>NC_138380.1:2376423-2386347 GCF_054177405.1 Leptonychotes weddellii | reverse complement strand
AGATGAGAATTTTTAAACAGACTGTGCTCTTAGTTGGTAGAGCTGCTGCTCCATCCTTTTTTGAGTGAGGAAATAGTCTTCTTCGAGCATGTACTGTTGAAAATCATTGGGAAAGGAAACAATTACTGAGTGCTTACTGTGTCGTAAAGTTTGCTCGGAGCTTGTGTTCAACAGCCACGTGAAGGGAACATTTTCTCCAGTTTACAGATGGGGAAACTGAGTCTTGGAAAGATTCAGTTGCTCAAGTTCACATAACTGGGTGCAGGAGATGGGGTTGCAGCCGTGCCAGTCCGAGTCTCTTAGTCATGGTGTACCTGCCCATTTCTCTCTGAGTATTAAAATGCACATGAGTAAACTGGCAGATTGGATCCGAACTGTATTTAAGTTTGTGCTTTGGTGAGCGCTGTGAATTATCACAGACCTGTACCTCTGAAACAAATAATACATTATATGTTAAAAAAAAAAAAAAAGGTAGCAGGAAGGGAAAAATGAAGGGGGGGGATTCGGAGGGGGAGACGTACCATGAGAGACTATGGACTCTGACAAACAAACTGAGGGTTCTAGAGGGGAGGGGGTGGGGGAGTGGGTTAGCCTGGTGATGGGTATTAAGGAGGGCACGTTCTGCATGGAGCACGGGGTGTTATATGAAAACAGTGAATCTTGGATCACTACATCAAAAACTAATGATGTAATGTGTGGTGATTAACATAACATAATAAAATAAATGCAATTCAAATCTAAAAAAAAAAAAAGATTGTGACTGTCAGTAAGAGCTGGGAGGGCTGGTACTGTGCTTGGGTGGGATTGTTTGGGGAGGACAACAGGAGGGGCAAGGTGCAGGGATAAAGGGCTTTTCATTGTATGAAATAAGAAACAAATAGGCTTCAGTATGTTCATCAAGAGCAGGGTTTTGTACTAAGTTAAAGATGTTATAATGTGTACTATGTGCTCTGGCTTCACTGCTTGAGGCAATACCATTATCTTCATGTATTTAAGTCCATGTGGGGTCTGCCCCCCATCTGTGAAGGCTGGTGCTCAGCCCTGGGTATGTGCTTCTTCAGAATGTTTAGAAAGCATCTCCCAATACAAAAATAGGTATTAAGCAAGGCACAATGTGAAAGAAAAAAGATCTATGAAAATACTAAAATAAGAGGATTAATATTGTGATAGAAGAGCATAATTTTAATTATGTCAGGGGTCACTAGTGGTCTTTATTCTCTGCATTTAACCCACATTTAATCAGAATTAACTGAGAGGCGTTCTTAAGTGTCTGTTGGTCTCATATAGTTCTTTGCATTTTAAGTGAGATTAATAAATGAAAACATGCTGTAAAGGAAGGTTGTAATTCATTGAAAGATTCATGAAGTTTCAATGACATTGTTAAGGTATTTAATTAGTCTTATTAAAATATACCAAGTGACCCTGTTAGGGAAGCTGATAAGTCATACAATAGCTGTTAGAGCCTCTTTATTCTCTGCATTATACGATTAACTTTGGGCTAAGCAATTTATGCAGAGTTCTCATCTTTTTTTTTGTGGTTGAAGTTGTCAGTTCTTCCTGAGTAGGATTAACACAGATAACATCATGTAATTAACAAGAGATGCGGAACACGTGAGAGTGCGGTTTGTATGAGAATCATAATTTTTTTACCTTAGACTCTTAAAGGGATATAAAGAAAAGCAAAATAGAGCAATTAGTTGAAAGGATTAAGGTAGCCTTTTCTTTCAAAAGGCAGACGAATTAGTACTGAAAGTTCTGTTAAATGATGTATTCACAGTTCACTAACAGTCTTAAAATAATTGTGCATTTGGTGGAGGGAATTGGTAATTTATTATCTTTTATACCCGTGAAATGATAGAAGTTCTTAAATGAATGCTCCCGTCAGGAGAGCCTCCAAGGTGGGGAATGCCAGCCTGGAACCATGGCTTATTCAGCATTACCTGAAGACACATTGGTCACAGACGAAAGCAGTGTGTGACAGCAGAAAGAGCACTTCATAAAGCAAGAGTCCGAAAATGGGCCTTCGTGTCCTGAGTTCTGTGTGGACAGTGGAATGTGGGCTAATCCACTTTTAACTCTCTAAACCTGAGTTTCTTCATCCCTTAAAGGGAAAGTTGTTTGTTGTGCCTGTTTCTTGGCACCGTGTTTGTGAAAGATACGGTGTTGTACTTGACTGGTTCGGGGTCAGGGTGTGAATGAGGCTGCACATGACAGAAAACTCACTTAACAGTGACTTAAACCAAGTGTCTTTACTTTTTGCATAAAAACGAGAAAGTTCTGGGTTGGTATAGCAATTCTGTGATGTTACAGGGACCCGTATATTTTTCTACCCAAATTCCAGGCCAAAAGAGGAGGAAGGATGGGGACGAAAGGTGTGTACCACCTGAGGCAGCCCCTAAGGAGCCTCCCGAGGGCCCCCATCCCACAATGCCAGCGAAGTCTTGTTGGTCAGAACCTAGTCACACGGCTACCCTTGTGACAAGTTCAAGGATTTTTAGGTGGGCAGTGCGGCCCTTTTATTACTTAGGAAGGAGTGAGAATTTATACTAGGTGGTAAGCAATTAGCAATCGTTTCCACATGGCTAAAACTTACGGCCGGAATTCATGTAAATAAAGGGAAAAAAAGTGACCTCTGTTCAAAGTGAAATAGAAACCAGTGAGGAAAATGGCACCGTGAGCTTCATGATTCCTGCTAATTGTTTAATTTCTGTTTCAAAAAGGCAATACTGATGATAGTCAATAAGAAGCTTTTAGGATCTTAAAGCTTAAAAATTTTAAAGTTCATGTAAGTATTCAAATTCTCAGGTTCTGTTATCCGTTGAGGCCAGTGGACGCAGTGAGGGGCCTGTGTGTCTTCCCCAGATGATTTCTCCCTTGTGTCTGTCGTGATCTGCTACCTCTGGAGAAGTAACTATTTGTCACTCTGCTTCATTTCATGTATCAGCCACTGACTTTCTTTCTGAATAATATCTTGTAATTATCTGCCCCTTTTTTCTAATCTTCCTACCCTCTGGCCCTTACGCAGGCATTTGACGTCTTGGAAATGGGCTTCTTTCTGGTCGGATTTGATGCAGGTGTCAATAAAGCTCTTTCTCCCCCCGCCAGCGTCGTTGGGCCTGGTCGATGCACCTTAATCAGGCCTGCCTGGTGCTCACTGCCCTCCGCCTGGCTGCCCCAGGTTATCACACCTGGCTGGTGTCAGCCTGTGGTTTCAAGGTTATTCTGGCAAAACCCTCTTCTTCCATTCTTATTCTATTGGACAAAATACCAAAGCCAGAAATTTCCTTGTTTACTCAACTTGAGTCAGCGCTTTCTTCTAAATTGTAGATAACATCTCTGGTCCTGCCTCCTTTATCAGTTTCTCATAGGTTGATCAGATAAGAACTGCTAATTTCTCTTACCATTCAGGCCAGCTGTGGAATTTCCATGGCTGTCTGACTCTAGACTTGATTTAGTATTTATTGTTTTTTTTTGACTCCACAGCACTCACATACTCTCACACAATTACGTATACATATGTGATAATGAAACAGCGAGACAGACGACGGAACATGAAATAACTGTTCCTAACAAGCACAGTGGGTGAATACGTGTGCTGTGGAGATGGGTGACCCGGGAGTGAGTCCAGGCTCTGCCACTTTCTAGCCGTGTACTGGGTGTGAGATATTGAAATGCTCACAAGATTCTGTGAGCAGAATCCCTACCTCATAGGGCATTTTAGGGATTGAAGGAGTTAGCAGAGGAGTCCCCTGCAGAGTTAGCTAGCAGCAGTATATAGGGTGGGCGGTAACCTTGGGTCAGCAGGAGCAGAGCCCAAGATGGGGATTTGGGGGCACAGGATTAGGTAAGGGCGCTGGGGATGGAAGGGGGTGGAACTGGGCTACTATATAGTTTCAGGTCAAAGATTCTGGCCCTGGCCTGATCCTTGGGGGGGTCGAGTGGGAGGGGGGCCTCTGGAGCATAAGCCCTCCCTCAGAGTTGTCCACTCTGGGGCAGTGGGCCATGGACTGTCACAGGCAGGTCTTGGAGGAGCAGCACCCATTGGCCAGGACAGCATTTGCAACAGTTGGGGCCTGCGGCGCCTGCATGCAAAGGGGACCTGGTGATGGCCCCAGAGTGTCCAGCACAGGAGGATCAGCTGGAGTGCAGTGACTGACCAGCCCTGAGCCTGTAGGGGCTCGGTACTGCGAAGTGTTCTTCTCACTCACCTCGCCCTCTGGGCTCCTTCCTCTGGGCCCCACAGGCCTCTGTATGGTGGGGAAAGGGTGAGGGTCAGTCCTGGGAGTTTGTTTGGAACTGGCCAGGTCTGGAACTGGCCTGCATCACTTCTGCTCACATGCTGTCGGCTGAGGCGTGGTCACGTGGCCAGCCACATTGCCTTGCAGGACTGGCTGGGAAAGGTAGCCTGGCTGGTGCTCAGGAAGAAGATGTGGGCACAGACGGGAACATCAGGGGTCTGTGTCCTTGGTGGGGAGGAAGGCGGCTAATTTTTATATAAAGCCAAATAGCCTCATAAATAACGGATTTGTATTTCATGAGCATCCTGCGACATTAACAAGATAATTACATTCACTTTTTCTTATTGACTTCTTTGAACTTGGACAAATTGCCATATAGATCTATCCAGATTTGCCTCAGTTCTAGAAATGGCATTTATTTTTGTATTATATAATTTTTGGTTTAGTTTTTTACGTTTTACAAATGGCTTTATATTTTTACATATTTACATTTTATTTATGGATACATTTATCATGCTGTTAGGGTAGTTATGGTCAGGTTTGCCATTATGCAGACTTGCTCCCACCATGTTTTATTTTACTCTTCCTTGAGTATTTTCTGGCTGAAGGAGTATAGTTCTAACTTGTCAATCTGTATTTACTTTTAGGGTTGACCCTGTAAAAATGCCTTGTTATCATATGTGTGGTGCACGATTATTGCTAAGTACTACCATTTGGGTAAAATGAAGTGGTTATTTATTTACTTACTTTTCATTTTACTCTGGTTCTTCTGTGTGGTTTATATGAGTATCCTGCATCTTACAGGTGTATGATTTTTTTTTTTAAGATTTATTTATTTATTTGAGAGAGAGAGCATGAGAGAGAGGCAGAGGCAGAGGGAGAAGCAAGCTCCCCTCGCTGAGCAGGGAGCCTGACACTGGGCTCGATCCCAGGACCCTGAGATCATGACCTGAGCTGAAGGCAGACGCTTAATGACTGAGCCACCCAGGTGCCCCACGGGTGTATGATTCTTAAGTTCAGTCTACAGCCCAGAAGGAAACTGGCCTGGGCTGTGCTCCTTAAAACAGCAGCGTTGGAAGGATAGCCCACAGACCGTCCGTCTAATTTTCATTCTTCATTTTCTGTTCTCTGAAAATAGGGGGATGGTTGCAGGATGGAGGAGTCCCTGTTCATCTCACTTTTCCTCTATTTTACATCACAGTAGAGCAAGTTAAAATGATTTCTATCCTACAGTTAAGTCAGAGAACTGGATTCTGTTGATGTTGGCTTCTCTTTGGTCCTGGTGCGCTGTGTATGTTCTCAGTCTGCTCGGCCCAAGAGCCTCCGGGGCTCGCTGCCCAGTGCCTCGTCGGTCTATTCCAGCCTCCCTTATGTCCGTCCTAGAGCACTCAGCCATCTACTGTCTGTGTGCTCTGTGGGCAGCCAGGGTTTAACCCACTGTAGTGTTTTAGATTCAAATGTGGGGCTGGGATTTCCTTGCTATTAGAAATAGGCAGTTTATTCATTTGTTAAATACCTGTAAACGTCGTGTACCAGGCCCTGTGCCAAGCATGAAAATGCATTGGTGAATAAAAGAGACCATGGTCTCACCCCTCCCGGGCCTGTCAGTCGAAGGGCAGAGAGCAGTGGAGTGGGTGTGCGACAGGCGTGGGCCTGCTGGGGTGTTGGCGGCTCCGCTGCGAAGCCTCCTTCTGTGAGTCGGGTGAGACTGCAGGAAGGGGGCCTGAGCTGGTCTGTTTTGCGCTGTATGAGGAGACATGGCGCTCGTCAGCAGCTCTGTGTTAGGCTTACGGTATGGAATGCTGTCTGCAGAAACGTCACGTATGGATGACGGTAGCGGCGGGCATTGTGAACTTCTCTTACTCACCGGGTACTGTCCTAGGCACTTTGAACGTGTTCTCTCATCTCCTCCCCTGAGAAGCGGGTCCCATCAGTATCCCTGCCTTTTCTAGATAAGAGAACGGAGGCCCAGAGAGGCTCGGTTGCATGCTCAGGGCTGTGCTAGGTGATGGGAGGGCGGGTGCTGCCACCTGCTCGCTCAGCCTCTGCCAGCCAGCGCCTTTCGGAGAGACGACCAGCTGGAAGACCGGTTCTGGCTGAACAGGGACTGACGAAGGAAGGGTATGGGAGGGCCTCGTTACATATTGCTCACCTTTGAATGCTTGTGTCTAAATGCAATCAGGCAGCACATAGATAATTAGTAAAAGGAAAGAAGGTCTGGAAAGAGATGAAAATCACAATATTAGAATTCTAAAGGGGGCAAGATTTATGATCCCAGTGTATTTCAGTTTAATACAAAAAATGTCTTTAGAACTAGTTATGAATATTTAAAATAATCTCCCAGGAATGTTGAAAACTAACCACATTGGTTTCTCTTTGAGTTCATTCTCATAATTCAGTAACTGCTTCCTTTTAGAAACGGATGAAGGGGGTTGAGAGTACTTTCCCTGATCTCAACCTGTGGCAAAGTCAAAATCAAAACTTAGCAGACCTTCTGCTTATAATGGAAGGGAAGCCAGTCTACTTTTCCAGTTACATTTTGCCTCATCTATAATGAGAAAACCTATCTTTTGGAGGCCTTGAAATTAACTCTCTAATGGAAGGAGAAAATGAAGGCTGTGAAGAGCCCTGTTGTCGCAGCCATGTGGCCAGTCCTGTCTGGGACTTCCTCAGCAGGGGAGGGACGTGGGGCAGTATAACGCAGTCGTGGAATTTATCGCTTCCAACAGATTTTAGAAGAAACCGAGTATTTTCCAGTTCTCTGTAAACCCTGCATGATGTAAGCCCGGCACGAAAACTAGCAGGAAGTATTGGGCCTTCACCTACTAAATCACGAAGAAAGCCATGGTTTTTAGTCAAGACAGAAAAGTCAGGAGCCTCTTTCCGCTTCCCGTAATTATGAGTAGAGTCAGGATGGAAGGTGAGGAGAAACTGCTGGTCCCCACGTGAAGGAGTGCCAGCTCCAGAGGCAGTTGCCTGGGCCCGACTTGTGCCTCCGATCCGAGGCGTGGGTGACATGGACGGAGACGCTGTGCACACTGGGTCCTGTAGGGCACTCACGGGAAAGGAGTGCCGGTGGGGCTTGCCTGAGGCAGGCAACAGCAGTGCTGGTCCGGGAGTGGCTCGGGACCGTGGAGAAATGACACTTTGCTCTCCCCTTTGTTGGAGTGGGTGAAACAGTTGGTACGTTTGTAAGAAGTTCCCACAGTGAATGCCGCTGCTTTCCAGCTCTTGGTACAACACAGGACCTCAGGGCTGAGTGGAAATAACCCGAGGACTCCCCCTCTTTCTAAGAAAGTACGTTTTATTCTGTCCATCCTCTTCTCTGAACTGTGTCCCTGCGTCTGTGTTTTTTCAGCTCCTCGACTGATGCAGTGCATGAGTTACGAGCCCTGAATTTTGCTGACTCAAATTCAGGATGAAAGCTTGCCAACAAATCAGTAGTGTAATACTTTCAACCCTGGTCATAATTTAGCGTACCGTTCCTACTTTTTAATGAAAAATCTGACCAGTGTCATCATAGAGTGAACGTTAGCAGCAAGCACATTATTCATGCTAGAATGTTCTATGTAGATGGAGAGGAATGAAAGCAGATAGGACACAGGATGCAGAGAGCATTGCAGGGTGAGAGGACTGGGAGTCCCTATCAGCCCAGAGGAGGAAGCACCTTACGTGGTAGGAGCATTAGGGAGGACAGAGCCGTGAGGGCGGAGGGACCAGGAGATGCTCTGAGATGGCAGAGTATCCTGGGCAGTAGGTGAGAAACTGCCAAGGGACATTGATAGGCCAATTAAAGTGAAATCCACACTCTTAGTGATTCCAGCTTTATCCAGCAGCACTCGGTGGTGTGTGGAGAAGTGGGACATGTGGGTGGGTACATGGTCCATGGGCCATGTGCAGGGCAGATCTCCCGAAATCGTGAGCCGGCCAGACGGAGCTGCAAGAGAGGAAAGTAGGGCAGGAGAAAATGGAGTGCCTGTACCAAGGACTTACCGGAGAAGCCCTTCTCTGTAGAGATTTTGCATTTTGGCTGAGACAGCGGGTAGAGTGAAAATTTTCCAAAGACGGGGATGAAGTATGAAATATGGAAGTTTGTGTATGACGTGATGGTTTCCAGAATTCACAGTTCTGTTGGCTGTAGGCTATTGTTTTCATGTCTGAGTCAAGAGAAAATCTGGTTTTTAAAATCCCCAAATTTAGTAATTTTGATAAGATTTATATCATATGGGTTGAAACTTCCCGTGTTTCATTTTCATGTTAAGAAAAAAATGAACCCTTTGGGAGCTTTTAACTTGTTTTTCTTGAGTATTGAAATCTCTTGATTTAAAAAAAAAAAAATAGGAGCGCCTGGGTGGCTCAGTCGGTTGGGCGTCCAACTCTTGCCCTGGGCTCAGGTCTTGATCTCAGGGTCGTGAGTTCAGGCCCCACACTGGGCTTCACGCTGGGCGTGGAGCCTACTTAAAAAATGATAATCATAAAATAAATAAAATTTAAAAGAAAATAGAATGATGTCATCGTGGGCAAATTAATGTCCTGAGTTTCCGTTTCCTTGGCTGTGAAATGGGTCTTGTGCTCCTGCTGTGCTTTGAGTTCGTGAGCTCAGGTGGTCGGGGCTCTGCACAGAGCTTGGTGTGGAGTATGTAAGGCACCAGTGACCACTGTGGCCATTGTGCCGAGGGACTCAGGGCCCCCAGTGCCCATTGGCCCTTACTCTGAAGTCGGTGCTCATACGGTATCAATCCTCGACTGGCTCACGTTGGCTTTACCAAGGTGGTTTATTGAAATCCTGGGCAGATCACTGCAGTCGTTGGTCACTGTGCCGTAGGGGCTGTGTCCGGAGCGTTGGCTCACGTGTACGGAGGCTGGGCATCTGTGCAAAGCAGAAGTGTCTCCCGTTGTGGCTTGCTGGTAACTAGACCTTAGCCTTGGTTCACACCCTGCCCTGGGCTCTGGCTCAGTTCTCTGGGCTTCTGACCTGGCTTCCCCTGGGCTGCAAGACCAGCCAGAGGAACAAGAGGATTGGCATTGAATCCAGGTAGCCCACCCATTTCCAGACCCAGCACTTCACCAGTCCATTTCCTGAGTCTCCCTCACCAGGGCCCGTCCCGTTGCCGCCCCCACGCCCTGCATGCAGGCAGACCCACAGGTTCCCTCGAAGGTCGCTCTAGCACTAGTCCAGGTGTTATGACTTGGTCTTTAAACTTGTTACGTGATTCTCAGAACTTGGGCAGACCCAGTGTTCCCAAGAGTTGACTTGGATCCCGCGGTTCTCCAGGATAGTTCTCTTGGACTCTCCCAGTGGTGATAGTCCTCTTGCCGATGGGCCATTTCCATGCCTGATGGGCTTTTCTGGAGCTTTTCATGGGTGCTATTCCGTTTACTGTGCATTGTTCTTACAATGCCACAGGGAGAACAGACTTTTAAGGAGAGAGGGAAGGTAAATGTAGTTTGCAAAAACATTTTCAATGTTGTAAGATGCTGTCACATTTAGAGGCAACAGCTAAATGTATAAGATGACAGAAAAGGAGTTAGAATTTCAAGTTTATGAGAAAGGAGCATGATTTTTAAAAGTTTAGAAATGCTGAGTTTCAAAGATGTTTTTAAATGACAGTTATTTTGATGATCTGTATAATTAATGAATTCTTTCTGGAGAAGTGAAAAAAATTGGTGAGGCTTTCTTTAAATG
>NC_138380.1:2320979-2376323 GCF_054177405.1 Leptonychotes weddellii | reverse complement strand
TCTCAAATAAATAAATAAAATCTTTAAAAAAAAAAAAAAGAATGCAAATGTGCTTTTAAAGATCTCTATGAATACTTAAAAGGCCAACTAAAAAATGAAGTAATTTAGTTTATCTCTAGAGTTCTAGTGGAAGAATGTTAATCTGTACGAGTTCAAAGTGTCTTATCCAGTGGAATCCAACTTTGAAACATGTCTTTTGTAGCAATACATATGTGGTACGGTTTCTTAAATATTTCACATTGTCCTGTTACATCAGAGCTTGCTAATGTTTATTATGGTACACATTCAGGGTCTTTTTCTTCTTTACAAATAAAGCGGCTTCATAACTGTAGTTTATGGTTGTGTTCAAAAGGCAGCAAATTATAGCATGTTCAAGAAGATCAGTGCCAAGGACGATGGAGGTAGACATTTAGTCTTTTAGATTAATGGGCAAGAAGGGTCAGTAATCGCATAGGTTTCAGTAAGCTTAAAGATAATGTTCTTATTCTGCTCTAGTGATACTGGAACATGGAATTCATGTTTCAGTGCTGCATTTTGATGTTTGACTGTTTCATTAACGGTAGGATCACTTCATAACATCTAGTTATATATGGGGGGCTACAGGAGGCAGTTACTGGATGTTTTCAGGTTGGAACCACGTATGTATTCATTTCTGGAAATGGCCGACTATTTTCCTGCCTCTCATCTTGTTTTCCCTTTGTTCCGTAGGGCCCTCCAGAGTTCCCGCAGCACGCACCTGGGCCTGTACCCAGCAATTTCAGCCAGCCCCCACGACTTCCCCTCCAGGACCAGTGGAGGGCCCCGCCCCCACCACAGGAGCGAGACCCTTTCTTCTTAGGAGGTAAAGGACTGTGCAGGCTCACAGAACAAAGTCGTACTGGGTGATGTGCCTGAACACATTCATGTTTTAAACTGAATTGAGCTTCCAGTAGGAGATTTTTGTGAAGATTGTCAGATTTTTGTGCCAGAGCACTTCCTGTCATTTCAGATGCTAATAAAATTGGACATTGTTGGTATCTACAATGTGAGAATCTCATACAAAGGAGGCAGTCCTCTATAGAAAAGGAGTAATGAAGTAATCTAGAAATAAGTTGTAAAATGTAGCATTCACCTCCTACCCACCACTTGTAATTTTTGTTTTCAGTAAGATGGTACATAAAACTGCTGTTGTGTGACAGGCGTGTTGTGTACAAGCCGAGGGTAATGTTGACCCACCGTTCAGTTTCAGGTGAACCAAGGTTCCCGAGTCATCTTTTTCTGGAACAGCGAAGCCCCCCTCCGCCGCCACCGCCCCCCACGCTTCTTAGCAGCACTCACCCGGTGCCCACCCCTAGTCCCTTACCGTTCACTCAGCCTGGACCAGCGTTTAATCAGCAGGGACAGCAGCCCGTGTTCCCCAGAGAGAGGCCCGTCAGGCCGACTCTCCAGCCACCAGGTCCAGTGGGGATCCTTCACTTTAGCCAGCCAGGCTCAGCGGCCACGCGGCCTTTCATCCCTCCTCGGCAGCCCTTCCTGCCTGGCCCGGGACAGCCGTTTCTGCCCACCCACGCACAGCCTAACCTGCAGGTATGGATCTTGGCAGGCTGCATGGAAGAGGGGTGCACCTGGAGCTTTGGATCTTTGTGTTTCATAAAATGGAAGTTTCCTGTTGCTGTCTGAGTCTTCTAGAATGTGGAGATGATGTGAAGAATAAAGGTTTAGTCTTCAACGTGCTACTTATTAAAGGCAGCTTTCTTAACAATATTGTTTTTTCCCCTAATAGTAGGAGAAATGGAAAAAAGTGATTGTCATTTTGGGGGAAATGAAAAAATTCAGTATTCAGATTTTTTAAAGGTGGTACTGCTAATAAAGTTAGGACATGTTTGGATAATACTTTGGCTCATCATTGCAAGATTCCTGAAAGGTTCACCAATGGAAATAAGGTTCTTTGTCAAATTATGTGCCTGCAAAATGTAGTAGAAAGATTCTTTGCATGGAGGGGAAAACGGAGTTGCTGTTCCCCCGTTGTTTGAAAGATTTGAGTGCCCTCTGCTGTAGGTTGTGTTTCATGGGGGGCTGGGAGTTTCTGTGAGATCCTTCTTGCCCCGTATGATTCTGCTCAGATTTAAGCTTACTGTTAAGATACAGAATGATGATACTTGAATCAACTATTTAGAAACACATAGACTATCGAAATTAAAAAAAAAAAAATTATTATTTCACGTGTTAAAGTAGGATAAAATGTTTCTTCCTTTTTCTTTTTATTAAAAAATATGATGAAAAAATATGAATACATCTCTGTTGCAGGAATATTTGAGTATTTAAAAAGGAAATTGAGAAATCCCATCGTCTAGGAACAGTCACCACCAGCATTTGGGTGCTTGTGGTTTCCCGGGTTGTCCTAGTGCATCCTGTCACCGTGCTCTTGTTAACACAGTAGCAGGATCTCCTGTTCGTGAATTAGCTCTCACTGCATCATTTAAAAAATGCTGCACAAGTTTACATTTCATGGCGGCCACTACTCTTTGGACATGTTTACTGGTTTCAGTACTTTGGTATTAGAAACAGTGCTGCGGGCACCATCCTTAACATTGTGTTTGTTTGCATCCTTAGTTGTTTCCTTAGAACAAATACCTGGAATTTTGGGGTGAAGAGGACTTAGGGCAAATGCAAAATGCACGAGCATAGCTTTTGGCTTTTTACTGCATTTAAGATCATATTACCTCTATCCACAAATTCTGAAATGAAACTTCAGCACCACTTCAGGTTTCTGGTTGGGGGTTTTAAGGGGATGGCCGAATTGGAACGTCACTAGTATATACGTTTACAAGCCGTTGTTTCTCTTTCTTTTGGCATGGAAGGGGCCTCTGCACCCCCCACTGCCCCCTCCGCACCAGCCGCAGCCCCAGCCCCAGCAGCAGCCCCCGCTCCAGCCGCAGCACCAGCCTCCGCTGCAGCCGCCCCCGCAGCACCAGCCGCCCCCGCAGCCACCTCACCAGCCGCAGCACCAGCACCACCACCACCTCTCCGTCCCGCCTCCGCCGCTCATGCCCATGTCGCAGCCCCAGTTTAGGCCTCACGTCCAGACGGCCCAGCCTCCGCCCAGCAGCGGCCGGATGCAGTGCCCCCAGCGCCAGGGGCTGCGGCATGTGAGTGTCTTCCCGGGGGCAGACCCTGGGAGCTGGCATATTTTCCAGTTCTGATTTAATTACTGAACACGTGTAGCACGTTTCTCCAAAGTGAGTGTATGTTTCACAAACTGCTTAGGAAACGGGATTTTTTTGACTACAGAAATTAATGATGTCCCGTTTGTGCCTGGAAGACTGCATTGTTATTCTGTACTTCCTCGTCTTACTTTGTGTATGGAGATATTTTCATAGTGATAGACGGTATTATTCGTAGACACATAATTTTGGCAAATACTCGTGGGCGGTGGGCACTCTGCCTTTGCCGGTAGCCTACTTTTGATGGTGAGATTGTCTCTATCTCCTTGGGCTCTGAATAAATAAGTAAATGAATTCAGGAAGAATTGTCTGACCAGCCTCTGTTGCTAGGCACCATTCCAGTTCCTGGGAACGCACCAGTGAACAAGAGAGAGCAGTTTCCTGCCTCCATGAAGCCTGTATTTAATGGTGGGAGATTAACAGTGCATTTAGTTGTGAGGGTAGAGGCTCAGGTACCATCAGCTAGGGTGTGATTCGTCTCGCGTTGAAGGAAACTAGGAAACGTGCTTGATTGCTCCGTAAACACAAGACAGTAGTCATTGCTGTTGCCTTGTTCTCCATTAAATAACTCCGTAAAGAGGCGAATGGTTAAGAGTGTTGGGCCAAGGGGAGGTAGTTGGGTTTTCCTTTTAGTATTGTCCCTTTGACCTGCAGCTTCAAGCATGTCACTTAGCTACTTTTAATTTCAATTTTTCTCATACCAGCCTCTTTCTTTCTTAAAGTAGTATTGAGACTAACATGATAGCAGAAATGAGGAAGGACTTTCGGAGAGGTGCATTGTAACTGAGGCTTCGTTTTATTACAGCAGTGGCAGATACACCCCTGCCTTGTGCCCGTAAACACTGACCTGGTGCTCTCAGAGCTCAGTCCTCTCCCAGCCGTCCCTCCTACCTGTACGCTCCTCTAGCTGTTGGCTCTCTGTTAAGAATCCAGGGGATGAGCATGACTAAGAATTTCCTCTCGGGTAAAACTTTTGAGCGTGTTTCTTCTGCAGGGTGTAGTTTTCTTAGGATACTGACTTACTGCTTGATTCTTTTCTTCTTCCACCTTAAATTTAGGGGCCCAGTAAAAGTGGTGCCAGCAGTCCTTTGTTAAAAATGTCAGTCCCCATCCTCAGGCACCAGCTGCAGTCCCCTGGTGTAAAATTTCTGTTCAGGAGGAGCCTATCTGTAGACCAGTAGGGTAACCTGGACCAGCCCTGACCCTCAGCAGTAGTGTGTGCTGCCCCGTAGAGCGGGAACGTTACGCATGGAAGAAAGGGTTCACCGTGGAAAAGTGATCCGCACCCCAGAAGGAGAAGTTGCTTACTAAAATGGTTTTTACAATATTTTTATCTAATAATGTTCCTTTTTATGTTCTTTCTCCATCTATCCAGTTGTAATTCACATTTCTTCCTTCTTGTGGTAGAATACAACTCAGAATGTAAGCAAACGGCCAATGCAGCAGATGCAGCCAACCGCTCCGAGAAACAGTAACCTGCGCGAGTTGCCCATAGCACCGTCGCACGTGATGGAAATGAGTAGCAGCCGCTGCTCTTCCACACCTGCAGCTCCTGGGAAGCCGATCGCCAGCACGTCCCCGCCCGCGAGGCCGGGGGCTGGGCCCAGGAGCGCACAGGGCAAGACTGAAGCCAGAGTCAAGCCAGTCAGCCCTGTGGTTCAGCCCAAAGAGGAGGCAAAAACAGAACCAGAGGTAAGACCGTTTTCATTAAAAAATACTTGAAGCCTTATAATCAGCTTGTACCTATTAGTGTACTCTCGTCCAGCGAGTTTTTCATAAAACCTTCACTTTTGTCCAACCACATCCTTCTTTGAACCTTACAGCCTTGTCCATGTGGGACACACTCTCATCCTCACATCCTTATGATGTTAGGCAGTGTTTCTGTATTTGTGTAGTTGTAGTTGATGCTGTAGAGCATGTTACCTCCTGGGGTGGGGGGAGTAGCAAATTATTGAATCTGTTTGCCTGATGCTTCCGTGCGATGGGCATTCAGTCCCAGGCTGCTCCCTAGAAATACAGATGCAGCACTTGAGCAGAATCTGTGAGACGTAGGTCCTAACCAAGCATGGGAGTCTGCTGTCCGTAGGTTAGTAACACACCCAGGGAAGGGTCCACTGTTGCTAGCAGTGGCCTTTGTGTCTGGGACGTGGGAAAAGATCAGTATGTGGAAGTTACACCAATATTTTTAAAAACCATGTAGAACGTATATAGTAATAAGTTAGGATCATTTATTAACATAATATAGATATCAGCGTGAAGAATTTCCTTAGGTAATATAGGTGTGAAAGAGTAAGTCACGTTTTCTTAATCAGTTACCTTTCCATTGAAATTTGGGGGTGGGGTCAGCTTTTCCTAATAAAAATTTTTTTTAAGATTTATCATTTATGTTTTAGAGAGCGAGCATGTGGAGGGGAGGGGCAGAGGGAGAGGGAGAGAGAACCCCAAGCAGACTCCTTGCTGAGTGCAGAGCCTCACTCGGGGCTTGATCTTACGACCCTGATAGCACAACCTGAGCCAAAATCAAGAGTCGGATGTTGAGGGGCGCCTGGGTGGCTCAGATGGTTAAGCGTCTGCCTTGGGCTCAGGTCATGATCCCAGGGTCCTGGGATCGAGTCCCACATCGGGCTCCCGGCTCAGTGGGGAGCCCGCTTCTCCCTCTCCCTCTCCCTCTGCCTCTCCCTCTGCTCGTGCTCTCTCTCTCTCTCTGTGTCTCAAATGAATAAATAAAATCTTAAAAAAAAAAAAAGTCGGGTATGTAACCGACTGCACCACTCAAGTGCCCGGGTTTTCCTAGTAAATTCTTGCAGCGGTGGTAATGTAATGCTACCACATGAGGAAGTAAACACAAAGTCAAAATACAGTGTTAGTATTTACTAAGATCATATTAGAAGAAGGGGGGTGAGGTTTTTTATTTTAAGATCAATATATGAAAAAATTAGGTAGATTTATAAAGTGGGTCAGGGTAGTTCATAAAAAGAAAGTTTTGCTAAAAATTTTATCTTGCTTATAGTCCTAATAGCTAGCTCCTTGTATATGTAACCTGATTTGGCTCAGAAAAATTAAGTCTCGTGACACTTTAGTTTTCTAGTAACAGTGGCTGAATAAAATGAGCGAAATGAGCTTTAGGCAAACCACTGGCCACTTCGGGCTTTTCTCGTGACAGCAGTTGATTGGAGCGGGCTTCTGGGGAAGTTTTCTGTAGAACCCAGCAGGTGCTTTGTATGTGAAGCGAGACTTGCAGGGAGCTGTAGCGTAAGTTGGATGTCTTTTTTTAAGATTTTATTTATTTATTTCACGGGGATAGCAAGAGCAGGAACACAAGCAGGGGGAGAGGGAGAGGGAGAAGCAGGCTTCCCACTGAGCAGGGAGCCCGATGCGGGACTCGATCCCAGGACCCCCCGGATCATGACCTGAGCCAAAGGCAGACACTTAATGACTGAGCCACCCAGGCGCCCCTAAGTTTTATGTCTTAATGTATTCGCTTGTCATTCTGTGGACACATGCAGTGGGACCAAGAGTGAGAGCGTTTTACTTTTTAAGAGGTCTTGTATTTGTTTGGCTTGGGTAAACGTGGTTTATTTTCTTACGTTCACCCAATTGGTAATGATATAATAAAGGACAGATCTATGTACAGGTATTTCCTCCTATGTACCTGAACGTACATTAATTCTTCCTTGATTGTTTGGGGAAAATCCTTGGAGAATGTGAATTATTCCCGTGTTGAAACAGCGGTGCTCTGGACCTGCCACTTCCCCCAGCAGTCTGCCTCTCCCTGAAAGCCACGGCCCCGCTTTGAGCTGTTGTCCACATCCTCCTGTTTGTCTTCTCTTAACATGGTGTCTTGCTCTGGATGCCTCCCTGAGCCCTTATCTGCCTTCAGATTTGCTGTTTCAGCTCTGTCTTAGACTTTGAAAGTGGATAACCAAGGTGGTTGGAATGGCTTCTGAAATGCCCGGCAAGTCCTCATGACGCCCGACTCTGTCCTGTAGGTCATTGCGTGGGTTCTAGGAGCACCCACAGACTCCTCAGCTGCTTTTTGGTCTTAATTCCTAATTCTTAAGGTTTATTTGTTATTAGCTGAATTGTAGCGAGATTAAATCCTATTATGTTCTTTTGTAAAGGATCTCTGGATTAGGGTTATTTGCGATTTTTTAAAAGAAAATTGTAATTCTTAACAAATGCTTAACTTTTAATAAACTTTCCTCATGGGATGCTTTTTATGAAAGTTACTGAACTTTCTCAAAGATTTTTTGGGTAGACTTTCAGAGTGGTTTGGGGCTGGCATATTAAAAGCATTCCTTATGTACCATTAATATTCCAATACTGCAATTGGCAGCATTTTGATTCTGTGGAGAGTGCATGAGTTCAAGGTCAGAGAGATTGACTTGTGCTGTTCATTATAACCAATTATTCTGTGACAAATGAGTTTGAGATCAGGCTGAAAATTCTGTACGAAAAATCAATAGTTCTAATCAGGCCCTTTCAGGTCATTTACACCCACCTTTTGTTGGTTCGTCAGAGAAGAGCCAGATAAAACCTCTGTGACAGCACGGTCTCCCTACCGTTGCCTTTCCATTCGAAACATATTTTGATATCTTAAATGAACAGTTTAATTGGTTTCAAACTTGTAAATGAGTGGAAATTTACATTACTTCAATAGTTTTTAATATTCTGATAAGATTTTCCAAATTAGCTTGAGCTGTGTGTAATTTTTTCCCCTCCCCAGAGGGAGGAGTTATACTTAAAGTCTACAAGCAGATTTTGAATGGCTTCTTTCCGATCCTGAATGGATCGTTTTTGGAAGGTGCATTTTCTCAGTCTCTTGCGCTAGACCGGGTCGGCCCCCCTCGCCTCGTCCTCCGCGCTGAAGCAGGCCTGTGTTCTCTTGCAGTTTCCTGACGAAGACGAGGAAACGAGGCTGTATCGCTTGAAGATCGAAGAACAGAAGCGCCTCCGAGAAGAGATCCTCAAGCAGAAGGAGCTGCGCCGGCAGCAGCAGGCGGGCGCACGGAAGAAGGAGCTGCTCGAGCGGCTGGCCCAGCAGCAGCTCCACCTGCCCCCGGCCTCGGCAGAGCCGGAGCAGCCGGCGGCCTCCCCGTCGCCCACCAATGGAAACCCACTGTTACCCTTCCCAGGTGCACAGGTCAGACAAAACGTGAAAAACAGACTTCTCGTGAAAAACCAAGATGTCACTCTTTCCAATGTTCCGCCCAAAACATCAAATTTTGTGCCATCTGGTGCTAACATGCAGTATCAAGGACAACTGATGAAACCATTGAAACCTTTGAGACAGGCCAGAACCGTACCTCAGAGTCCAGCTCAGCACAAAGTCCTGCAGGTAAAACCTGCGGACGGGGAGGGGCCGCCACCCCCCTCACAGACCGCTCGAGTGGCGTCCCTCCAGGGCCGGCCCCCGGACGCCAAGCCCGGCGCGAAAAGGACTGTCATGCACCGGGCAAACAGCGGTGGCGGAGATGGGCCGCACGTCAGCTCCAAGGTCAGGGTGATTAAGTTGTCAGGCGGGGTAAGTTGACGAGGTAACTGGTGCCTCTTGGAATCTGTGCTTCACTCAGAATGTCCTAATTCCCAGAGAAGGGTTTTGAAGAAAGGGAAGTCAGAACCGCCTCTGTCACAGTCATGTGGTCCAGCCCGTCCGCACTTGCGGTCGGTGACGAGAATTGTCATTTCGATTCTCCTTCCGACGGAGACCCGTGTTGTCTGTCTGGAGTCTTCACGGAAGACCAGCGTGACAGTCCCCAAACTAGGTGTTTCTCAGTTTTAGCTTATTTTTGTAGGGAATTTGTGATAGAACCATCAAGTTTGTTCTAAAAATAAAATTTCCTTTACCACAAAACAAGTAATCTTTTATGTGTAGCTTTAGATTCAGTGAGCACCTGTGGGTGGGGGGCGAGCGCGTATATTGAGTGGCTCCTTTTAAGCAGCATTGTTTGGGAGGCTGTTTCCGGTCTTCCCTTTCCACGCTCATCTCCCCCGTACTTGCAGAAAACAAAAGGACCAACAGAATTCTGAAGGGAAATAATGCATGATCTTAACCACATGCTTTCAGAAGCGGGGCGCGCCTCGTTGCTTTCTTTCCTTTTGGACAGCGCTGCCCCTTCTAAAGCATTTTTAGTGAGGCCCAGGCGTTGCGGTTTGGAGGAGTTCTGTACTCGGCTCGGCAACGCCGTTGCCGCAGGCGGATGCCCCCGTGGGAGATGCTCTGTCAGCACGCATACCTCCTCGCCGTGCCGCGTGCTCTTGACCCGCTCACGGCCCTGCCCGTGCGTCAGGGTGGGCGGCGCTCCCCCGCACGTGCTGTGTGTCCTGTGCTTCGAGGAAGCCGGGAGGAACTGCCCACGCAGGCTGTTGGAGCGGGCCGGCGAGACCCAAGCGGACGGACAGCCATCGCTCTCCGTGCGGCTGGGCGGGATGTGGCCGGGCGCGGCTGAGCTGGCTGGGGAACAGCTCGTCGCTGGTTGTTTGAGGAGTTGAGTTTTATTTCATTTCTAGGTCTGTAGACTTAAAAGTCTGACTTTTTCATGGGCGGTAAGAAAAATTTTGAGAGAATAATATGAATTGGAAATTCCATCTTCAGCAGAGGCTGTGCTATTTTTTCAAATCTGTTTTTTCTCATCTCCGTTCATTGTGATTCAGAGTGTGGATAAGCAGATGGCCTCTATCACATTAGCTTGTTTTATCATTGTATGAATTTGTTTTCTTCAGGCGAGAACCCAAGCATTAAGCAGCTTCATGGTATCTGTGATCTTCTGTTTTGACCTTGTTTCAGGCTGACTTTGTCAAAGTCTTGTTTAGGCAGACTTTGTCAATGTCTCATTTTTTTACTTGAGTTAAAAACTTACGAGGA
Organism: Leptonychotes weddellii; assembly: GCF_054177405.1. Taxonomy (NCBI): domain Eukaryota; kingdom Metazoa; phylum Chordata; class Mammalia; order Carnivora; family Phocidae; genus Leptonychotes; species Leptonychotes weddellii. The sequence continues at coordinate 2,366,255 of NC_138380.1, read as the reverse complement.
GGGGCCGTGGGGCCATGGAGCCATGGAGCCACGGTTGGGAGCAGACCTTTTCCTGTGGCATTCATGGTTGGTGGTGCGTGTGGTGTGGCTGGTGTAAAGTAAGGGCTTCTCACGGGCTGGGAGGTGCAGTTCACTGCTCTGCTCTTAGAGAGCAGCTTTCAAACTAATGAACACCTCTCCTTTAAAATAACTTAGCTACTAAAATTTTTGTTGTTTTTTTCTCCATTGGGAAAAAAATGTATTTTTTATAAGACTATTCCAGAATCATGCTGTATAATTTTATAATACACAGAGAAACAACAGAGGAATGCTGTGTGAAAACAGCTGCTTACCAAAATTGGGAACAACTTTTTAGCTCTCTTTTTAATTCTTTTTTTTTTAAAGATTTTATTTATTTATTTGACAGAGAGAGACACAGTGAGAGAGGGAACACAAGCAGAGGGAGTGGGAGAAGGAGAAGCAGGCTTCCCGCTGAGCAGGGAGCCCGATGGCGGGGCTCGATCCCAGGACTGTGGGATCATGACCTGAGCCAAAAGCAGACGCTTAATGAATGAGCCACCCAGGCACACCTCTCTTTTTAATTCTTAAGTTTTAAGTTATCTAACCAACATGTTCTGTATCTTGGGATTTTTTCCAACAAGTCCTGCAGTAGCATGTTGGCAACTTTCAGCTTATCACAGGATCACCCTTGTGTGTCTCTTTCTGAACCAGAAAAAATCGTATTTTCCTGGAGGCCTTGGGTTTTTTTGTGTGGGTAGGAACTCTTCTTAAGAGAACATGTTCATAATTGTGCAGGTAATGCAAAGAGGAAACTGTTTTGTTGGGTGCTGGGTGAGCTCACATTTTTCCTGACTGTTGTTTCTGGCCCTGCTGGCCCTCGCTCTTTCCTCTGTGGGCTGTGGCGTTAATGCCAGGGGCTCAGCCAGCACCCCGGGAAGGCTCTGACAGGCTTAGCACATCACACCCGCGCAGAATCGTATTTATGCATTTCAGGCTTATAATTACTTATGGAATAAAAGCATCTCGTTGTCTGTTCATGTTCTTCTTGTATTTTGTTGTGAGCCTTGGACTTCTATACATCCTGTTAGTACAAAGGCACAGCATGTTGTATTTATGAGTTTTCCTAGTGAGATTTACTCTGGAGAGAGTCAGTTTTGTTTCCTCTACTTTTTTCTAGCCTAAACCGGCATCAAATATATGCCATTAAATTATTCTTTCCAGGGGCGCCAGGGTGGCTCAGTCGGTTAAGCATCTGCCTTTGGCTCAGGTCATGGTCTCAGGGCCCTGGGATCGAGCCCCCCGCATTGGGGTCCCTCCTCAACGGAGAGCCTGCTTCTCCCTTTCCCTCTGCCTGCCTGTCTGCCTGCTTGTGATCTCTCTCTCTTGCTCTCTGTCAAATAAATAAATAAAATCTTTAAAAAATAAATTATTCTTTCCATTCATTGGCCTCCTCTAGTTTTACTGTTTGGTCTCTAGAGAGGACATGGGACCAAGGCAGTGCATAGCGTCATGCTAGAAAGTGGCCCGGTGGAGAATCAAAGTTCAGATCGCTGTCCCTTGGATGGTTAGGAAAGCAGAAATGTCTTGGGACTCTTATTCCGACATACAAATTGGAAACACCTTGGGGCGCCTGGGTGGCTCATTCGTTAAACGTCTGCCTTCGGCACAGGTCATGATCCCAGGGTTCTGGAATCAGCCCCGCATCGGGCTCCCTGCTCCGCGGGAAGCCTGCTTCTCCCTCTCCCACTCCCCCTGCTTGTGTTCCTGCTCTCGCTCTCTCTCTCTGTCAAATAAATAAGTAAAATCTTTAAAAAAAAAAAAATTGGAAATACCTTAAAACTTAATTTGGATTCTCTAGGTGTATTTTTACCTTGTGAATCAATACAGAGTTCTCTTTTGTTAGTTCCGTATTTCATTATTTATAATCAAATAATTTATCTTTGGGTTTTATTAAATTGGGTTTTTTCATATGTGAAAGAACCGAGTCTTAAGACAGTAGTTGTTTTTTAAATCTTCCTTTTTATTATTTTATTTTTAAAGCGGTTTTAATTCACCTTAATCGTCATAAGAGAATTTCTCGTCCTTTTATCGTTTCTCTTTGTTACGGCTAATGCATCACGGGCATAGGAAGCGTTTTCAAAAAGAATTTAATAAAAATTCTTCATTGGTATTGGTTCTCACAGTCATGGCAACCAGCGGCATGGTAAAGCTCGAAGAGTGGTTCTTCACTTTCATGGGGGGCTCTCTGTTGGCATCTTCTTGGTCCTTGGTCGCTGTGAAGTTCCCTTTCGCAAAAGGTAGCGGTCGAAGCCCTCCCTTGCCAGGACAGAGCGCTTCTGTCTGTCCATCCGTCCGTGGTGGGGTGACGTGGTGGAAACAGTGTGGCTCTGCATGAGGAGGACCCGCGTTTGCATGGGGGTGTGTCAGTTCGTTTCTCTGAGCCCCAGTCTCCAGGCTGTGGACCGGGTTATAAAGTGGTTGTGGGAATGAGTAAATGAGCCTTCTAGCATGTGGAAGGCACTCCATGAATGTCTGCTTTCTTTTTGGGCTGCTCCTAAGGCCCCCTCCAGGAATGCAGTCTGATTTCATGCCTTATAATAGTAGTGCTGACCACACATCAGTGCTTAGCATGTACTCAGAGCACCTTTATGAGGGAGATACTTGGATTCCCATGGTACAGGTGACTAGATTTAGTCTCAGAGAGGTTGTGTTGGGAGCCCAGGGCCACCCAGCTACGGGTTGGCAGAGCTAAGGTTCTTAGTATTTGTACTTACAACGGTGGTTTTTGCTGCTGCCTTGTTCCAAAGTGTTCCTTAATTCTCGATCAGGGATGATACTCTGTTTCCAGTGAGTATGTAGCAGAATTGATTCAGAAAAGTTTTAGCGGGGGCTTCTCGAATGAGGGTGATGGTTAGGTTTCACTTGCCAACCCCAAGTGGTAGTGACTGACTGGAGAGTGTTGAGAAGGATTCCGAAGTAGGAGGAAAGTGTCATGATAGGTGCATAGCAGCAGTCGTGTGGATCCAGGACTGGAGAGTGGCCGGGTTTCCATCCTTCCTGTTCTAGCACTTTGACGTGTGTGTAAGCACAAGGCCCCTGGCCCGGTGGAGTGAGGGACGGGGTATCCTGGCTCTGTGCAGCTGTAACTTGCCATGTGCTCTAAATGAACCTTTGAACATTTCTGTATTAGTCAAAGTAGGTCACATTTTATATATAAAACACTGGGGTGAAAACTAGGGGAATTGGCTATTTAAAGAGACCTGTGTTGTGAGGCTCACCAATGTATCTGTGGATTTTAGTTTTCCCACTCCTGTTTTGTGGTCTGGCTTTGCTAGGTGAGATTACAAAAGGAGTAAGTGTGTGTAGAGTGGTGGTTTATGAAGAGTGTTGGATATTGTTGAATATTTCCAGAATTTCATATGCCTCCCTGAGGGTTACTTATATGTAAGTAATCTACCTAAAGAGCTGTATTTGATGGAATGGTTCTTTTTTATTACTTCAAATATGGAAAAATTCATTTGCTCATTTCTCAGAAAGCTACTTAATTTAAGTATTTAATTTTCAGAAACCAAAAGAGCAATCTTTTTAAGTCATAATTTTGTTCATAACCAATACATAATCCCGGAAAACTATTCAGGGAATATCAGAGCAAATACAAAAATGTAAAGTGTTTAACTCAGTGTAAACTTACTGTCGTCATCCAGCCATCCTTTTTGATCACACACCAGAAAAAGAGAATTAGAACAAGCTATGTGCCACATGGTGCTTCCTTGTTAAGGACTTTCATCAGGGTTGCAGCTCTGTGTCCAGGTAGGACACGTTGGGTCCTAGTTTCAGGTGACCTTGGTTCGTGGCCCCAGTGGGTCCCGGTCTCCTCAGGAAAATGCGGCGTGCTCCCCCAGGCTGGCTGGGAGCGTTCAAGGCAGTGGCGGATGCGAGGAGCCACCAGGTACCCGAGCGCGTGGGAGCCGCTCATGGAGGCCGACCCACCACCCTTTCCTCGCAGCCCCAGGGAGGGGCAGCGGCTGAGTCAGAGCGGCAGTTTCTAGTGCTCTGTAAGGAAATGAAAGCAAACTCTGAATTCAGCAGCTTTATTCTAATTGAGGTAATTAAAATTTTAAGAATTTGGCAGCAAATTAAGTAAACAGTCCTTTGTTCTGCTGGCCACACAGAAAAATGGGAGAAGCCCAAATGCCTCAGCAGGAAAGCCAGCTGTCCAATTGTGATACTCTTTTTATTTTTAAAAATAAAAGTCTCAGAGAGGTTGCGTTGGGAGCCCAGGGCCACCCAGCTACTGGTTGGTAGAGTAGACGCATTTTATTTTTAAAAGGCTGTCAAATGCTGCTCGCAAAAGGTCCCAATTTATTTGCGTATGTGAGCTTGCTTTTGGGGGTTGGACTGTATTTGTCGGTTCCTTCCCTCCCTCCCCCGCTCAGAAGTTATTCTCAGATTTTCTTTAGGAAGGTGGTAGAAGAGGTAACACGTACGTGCCTGATTTTTCTGTGTTTGGGGGAGGACATTTTATTTTGATGTAATTACAATTTAAGAGAAGTTGCAAAAATGGTATAAGGAACTCCTGCGCCGCCCCCTTTATCAGATTCACCAGTTTATGTTTTGCCCCGTTGCATTGCCGCTTTTTCTCTCTGCCCTCCCCACACTCACACACCTCTCTCGCCGCTGGGGAGCACGTTGGAGCCACGCCACGTGTCTCCTCAGCAGTGGGCTGTCCTCTTGCACAACCACAGGCCCACATCGTCAGAACTCAGGAGGCGCAGCATCGACACAGCGCGCCTCTCCCAGACCGGCACCAGAGTCCCGGCCCGGCGCAGGGGCGTGTGTTGTGTTGTTGTCCCCAGGACTCTGGGACACCTTGGCCTTTGTGTGTTTTGCCCTTGGGAGGCTCATGAGCTTGTCAAATGTCCTTTAATTTGGGTTTGTCTTACTTTCCCTTGTGCTGTTTCAGGTTATGTGCTTTCGGCAGGAACCCCACAGAAGGACATCGTGTCCTCGGTGGGTCCTGTCGGGAGGCCCCGGACACATTTGTCCAGTGTTGGCAACTCGGATCACTTGAGCCAGGTAGTGTTTGCCAAATCTCTCTCCCTAGGGTTACGGTCCCACTCTTTGTAATTGATAACTAATTTATGGAAAGATACTTCGAGACTATGGAAATGTCTCATTTCTTGTCAGATTTTCACTATTTTTAGTAAGCCCTGATGTTTTTATAATGTTAGCACTCTGTGCTTACTGTGACAGCTTCCTCTTTTCTCTCGCTTACTTACTGGTTCATTTATTTACAGCAATATGGGCTTACGGATTCTTACTTTATCCAATAAACTGTTACACCATTGTTGGTTTTGAGGTTTGAATTGTCCCAGATGGGCCAGTGACAGCCCCTTCAGGCTGGCTCTGTGTTCATTGATGTGTCTCCATCACTTTTTGAACACATCCTGAAATCTGGTGCAAGGAGATGATAAGGCTCATGCTGGACGTTCTCTGCTCAGCTCCTTGGTCAGTCCCGCCTCTGTGTAGTGGAGAGACGGCGCCGGGAATGTTTGCTGAGCACCATTGCTCCGGGCCCTGTCCGTGCATGCCCAGCCTTCCACGGTGAGTTCCAAAGACAGATGAATGAATCAGAAAGAGATTCTATTGTATGTTACATTTCTTGAAACAGGTCATTGACATGAATAAAATAGACTTTTTGCTGTGTTGAGTTTATCTTTTGGATTGTTCTTGTGTGGCAGTTCCGAGACAATGTAACGTCACTATTTAAATGTTAAAAATGAGGGTCTTGATGGACGAGGAGGCTGGCCAAGGCATGTTCTTTTGGCAGTGCCTGAGGTGCACAGTACAAAGAGGGAGGGTGTCTGAGGGCTCCCCCCCTCCATGGCAGGGGCCCGGTGGACTTGGCATGTGCAGGGGTCCGAAGTTGTAGTTCTGCATTTTGTTCTGTTGTGCATGTCCGCACGGCTTTCGGCAGCTGTAGGGGGCGCTGTCACTTCCTCAGTCACCTTTGGGGTGGGGGTCCCACCTTGGTGCCGGCGTTCATGAGCAGGGCAGCTGCTGATAGAGCGTGTCCAGCAGATGTGACTTGGGGCTGAGGAGCCCTGCGTGCAGTAACAGCTATTTCAGCTGCATCAGGAGAGTAGGAGCTGCTCAGCAGCCCAGGTGCTGTGTGGGCAGAGGTCCTGACTGCAGGTGAAGCAGCCCCTGACGGGCGTGGTGAAGGCAGGATAGGGAGACCTGGTGAAGTGACTCTGGGTGAAGAGGAGCAGCTACCTGGGTGCAGCAGGGAGGGCAGGGTGAAAAGGAAAGAGCCTTCTAGGCAGATGGGGGAGAGCACTGATGAGGTCCTGTGGCAGGGAAGTCATGGCCAGTTTTCTAGCTGTAGGAAGGCCAGCCTGACCAGAGTGCAGAACACAAGTCTGGAGACGGGCTTTATAGGCTGTTTTATGTTTTAGGTCTCGGATCTTGATCATTAGAAAGCAGTGAGGGCCACTGGAAAGTTTTAGCAGGCAGATAATGGACTAGTATTTGAACCTTGTTTTTTTTTAAAGTATATTTCTAAACTAGTGCTTACTTGCTGGTTTTTTCTGAGGCTGTACCTTTAATGTTAATACTCAGAGAGTCCTAGGCACAGCTCCTGAGCACTGGATTTAGAGACCGAAGTGTTCATCCTGGAGCCATCTGTCACCCTTTGGGGACTCCTGCTTTGAGGAGTTGCAGCTCCTACGCACAGAAGGTAGGACTGGGATTGGTCTCCTTCACTGCCTCCCGCTCTCCGGATGTGGCCTGTTTCCGCCTCTGGCCCACCGGCTACCTGCCCTGCGCTCGTTCGTGCCGCGGCCGCGGGCTTGCGGAGCTGTTTCCTGGTTACTGCTGCTGACTGAGGCTGGGCTTGCGCTTCTGTTCACTTGTTGTGTCCAGGATTAAGGACGGTTTCAAGAACGTTATAAATATTTAAAAAGACATTTGTTGAAATAATTGAGAAAGTATCTTCTCCCTTTAAAAATCTGGACATTGTGTATGGTTTCTTTAATGAAATACCGAAGAAGGAATTAGAACAGTGTTTTTTCCATGAATACTTCTGGTTGTAAAAGTAATAGCTGTTTGTTGCAGACATTTGGACGGCACCAGTTAGCAAAATGGGGAAAAAATAGCATTAATTCTTGTTATTAATTCTTCTGGTTGTCTTTTCACGCTAACATTTATGGTTCCCTTGCAAACCCTTTCTTTATTCAGTGTACTAAATGGGATTATGTTGTACATAACAGTTTGGCGCTTTTTGGGTTGTGCTGAGTGGCGGGTATGTGTGAGGACTTCTCGTGCGGAGACCCGGGCCAAGGCAGAGCGCGTCCCACGCTGTGGAGGTCACCCCGTGACCTGTGCTCAGCTGCCTCACGGCCCTCTTGACTCGCTTGATTTCTGGCAGAAGCTTAACGCTGTGTCAGGCAGTCTCTGGGAGCGGAGACCACGCTTGAGGATCAGGAAGAAGTGAGTCAGGTGGAAATGAGTTGGAAGTGAGGTACGAAAGGACAGAGCTGCTGTGGACTTGGCATAGGAGGGTTCTGGGAAGACCAGACGGTCAGGGAAACTGAGTGTAAGAGAAGCTGCTTTAACCCAGGTCGGGGAGCCAGGAGGGCTGGGGGCCGGAGGCGAGGGTGAGCCCAGACCTTTGCCTTGCAGGCTCCATCCCTCTCTGGTAGGGGGGAGTCTGATGATGGGGTGGAGGTGGGCCTCTTTGGTTGCGAGGTCCTTTCCCTGTGACAGGTGCTCATAAGCAGTAGAAGGGCCTGAAGGCAACTCGCGGAAAAGAGGAAGAGACTTGGGGCATAAATCCTGATTAGTCACGTCTTGGAGAATATGTATATTCCAAAAACTTCCTTTTGGAGCAGAAGCTATTGTATATAAATAGTTGTTTTTAAGAGCTTTGAAATGCTTTAGTGGCAGAATTAATAACTTTTGGAGGAAGGACTTTTTAAAGCATTCTTAAACATGTGGCTTCTAAATTTGGGCAAGATCAGCAGTCGTTCATTAGAATCAATCTCTCTACGTTCATTTTTGGGGTTTTTTAGGGGTATGATGTTGGGGAGTAAATAAATGCTTAAATCAGAAATAATTCATGTATACTAGGAATCAGGATGTGGTAATTCATTCTCCCCAGCAGAGGAGGAAATCTGTCTCCAGTGTCTTGGGTAACTTCCCTCTCCTGACTTCCAACAACTGCCAAGAATAGGAGCCATGTTACCTCCTCAGGGAAGTAGCTCCTTCCAAGCTGCTCATCGAGGGCAAGCTGGAAGCTTCTCTCCCCGGCTGGGAGCCCCACCCAAGTGGGAGGCTCAGCTGGAAGAGCCCGAGTTCACAGGAGCCCTGCTGCCTGGAGAGCCTGAGCGTGCAGCAGCCCCGCTGTCTCACCCTCAGCTGCCCTTTCCTTTCGAGAGGGGTCCATTCGTGAGAGAGGGGTTGGAGAGTCCTGGGCAGGAGGCCCCCCCCCCGCCCCAGGCTCAGGGCTTTGTTTTGTTCCCCCACAGGCCAGTCAGTTGTATTTTTTAAAAGATTTCCCCAAACCTGACTCATCTCAGAAAGGCAGGCTGGTGAGAGAAGGCGGGCGGGCACTCGAGGGCCCCTGTGCCTTGTCAGCACCATACTGTAGAGTCCAGCGTATGTGCCAGTCAGGTCCTTTCGTCCCAGGAAGCCCGGGCACTTACAGGGTCTGTGTGCCCTGGTCTCTTTAACCTGAGAGATGTTGCTTCGCTTCAACCCGTGTGGGCCCATTACTGAAATTCTGTGGGAAGCACTGTAGACTTAAGTTGTGTACATGTTTTGCATGCTTGCTACATGTAAGGATAATTGATTGCAGAGAATCAACAAATATAAAATAATCTCACCTCCTATTCTTTTGTAACAGTTTCATTAGAGAATTGACCTAGGAACCTGGAAAAAAAATGTTAGCCTGTTTATTTTATTTCACTTTTTCTCCTTTAAAGAGTAGTCTTCAAAGACAAAATAGAGCCTTAAATGTATTTATATTTAGAAACTTCACGTAGCATGCATACCGTTTATTGTCCAGATTCTGAGTGAGCTTTCTAAAGATTACAGGGCTAGGCCCAGCATTGTTGGCAGTTAATAGAAACCTGTTTCGTGAGGTCTGTGGGCTGTAAGATCAGCAGCATTGCCATGACAGTGAAGTGGGCCTTATCGGAAGGAGAATTCATAAGAGGCTGCCCTGGGACCCTAACCACTGTCCTTGTGTGTGTCCTGACAATGTTATCTGTCCTCTCAGTACGGAGTATCAAATGTCTGTCGTGAGTACAGAAATTAATTTAATGTCACCTGAAGACATGCAATTAATCTTTTAGAGGTTTTCATAATACCTTTACAGAAAGAGTTGCCAGTTTGGCGGATTTGGATTTTGGGGTTTAGAAGAAGATAAGGGAAATTAATTTTTCATCAGGGTTAATACAAGCTAGCAGGGCCACAAAAGCTGAGAAAAATGGTTGGGGAATTTGTCAAGTGTTGTCACTCTAGAATAATGCTGCTTAACGTCTGATAGGTGTAATCAAGAGTTGAGATTTCTATAGAGAGGGATTAATCAATTTGCTCACTAGTGAATGCAAGTCAGTGATACCACTTCTTCATGGGGTTTAAGAATGAAAATAAGATTTGATCTGTCAAATTGCAGGAAGCCCTGACAGTGTCAATGGGCATTTTTATCTATACATTTAAACCATTTGTTATAAATAAATTTGTCCTGCTAATGTTGGTGGCTACAAACCTCATTTTTTGGTAATGATTAAGCTGATATAAAGTGTTCCCTAGGCTTACTTGATTCAGGGTAGTACCTCTTATATTTAAAAAAGAAAAACGACTCCGAAAAGACATTTTTACAGTATTCATTAAAAGAGAATCATTTGTGAAGACAACCAACAAAATATTTCTGGTTTGGTCTAAGATAGGCTAAACTTTTTTCACCTCATCTGTGTTTAGAGGAAGTGGCAGATCCTTAAAATCGCATCTACACACACTGCTGTGCAAGGAGCGTGAAAGAGAGCGGGTTCACCTAGAGAGATGCACTTTCAAAGTGAACTGACCTTTTTTTGAAGAGGACGTCATTTGCCGTCCACAAACGACCAGTTATTTCCTATGTAAATGTTGGCAGGTTTCTGAAATTCCTAATTTGAGTTCAACAGTATTTTCAAATGTATATACCGAAGTACTAATCATTTCAGGACCTGTTTCAGTGCCGGAACTGTTCGTATAAGTTGCAGAAGATTGCAGATGCATGGGTGCATTCAGTTTGCTTCTCCTTGACCGCTGTCTGGGTCTGTGTGAGTGTGAGGGTCTTAGCAGTACGTTCCTCCCCAGAACCTAGTCAGGAATGCACTGATGGTTTTCCACATGGTAACTGGAATAATTCTGGAATGTAAGAATTAGCTTTTCGTCGTGCTGATTTGAAAGAGAATAGTTTTTCTGTCCGTTGAAAAAAGGAAATCTCTCCATTTTTCTTACAAAATGGAATAACTTCTATTTAAGCCTTGAGTGCTCAGCTGTGTGGTTTAGAAAAACAAACGCACAGCATCATAGTGACCCTTCCTGCAGTTGCAGGAGGGCTAGTCTTTTTTTGTTTCAACTTTTGCTGAAAACAGTTCTGTTCAGGTGTAGTCCTTCCCTTAGGAAGTAGCGTCGGACCACGGACACAGGAAGTTCCGGCAGGTACCCTGTGACCAAGGGCCTCCGGTTTCTCATTTGCAAAATGAGGATAATAGTATTTACCTTGAAGGGAGGATTGAAAGAAAATGATGTCTGTACAGTACACTGCTTTTCACATTGCAGACATTCCAGAAACATTAGCTCCTCCCACCCTCTCGACAGTGGGATGTGTTAATCATACCAAAACTCTTGTGATCAGGGTCCTGGGAGTGCCTTGGAAATTTATGTTATAGAGTTTATTATGTTATTTACAGCTGTAGAAGGTATAAAAAATTGCCTCGAATATGAGCAACTCCAGAGCTTACTTAGGGCTTCCTCCCACTTTCCAATACACAACTGATAGGAATTTTTTTCCCTGAAAGCTGGGCAGCCGTCATAATCCCTGCCTGAAACATCCCCCTTTCTGTGTGCGTCGTTAACTCAACAAGTGTTTGTCATCCACCTGCTCTGTTCTGTTCTCCTGAGGATGCTGTGGGGAGCAGTGCCTCCCAGGGGATCCCCTGCTGGCTAACGGGAACAGAACAGCAGTGGTGATTACTGTATGAAGAAGCACAAAGCGCTTCCTGGCCTGGGAGCCCCGGGGGAGGAGAGTGCTGTGGGGGCCTCTGAGGATGCAGACCAGGCAGGGGGGAGGAGGACAGAGACCCCATAGCCCAGAGATTGTGCCCTGGGGCCAGAGCGGTAGGAGATGAGGTGCAGATCCACAGAAATGGTGTCATCACTGTGTCTTTTCAGGTGATTTCTTAGAAAACCCTGAAAGAGGCCTTTACACCATGACTGGCACCCTTTCTTGGTGTCACAAGCTTTCATACTCCACTCTACATAAGGAAAGTTAAGTTTTTCTCTTCACAAATGAGGAAAGGAGAGGCTTTTGTGGTACCTGTTTTTCCTAAACTTTGGGGATCAAGCCTACTTTAAAAAGTAAACTTTTCTTGAAAGGAAATGAAAGTTCAGAACTTTGTTTTTCAGGATTTTTATCTGACATTAGCGTCTCCTCTTACAGTAAATTACCACCAGTCTCTTGCCCAATATAACAATGAAGAGAATTTTTATTATTTGGAGTGTTTCTTGGTTAAATGTTTATATTCTCAATTCAGTTCGCAGTTTAAAAACCATCAAATCTCCAGTGTTGTATATTTGTCATCCAAATAGGTATACACATTGTCTCCCTCAAAATAGTCAAGTTATAATATCTTTTTTTTTTTTTAAAGATTTTATTTATTTATTTGACACAGGGAGAGAGACAGCTAGAGAGGGAACACAAGCAGGGGGAGCAGGAGAGGGAGAAGCAGGCTCCTGGCCGAGCAGGGAGCCCGATGTGGGGCTCGATCCCAGGACCCTGGGATCATGACCTGAGCCAAAGGCAGACACTTAACGACTGAGCCACCAAGGCGCCCCATCGAGTTATAATATCTTAACTTTAGGTGCAAGCTCTTCTTTTTAAATCAAAGTTCACTATCTAGATCATGTTTTTAGCTTTGGCTTACTAAAGAAAAACATGATGACAATATTTGTTCTTTTTGTCTGTGATATATATGGACATCATCCCCTTTTAGGCTGTTCATACCGGCTAATTATCTGTTCTGCAACGTGGCATAATCGTTTCTGATGCACAAGACAGTGCTGTGGCCTTGGAAGCTGGCCTCTTTAGTATCATGGTGACATTGAGTAAATACCGGTGTACTAATTGGCGGTGGCTGTAACCTAGAGTTCCTGATACTATCATCTTTTTTCTAGCACATTGAGAACTACTCAGTTTTTAAAAGTCTGATGCACTATTTATTGATTCATTCAGTAGATAACCTCAATACCTTTGACATATACAAGAAATTTTGGTTTGGTGAGCAAAACAGGATGATAGGGTCTCAACCTCTGGTTTCTGTGGATGCTTGCAGGATAGTGTATGCTCTAGGGATCCTCGAACTTTTACCTCGTCGGGTAGGCTCCCAGGGAGTTTATTTAGACCCCTGAAGTCCCTACAATGGAAGGCTTTCCCGTAGAGCTAACCAGTACCTAGCCAGTTCATTCATTCACATGGGTGAACAGGGTGGAAGTTGGAGAGTCAGTCGGTAGACTCTTGTGTAGCTGAGCTGGGCCTGCCTGTACCTAACACCCAGCCTCTTGTGGGGCCTGGGGCTTAGTGTGAAGTGTCAGCTCACAGGAGAAAGAGGAGTGTTACTAAGGACTGCCTGACTCAACATATGCATAGGAGATCTGTGAATCCTGTACTAACAGAATTTCAGGATTTTAGATGAATTAATAAATGATGGATCACTGGCTCTTGAGAAAGGTGAGGATATGTGGTATATGTCCTTAAATGTTTGAACTTTATGGCCTAGAAAAATGCAAGGGGTGCCCGGGTGGCTCAGTCAGTTAAGTGTCTGATTTCCTGATTTCCACTCAGGTCATGTTCTCAGGGTCATGGGCTCAAGCCCTGTGTCGGGCTCTGCAATGGGTGTGGAGTCTGCTTGAGATTCTCTCTCTCTCCCTCTCTCTCCCTCTGTCCTTCCCTACACCCTCCCCAAAGAAAAGAATTCAAGCATATCCAAAAATAGAGGTCACATAGCTTTTTAAGGTAAAGACTTTGAAACATTATGCAGCTAGAGTAGGCGGCCCCTGCCTGGCTCGGGCACCAGCTCACACCTTGGGTGGAAGAGCTGTGGGACAGCTTTCAGAAACACAGACTAGCATCTTAAACGTTTCTGTGGATGATGATCTTCCCACAGTGCTTCCGCTGTCATTTGGGGGTCTTCCTCTGTGAGGTCGGAGTGACTGTCAGCTGGCGGTGGTAATGCACTTGATGGAGGCACAGAGTCCGAGCACGGGGGACCCCTGTCTGGTTCAGCCATCCGCAGCCTTCGCTGGACAGCCATCACCCACAGAGCCTTTAAAATACGTTCCTTTCTGCGTCCCAGCTCCACAGGGTCTAATTGGATGGATTCTGGATTAAAGCCCAGGATGGCTCAGATTAGAACTCTCCCCAGGTGACTGGTAGGTAAACTGAGTGTCCCTGACCAGTCGGGGCAATGAGAATACAAGTGGTCCTTAGGAGAAAGCACTCATTCGTCTTCACCAAGCATGATGTGACCTGCCCATTTGTAGTAGATGCCCTTTCTGGGTTGACAGAGGTTCCTTCTGTCCCTCGTTTGTAGAGAGGTTTAATCAGGCATGCTTTTCCTACACGAGTGCAGGCGATCATGTGGCTCGGTAACATTCATTGGTTTTGCAGTGTCCAGCCAGCCTTGCATTCCTGGGGTCAGTGTTGCTAGGGCATGGGGCGCGGTCCCTTTTCTGTGTGGATGCGTCAGGTTGCTGATATTTTGGTAGGGACCTTTCTTCACGTACGTTTGTGAGGGTGTGCTTTGGCGGCTTTCCTCTCCTGTGAGGTCTTCAGCGTTTCTCTCCGGGTCGTGCCGGCCTCAGAGGATGAGTGGGAAGGTTCTTCCTCCTCCTCTCTTCTTCCTGAAACAGTGAATGAAATTGGTAATTTCATTACCAATTCAGTGTCTTCTCAGATTTTCAGATTTTCTCCTCATTCTTGAATCCGTCTTGGTGTTTTGCATTTCTTTTGCAGTCTGTCCGTTTCACCTCAGCGGCCTGACTTGTTGGTATAAAGTTGTTCATGACGTCCTTTTTCATTTTGGTGGGGCCTGTCGTGATGACCTCTGCTCTCTTGTTTCTGATTTTGGTCATTTGTGCCCTGTCTCTCCCTTTTTCTTGATCAGTTTAGTTAGAGGTCATCAGTTTTGTTGATCTCAAAAATGCAACTTTTGGTTTCATTGATTTTTCTCTCGTTTTTCTCTTACCTGTGTCATTGCTCTTTGCTGTGATCTTATCGTTTCCTGCCTTGTATTTTGGGTTTGATTTCCCTTTTTTCCCCTAGCTTCTTGAGATGAAAGCTCAGGTTATTGATTTCAAGTTTTTTTTCCTTTCTGACATAACTCTTTAGTTGCATCCCCTAGATTTTGATTTGTTGTATTTTTATTCAGTTCAGAATATTTTTTGATGAGTTTTTTTATTACTCCATTTCTTAGCTGGCTTCCTAGGGGTTGACCCTGTTGCTACATAGCTTGTTGGTTGGCCAGACAGTCATTCAGGAAGAGATTGGCCAGTGGTTTGTGGGGGGGGTGGGCACTGGCCCTCAGAGCCCCCCTCTGCTCGTCCTCCCTACCCACTCCCTACCCGTGTGAGCTTCCCTGGCTCCCTGGCACTTACCTAGGCCTTTTGGAGCGCTTTGATTTCCAGGATTTCCCATCGTGGTTTTCCGATTACTGGCTGGTCTGCTATTGTTCCAGAAAGGCCCCGGGCTGACAGGTTGGTGGGCGTTCCCCATTCCCTTCCCCCCAAGTTTGCTTCCGAGGCTTCTCAGGCCTGCCATCCGTGGCGGTCCGGGCTGCGGCCCTGCACGCCAGGTCTCAGGAGTAGGTGCTGGTCCTTGATTCTTTTCACTTTCGTTGACTCCCAGAGACCTGAAGTGCTTGTTCTGGATGGTTTTGTCAGATACTTACTTGCGGGGGGGAGGGAGGGGGATTTGCCATCCCCTTCATGCTGCCATAGCCAGAAGCCCTGCCACAGGTGACAGTTTTCATCCCATTTCTCTTGGGTCCCAATTACTTTGGGCAGTTTTTACACAAATCTTATCTACACCTATCTTGCTCCAGCCCCTGTCCCTTCACTTCATTCCATTAAACTGTCCCTAAAAGATAAGTATAGAGGGGAGCGAGGCACAGAATCCACAGGCTGCTGCTGAGCTGATTCAGCCAGCTCCTTTTGGAAACACTGGTGCAGCTCAGCAGGCCGCAGGCTGGGGCTCACTGACCGCTCACCGGAGCTCCTGTGGGCGTGAGGAGTGGAGCCTCGTGCTGTCCAGATCAGAATCTTACTGTCCACTTGCAGGCATCCATTTCTGCTCAGATTATGTAACTTAGCAGGGCAAGATAGGATTTTCTTGCTGTCCACACTTTCTTGGTCACCCGCTACTCTCTTGGAGAGACGCTGCACTTAACTGAACAAGCACCATCCGGAGAGGTTTTTTATGCTGCCTGGTGGTATCATAAACATAAATAGTACAGCTTGAGTATGTTCAGTAGCAAACATTTGAGAACATTTTAAAGATCTAATTGGCTTATTAAACGATTTGTGTATTGGGCAGCATCCCATCCAGCAAGCAGCGGAGGCTCCCAGGAGGTGTACAGAATGGGAGATTTTTATAGAAGGAGGAGAGGGCAAGAAAGTTATTGGCAAAAGAAAAGCATGGTTTCAGGCAGGTGGCTCTCCCTTAGGGGGAAAGTGCTTGTCTTATGCAGATGAGACAGAGCCCCTGTGGCCTGCTCTTTAGTGCTGATTGAAAACTTCCTGACTGACCAGCGAAGACCATGTTTCTGGGGGAGGTTGATTATTCCGTGAGCCCCAGTTTGGGAGCTCTAAGTGACACCATTTTGGGCCTGTGGTTTTCTTTTTAAGAAATTCAACAATTTTTAAGGTCAAGAAACAAGGGATTGTTAGTAAAACTCAAAAGGTTAGATTTCTGATCCTTGCAAAGCCTGTAATAGGGCCCACAAGTCTGTCCTGAATCACTGACTTGAGAGGGTGAGGCATTTGTGTCTCAGCGGGAGGCGGGGTGGGGGCGGGAGAGGACCAGGGGTCATTGCTATGTCCCCAGGGCCTACGGCCACAGCCAGTGAGATGCGTCCTGAGGACAGTCCACTTTGCGTTAGGTCTGAAGACGGGTTAAAAGTTTAAAACCCCTGCCCGTGCAAACGGTCAGATTTTAACAAGAACACTCTTGAAAGTGGCAAATGCATGTTGAGTGTGAAGTATTTTCAAAGTTAAGCAGTATTTCACTGGGCTAAACAGCACTTTAATCACAGACCTCTTGAGTGGATACAGTAATTAAAGATCTTCATGTTTTAAATTTCAAAAATATGATTAAAACCCAAACAGTGTCAGATGAGAAATTTCCTTAGTGGCTCTAGTGAAATGACAGGTTTGGTTTTTCACTTGTTTGAAATAGTTTTGCTCTCGGTTGAGCACTAACCGAGGCGGACTCCCCGATGCCGGGGACGGCCGCCCGGCCAAGCAGGTACTGACCAGCACGCTGCCTTGTTTCAGCAGGGAGGAGAGAGCGACGGCTTTTTTCACCCTGAGGGCCAGCCCCAGCGGCTCCCGCAGCCCCCAGAAGTGAGGCAGCAGCCCGCCCGCAAGGTGACGCTGACCAAGGGGGCCCTTCAGCAGCCCCAGCACGCACCGGTGGCGTCCCACGTGCACTCGGCCGGCCCTCCGGGCATCAAGAGCATCCAGGGAGTCCATCTGGCCAAGAAGGTACTGCCTGTTACCTCGGCCGAGCGCCGCGAACGAGTAGATGCTCTCCTAGTTAACAGCGGTCGGCATTTGGACGGTTCTCAGGAGCGCCTACAGCGCACAGTAGGAGGGCTCAAGTCAGTTTATAAATGAACAGTAATCCCCTTTGTTCTGGCTTCGGAAGCTCATGTGTTCACAAAAGGACTTTCCTCTCGTGACTTTGTAATGGGAGAAGTTGGGCAAAGACCGCACAACCGGGGGTGTGGCTGTGGCTGTTCTCTGCAGCTCTGCCCCGTGCCCTGGAGACGACCTTGTGCTCCTAGATCCCCGTCGGAGACGTTTGCTCAGCCACTTCCTTGCCGTTGCCCCAGTTCACAAGTGGGAAAGCGAGGCCTTTGGGGGTGAAGGACCTGTCTGAAGAAAGTGGCCCTGACTCTGATTCTTTCCTCCTTCCTTCGCCCAGGGGATTGAAGGGGTTCTGACTCTGACTGTGTGATAAGAGACAGGGGCATCCAGAACGCCTTCCGTGGAGGTGTATGTTCTCCTTTTGCGCACTGAATTTAAAACCTTCCCTAGGAGAGGAGTGTCCACTTTCTCCCGTTACGTCCCCGTAGTAGGGCGCCCTTCCCCTCAGCTGGTAGGGGAGCTGTCTCTGTTGCTTCCCCAAAGCCTTCACCTCTTTGCCTGACAGTAAAGTCTTCCTTTTGGTGTATAAGTCAGATGCCCCTTGTCCGGTGGAATTATGCAAGGGAGGAAGCAGGGCGGCAACACCTGCTTTTGAGTTTCTTCTAGAAAGCTCTGCAGTCTACTAGCTCTTCCTGTCTGCTTGTCCTTCTACTGATACTAAGTAGTAATAGTATTAATATGAAGGCCATTCTGAGTCTTTGAAGTATTTCAATGACTTTGTCTGTATTATAAGCACTTGATGATGCAGGAGCAAACAAAATTATTCCCCTTTTGCAACAGAAGACAGACATTAAATCTTAACTTCAGTCTTTGAAGGTTGCTCAGGTCTAAACCAGCTTCAGTCAGGGGCTGTCCCCCGATACATGAGGAGAGAGACATTAGAGGCCCCCTTCCCCGTACAGCTGTGTGCATCTGAAACCTTCGTCTACTCTCCTATGAAGTGAGGACAGCAATGTTTCCTAGCTCATGTGGGCTCTTGGGAGGATTTCATAAGAAGGTGCATATAAAAAGCATGGTCCCTGGTGTATAAGGAATACACCTTAATAATAATACATGATAAATAATATACATTAATAATAATATTGTTATTAATATTCTGACATAGCCAGAATATAAGAATATTTACTGCTGGTTTCCAGCCAGTTTTACTTGCAACTTCTTTTTTCCTAATTCCATTGTAGTTAACATCGGTGTTATATTAGTTTCAGGTGTACAATATAGTGATTCAGCAAAATTCCATACATGACCCGGTGCTCATTGTGCACCTGTCTCACCCATCCGCCCACCGACTCCCCCCTGTTGACAAGTGTGTTCTCTAGAGTTAAAAGTCTGTTTCTGGGTTTGCTTCTTTTTTTCTTTGTACATTTGTTTTCTTAAATTCCACATAAGAATGAAATCATGGTGTTTGTCTTTCTTTGACTTATTTCACTTAGAATAATACTCTCTATCTCCATCCACATCATTGCAAATGGCAAGATTTCATTCTTTTTGATGGCTGAGTACTATTCTGTGTGTGTGTGTGTGTGTGTAATATATATATATATATATATATATTACACACACACACATATACATACAGCACATATTTTTTCTCCATCTTCCGATGGACACGTGGGCTGCTTCCATAGTTCAGCTATTGTGTTTATGATTTTAGCCATTCTGACAGGTGTGAGGTGATTATCTCACTGTTGTTTTGATTAGCATTTTCATGATGATTCATGATGTTGAGCGTCTTTTCATATGTCTGTTGGCCATGTCTTCTGCCCATTTTTTAATTGGATTGTTTGGTTTTGGGGTGTTGAGTTATATCAGTTCTTTATGTATTTTGGATACTAGGCCTTTATCAGATATGTCATTTGCAAATATCTTCTCCCATTCCGTAGGTTGCCTTTTAGTTTTGTTGATTGTTTCCTTCGCTGTGTAGAAGCTTTTTATTTTGATGTAGTCCCAGTAGTTTATCTTTGCTTTTGCTTCCCTTGCTTCAGGAGACACATCTAGGAAAATGTCACTATGACCAGTATCAGAGAAATTACTGCCTTGTGATCTCTTCTAGGATTTTTATGGTTTTAGGTCACACATTTAGGTCCTTAATCCATTTTGACTTTATTTTTGTGTATGGTGTAAGAAGTGGTCCAGTTTCATTCTTCTGCATGTGGTTTTTCAGTTTTCGCAAGACCACTTGTTGAAGAGACTTTCTTTTTCCCATTGCGTATTCTTGCCTCCTTTGTCAAAGATTAATTGACCATATAGTTGTGGGTTTATTTCTCTGTTTTCTATTCAGTTCCCTTAATCTAGGTGTCTTGTTTTTGTGCCAGTACCATACTCTTGATCACTACAGCTCTGTAATATAATTTGAAGTCTGGAATTGTGACGCCTCCAGCTTTGCTTTCCCCTTTCAAGATTGCTTTGGCTATTTGGGGGTCTTTCGTAGTTCCATACAAAGTTTAGGATTGTTCTAGTTCTGTGAAAAATGCTGTTGGTATTTTGATAGGGATTGCATTAAATGTGTGGATTGCTTTGGGGTATTATAGACATTTTAACATAATTTGTTCTTCAAGCCATGAGCATGGAATGTCTCTCCATTTCTTTGTGTCATCTTCAGTTTCTTTCACCAGCGTTGTATAGTTTTCAGAGAACAGGTCTTTCCCCTCTTGGTTAGGTTTATTCCTAGGTATCTTAGTTTTGGTGTGACTGTAAATGGGATTGTTTTCTCAATTTCTCTTTATGTTGTTTCATAAACAGATTTCTGTACATTGATTTTTTTTACTCTGCAACTTTACTGAATTCATCAGTTCTAGTGGTTTTTTGGTGGAGTCTTAGGGTTCTTTGTATGTGGTATCATGCGATCTGCAAATAGTGAAGGTTTTACTTCTTCCTTACCAATTTAGATGCCTTTTATTTTTCTTTTCTGATTGCTGTAGCTAGGACTTCCAGTCCTGTGTTGACTAAAAGCAGTGAGAGTGGACATCCCTTTCTTGTTCCCGATCTTTGGAGAAAAGCTCTCAGTTTTTCCCATTGAGTATGATGTTGGCTGTGGGTTTTTCATATGTAACTTTTATCATGTTGAGGTATGTTCCCTCTAGACCTGTTTTGTTGGTTTTTACCATGAATGGACGTTATACTTTGTCAGATGCTTTTTCTGCATCTGTTGAAATGATCATGTGGTTTTTATCTTATTGATGTGATTTACGTGCACCTTTTGATGTGTTTTCCAATGTGACTTCTCTTGAAATACCCTTTTGCACTTTTCAAAAACTCACTTCCCAGGCGGAGTTTTGTTGCCTTCTGGGGAGTGTTAAATGTTTTGTATGCATTTCCCTTTGTTTGGTGCCCGTTCATGTGCAAAGGTTCCGTTCTGATTTCCATTTACCTTCCTCTCTGCCCTTTTCTGTGATGAACAGGGGGTCATTTTTGTCCCTTTGTACCCAGGTTCTAGGGCAGAATTTGGGTTAGGATGTCTGGAAGCCCTGGTGCTGTTCAGTTCCACCTGCCTCCTGCCTTTCACCACTGACCTGCAGAGGAGGAGTTTTGTTTTAGAGAAAGCATTTGGCACTTGGTGCTTTATCTAATTTTCTAATTAGAAAATACCAGAAAGATTCAGCTGTCTCCTCTTCTTTAAAAGACTGGTTTTGAACCCCTGGACAACTTAAAAATCTCCTGAGGTCTGGGCCCTGCTTTAGACCAGGGACATCATCGCTGTGTGGTGGGGAGGGGAACACGGGCATTGTTGTGGCTTGGATTTTGTTGGTGTTGTTAAAGCTCTGTGATGTGCGGCATGGTGACGTGCAGCAGCTGCGAGGTGACCCCAGCTACAGAACCTGCCTTTCAGATTTCTCAGGGTGCCAGCCTCACAGAGTCAGGAGGAGACTTGGGTCCATAATGTTGGGGCTTGTGGTGGAACCAGTCCCCTTGGATGTGGCCTGGAGTACGCCGGGAGAAATTTGGGCTCTGGGGCTGTTAGGACGAGACCCAGACAAGTTTCTCAGCCCCTCTGATCCTGCTGCTTCATCTGCCAACAGTGGTTACACTGCAAGTGCCTACCCATATTGCACTTGGTGTGGACCTAGAGTCACACCTAGCTCTTCTCTTTCCCTCCTTTGCCTCCACCCAGACTTGCTGGGATGGTTTCACTTCAACATTAAACCCTGCTCTGGTAGTGGATGAAAAGTACAGAGGATCCTGGAGCTCGTGGTATATTGTAATGGATTCTGAGTTGCGTTGCCCACTTGTATAATCTTAGCAGCTGTGGGAAGAAAATCCAAAGCTTAAAAGTCAAATCATACTTTGCTGTTGCCAGGTCCTCATGCACGGGAGAGGCCGAGGCGTGGCAGGAGCGATGGGCCGGGGACGCCTGATGCCAAACAAGCAGAACCTCCGAGTGGTGGAGTGTAAGCCTCAGCCCTGTGTCGTGTCTGTTGAAGGCCTTTCTTCGTCCACCACTGATGTCCAGCTGAAGAACCTACTGATGTCAGTGGGCCCCATTCAGGTGCGTCACCTGAGGCCCTTCCGCAAGACTCAGGTCTCGGTTTAAATTCCCTCTGTGTTGGTTACTTCATGTTAAAATAGTACATTCGAGAAGAAAGACATATTTTATTTCCTGGGCATGCCCTATCAGAACTTTGCCTTAGAGTTAGATTATTTGGAAATTTTCAGGTGCTCAATTACGAGACTTATGAAATGATTTTGCCAAGTCCTCCTATTCTCCTCAAGTTTACATAGGCATCTGTACATACATACTTTTTGTTGTCACACACTTTTGTTTGTAGTAACTTAAAACTTTTAAAGCATTTAGCCTTCTTAACCATAATTTCCAGAAATAGCTCACATGTTAACAACTATGAAACTTGGTTTAGATTTTACAGACATGAAATAACGTAGACTATAGTTTGATCTCTTTATTTTACAACGGGTTATTTCTGAATGCTCAACAGTCTCTGCTGAGCTGGCTGCAGATTGTCTCCAGTTCTGCAGTAAACAGAATTCTCCACTCAGACCCCTGGTCTCTGCATCTTCTTGAGTCCTGTAGGTCAACCAGCAGAGAAGCGGGTTGACCTGGTTTTCCTTGAGCCTCTCGTCTCTCTGGGTCAGGTCCCACGTGGGCGAGACGTGGAGTGTGAATATCAGATTTCCGCGTGCTTTCCTTTCAGGGGATTTTCTAGCCTCTTGCTGCATGAGTGAATGGGGAAACATCAGACTAGAGTTGAGACAAATAATTTTTAACATGTTTGAAATCTGTCTACTGTTGAGAGTCTCTCAATGTGAGGAGTGGATGAAAGCCCTTCCCAAACCCACCCTGTTCTTCATTTCCGGATTCCTCGGGAGATGGTGAGGGTCAGTTTCTGTTTGTGTGTCATAACAGAAAGTTAACACTTGGGCTTCCGTGTTCAGTGCAGTCGATGGCGCGGTGGTGCAGCAGAGACCATTGCCGGTTACGTGGGGCCAGCAGCCCCTTCCCGCGGGTCACCGCAATGGGGACAGACTTGCAGGAGCAGGGCAACATGGAGTGTTGTAGGTGCATTAACGCATGCTCATCCTGGCCTGAGACTCCCACACGTGGTGGTGGAGAATCTGGGCTGCAGTCACAGTGAGTCTGGACTAGCAGACCAGAGCCTACTCCAGGAGTTCTGAGGACTGGTGTTCTCCGTGAGGGCTCGCGGGCAGTCTCTTTCCATGTGCGCTGGGGGGTGACAGCTTGGCTGCCCTCCACACGTGATCTGCTAGTGGTCGTGGCTTTGCTTCCTCACACATAGTCTTGATAATTCTGAGCGTCCTCAGCCAGGATGTGGTTTTCAGGGTCCGTGTCTGAATAGCGGTGCAGGGTCATGGGCTGCTTGGAGCCATTGCTAAGCCACCTAACTCTGGTCTTAACCCACCTTGAAACTTGAATTTTGAATTTTGCATTTGGGGCCTAGCTTTTTTTGTTCTGAAAAGTATTAGAGATCAGTATGTTATAAATAAAGTTTGATTGAGGGAACCTAAAGCCAAACAAAAACAGTATTGGATTATTTAATGCCTTATAGGAGGAGGAGAATGAATTTTCTAGGTTCCATCAGTTACCCTTAAGATGGGGTGGAAGGTGAGCTTCCATCTGCCCCTGGAGAAACCCCTGTGGAATGATGAATTTAGCACTTAGATAAGGGCCTGTTCTTCCACCCGGGGGGGAACAAAGCAGAGTGCTCGCGTCTTGCCAGTCTTAGTCCCATAGGATTGTTTTGAGGGGGAGTTTATAAATTTTTAAACACCACATTCACAGAATGTCAGGTTTCTTCATTAAAAAAAAAAATAAAACAACGTAACACGTCCCTGCGAGTGTTAGATAGCTAAAGAGTGATATTGATTACACATTTTAACAAGACTCACTTACGGTTTAAGTATAAGTAGACTTGGAGAAAGGACGGCGCTTGGTAACCCAAACCTTCCACGGTCCTGACGGGAGGTGGGTTTGTGTGGAGCTTCTGTGTGCGCTGGACTCTGGCGCCACCTCGCGTCCACTTGGTGTAATAGCCGGTGGTGTCTAGCCCTTTGTAAAATCACAGCGACGGCGTGTGAGCTCCGCTTCTTGAACTGTGAAATCTGGGAGGCTTTCTGAGGGTGATAGTGCGCTGTGACGAGCTGGCCACGTTTCTCTCAGATTAGTGCGCTATCCCCTTAAACGGTACTCAGAGACCTCTCTAGAAAGTCC
Organism: Leptonychotes weddellii; assembly: GCF_054177405.1. Lineage (NCBI taxonomy): Eukaryota > Metazoa > Chordata > Mammalia > Carnivora > Phocidae > Leptonychotes > Leptonychotes weddellii. The sequence goes on along the minus strand of NC_138380.1, from coordinate 2,342,380 downwards.
ATGTTAAAGTCCTGTATGGACTCAGTCTTCACAGAGTAAGGAAAGACGGAAGGATTTTGTAGACACGTTACAAGCAGGAGGTAGCCACGGCGGGAAGAGTACCGGAGCGTGTTCAGAGTTGCAGGGGAGAGGGCCGCGCGGCACTCGGTAGCAGCCATGGTGCGAGTCTGAGTCTGTGAGAAGGCCGTGCCTCGGTCCCCAGACCCAGCGGGAGGCATCTGCCCCCTGGTGACCTGCCTGGCTTCCCGCAGGAGTGACCCTGACCTCCTGCTCCGTCCCGAAACGCAGAAGCCAACGGAGCTCTTCGGGTCAGGAAGTAAGCTGGTTAGCACACCTGTGGCTTTGTTGCTTGTCTTTATTTCCCCGTTTGCTAGGTTATGCCTAAAATGGTGCCAAGAAGAAAATTTGTTATCCTATAAATCAATGAAATGTCATGGTGTAAAAATAAAGTGGTTTCCTCACAAAAGCAGAATGTTTGAAATCACTTAATGGGACTCCGCGGCCGGTTCCCCGTTGTGATCATCACCCACATAAGCGGGGCAGCCGTGCCGTGCACGTTCTCTCCGCCGCCCTCTGTAGTCACTTCTCCCAGCAGTCCTGTGAGTCGTTCCTGAGCTGGGACGAGAGTAGAGGTGGACCCGGGCAGCTTGTTGTTGACGCTGCACGGGGCCCTCACCCTGCAGCCGGGGGGTGCAGCCGGCGTCCGGCTCTGAGACGAGGCTTCGGAGCAAGTCCCGATTTTGCCGGTTCTTGGTGTGTAATTCTCGGACAGAGCGCTTCTCCTCCCGTCAGACTCTCGTCACCCACATGAGAACTTACCCTGCTCCTTCGTAGCTCTCCGTCATGCCCTGGCAAACCTCGGGGGATGGAAGAGACGGCAGCCTCCATGTCGCCCTTGAGGGGCAGCGAGCGAGACAGGACGAGACGAGCTGCAGGTGCAGGCGCGCCCAGCGTCTGTGTGTGCTCTCGGAGTGGGGGCTGCTGGCCCAGATGGTGCGTGCTCCTGAACAGCCCTCCGGGACCCACAGAGTCTGCCCACTGCCTCCTGACACTGTGGTTCCCGTGTGTCTCATTCTGGAGCGCATCTCAGCCTGCGCAGCGAGGTGGGGCCCCTCTGGGCGCTTCTGCGAGGTAGGCTCACGTCGGGGGAGTCTGACCTGCTCTGAAGATGCATCTCGTTCTGACCCACCAAGGAGGTCTGGTCGATGAAATAGAAAAGGTTTGAATCTCGAGTGAAAGCAGTTCAGTCATTTTGTAGTTGAGGACATCTGGGAAAGAAAGCACTAGGTATGGTCAGCGTAGACGGACGACAGACCCACGCCACAAGGTGTAAAGAAAATAGAGATGTGGACACATGATCTGAACCTGCACTGGGAAAAAAAAAGTCCTGAAAACACCGTCAGGAACTGAAAAGAAGAACGGATTTTCAGGAGCCAGTGTGACAGCACGAGAGCTCTTCCAAGAGCTTGCATGGGTTCTGAAGGGTAGGTGTGTGCAGCGGAAGGAGGCTGGAACAGCAGCGAGGGGAGAGGCGGGGGACCATCGGGATCAGCACGAGCAGCGTCAGGACGTGGAGCCACAGGTGGGCGAGCCGGAGCCCTGAGACTTTGGGAACGACGCCGGCTGGGCACTGGAGCAGACGGAACCGGACCACGCCTGCTGCAGCGGCAGGTGTGCGTTGGGAGGCGTGGGAGCCCGTGGGAGCCCGTGGGCTGCCCGCCGTGCAGGGCACACTTGCTGCCATCGGTGCTGCGTGTCGCCGTGTGGGGACACAGGCCTACCGGGCATGGAGGAGAACAGGTTGGCGGCACTGGCCGGGAGCGGGGGGCTTCTGCGCTCTCCGTGGCTCTTGGCTGGCCTCAGAGGGGCGCCCACCCGTGGGCGTCTGGGTCAGGGCTGCAGTGGGGCTGCTCTCAAGCAGTTTCACTTGTGTTTAAAGCAACTGATACAATTCTTGGCTTAAAGTAATCACTGAAGGTGCTGGGGGAAGAAGCTTATTTATTTATTTTTCTAAGATTTTGTTTATTTGAGAGAGAGCAGGAGTTGGGGGGGAGGGCCACAGGGGGCTGTGGGGCTTGATCCCAGGACCCCAAGATCGTAACCTGAGCTAAAGGCAGATGTGTAACTGACTGAGCCAGCCAGGCGTCCCCGGAGGGGAAGGAGTCTAAACAGATTTTCAGAGCTGCAGAACCCTGTTAGTGTCTCTGTGACATTTATCTGACCATATGCACACACACAGGCACTTCCTAGAAAGACAAGGAACTTTTCCTAATTGGGGAAAGAGGCCGGGGTTCTGAGCGACATGGACATCTTCTGGAATCCAGCCGCAGGCTGGAGAGCCTGTCACTGCTCGCCTTGTTGCGTGTCAGGCGGAGCGGACCGGCCCCATGGGGGTGGCAGGCAGCTGTAGCTGCCAGCCGAAGTTTCATCGTGCATTTTACTCCTTAGAGAAGCACAGTTATTCTCAGGAAGTGAAGTGGTCTCACATCTGAAAATGAGAAGTCAGGATGAAGGTTGGTGTGCTTTCCCCCTGCATGCCAGTAAGAAATTAGTTTTTCCTGTCTGTTCCCAATACAGTTCTTCAAGGTTTAGAGGTGACTTCAGGTAAGTCTTCTGACGCGTGCATGAGGTCTGTCCCAGTGCTGGCCGCAGTCACCGTGGGGGCGCCGCTCTTGGCCCTCGGCGCCTGCGACACTGTGGCTGGAGGGGAAGGAGAGCAGGCCAAAGGCACACAGGACCAGAAAGAAGGGCCTAGCAGCGGGCCCTCTGCGGGTGCTCCGGGGCAAGGTGGGATTTGCAGCCGGCTCTGCCACGAACCGAGGCTCGGTTCTTCGCCCATAGTGTCCCCGCCCCACCTGATGACCAAGCTCCAGCTGCAACAACCGGAACTCATTCAGGGCTGAGGCACGGACGGCGTGAGCAGCGAGGTGAGGCAGGCGGCTTGGAAGAGAAAGCGGGCCTCTGTCCGGTACTCGAGGCGTGCGTCCGAGGCCAGGGAAGCTGCGTTGCCGAGGGTGTAGCCCAGAAGGAGGCGTCGATGACATCATTAAAGACCACCTTATGGCGCTTTAGGTGTGCTGTTAATTTAATGATAAGTGAAATCGTCAAGAAAATTCGTCTTCCGGTTTTTATATCCCAAAGAAGAGGAGGAATCTAGTGTTCTGCTAAGCTTGCTTCAGCACAGTGGGCGGGTGGACCCAGCTCAGCACTGCCCAAGGGGCCGCCCCACTGCCTGCGCGTCCACGCTCCTGGTCCGTGGTCAGGTCGGGGCGGTGTCCCCAGCCCCCAGGCTGACTGCTCGTCCTCCAGGGGTCTGTGTGCACAGCTTAGCGCCATGTAGTTGGCAGACTTGAAACGGTTTCTTTCTTTGTGAAACACCAAAAGGTGACTTTGGGGAAGGTGGCTACTTTTTTAGAGCTCTCCTAGTTGTGTTAACTGATAGACGTTCTGTGGTTACAAAAATGAAGAGTACTTGGTATTTTTAGCCATGTGTTTCCACTGTAGATCTTTGACACATGCTTTAAAATTAAATAGTCTCATAGGTCAACACTTTAAAGGTCATGTGTTACCATCAGGTTTTTTTTTTCTGGCTGCCCTACTTCACTAGACAGAAGCCCAAACACTGAGGCATCGAGTCCTGTGCTCTCCCTGGGGCAGTGTGTCCTGGGGTGAGCAAGGGTCCCGCCTCAGCTGCCGTGTGCCCTGCCCTTTGCGGAGGCTAGAGCCTGCACGGTGCCCCAGATACACGTGCTGGGCTGGCTCCGTCACCAGGCTACTTGGGAAACATCAGGCTCTTGAGAGTGGGAATGGCTGAGAGATCACACAGGTCTCCACCTTTGACCTGCTCCTGCGGAATCCTCGGATCCTAAACCGCAAGGCCTCAGGGAAAACTCAGAGCCATGGGTCCTCCTCCGGGCAGGTGTGAGGACCAGGCATGAGATACCTCTGTCCAGTGCTTGCCTTTCAGACGAGTTAAGATTCTCTTCACTTGTTGGATCATTTCTTTCCGCCTGTTGTCTTCACAAGCTAACTTGGTTTTTGCTGCAGAGAGTAGTGGCCTCTGGAATGGTTGCTTTAGCTCTCCTGAAGATTTAATTTGCAGTGTCACTTAGTAATCATCTTGTCAGTACAAAATGTGAGCAGATTGTGCCGACAGCCACCACTGGCGAAGCTGTGCCTCGTTGGGACCTAGCTAGATGTAGAAGAGCCTCATTTTACCCCAGTGGTAATTGTGGGGTCCCGTTGCTAAACAGCAGTTTCCTCCTGTGTGATGAGTATTGCTCTTTTAAAAAGTTGAGTGAGGGCCCTGCAGAGAATTGCCTGGCAGGAAGGCATGTGGACAGGAAGTGACTCTCCAAGAGTGTCTGCCACCGGGCCTCACAAAGAAGGTTGAGGGAGAAGACTGAGTGGCTCACATGGCCGGACAAACACCAGGCTGGGAATCCTCCCATGCCATTCATGGCAATGACTGTTCTGGGATAGATTATCTGGATAAGAAAAATTGCTAGGGAGATAGAATTTTCCTCAGTGATCCAAGTGTCAGCCTGGACTTGAATTTTGTGTTAAAGCTAATGTATAAATATGTTGGGTGTTTGGGGTTTTTTTAAGCATGTACAACATGATATTAAAACATTTCTGTTTTCTTCCTCTAGAGTTTACAGATGCTTCCCCAGCAACGGAAAGCCATAGCTAAGTTCAAGGAACCAGCTCATGCGTTAGCATTTCAACAGAAATTCCACAGGTAGCCGGTGTATTCCGTGGTTAGGGTGCTGTGGAAGTGGGTGGGAGCCTCTCCGCCAAAGCAGCTGTGGTCTGGCCCGCGTGCGTGTGCCCACCTGCTGCTGTAGGAAAGAGCGCACACGGTGCACCCTTCTGTAATGTGGGTCATCAGCCCCCCGTTTCTGTATTGATCTTCTTTGTCTGTCTGCATTTTTATATAATTTCGTTAATCCGGACCCACCACTTTAGTTTTCTTGTACCTTGCTAAGTTGACTGCTGATGTGTGGAGTTCAGTTGATGTTGACTGTTTGTTTGCATTTCCACAGGCACATGATAGATTTGTCCCACATAAATGTGGCCCTGATTGTTGAGTGATTTCTAGCAGGAGACGCTGACCTGACGCTGCCCGCGCTGTGGGATTTCTTCGAGGGAGCTGCAGCATAGGATCCCCACAAGCGTAGGCCTCTCCGTCCGCAGTCTTGCGTAACTGCTGTGTGGAGCGCCGCACGGCCCAGTGTTGATTCCAGCAGAGCTGGACTTGGGGACACGGCGGACTGGGGTTTGCTGTTAGACTGCTTCACGTTCTGTTGTCACCACAGAGAACTACAGTTTTCGTTTGCTTTTGTTTTCAAAGTGCTCACAATGCATGTAGACATCGTTCTGCGTGATCGTACTGTGTGATCGATCACAGTGACTTAGATTCAGGAAGGAACATTAACGTCACAAATTCTAAGTAGTTTTTCACAACAAAGAATACTTGATAATGGTTGCACTTATCTTCAGTGCAGGCTAGACAATTGTTTTCCCAGCCAAGCGTAACTTGCGCTGTCTTCTCAGAAAGCCCTCAAAAGGCTCTTGGAAAAACGTAGATGAAAATGTGGGTGATTATGATTGGCAGTTGCATACCCTGGAAAGCAGGGTATGAGGGTGGTTGGGAGCGGTGCCAGTGTGTGGCAGATTCTGCTTCTTGTGAATACTCCAAAAGCACCGACTGTGTGCTGCCAGCTCCAGACGGGACTCCCCACCCCTTTGCACCCTTCCCGAATCAGGCAGCAGTCCTGGCAGGCCCGCCCCGCCTCCCCGGGCCTAGAGAAGGTGCCCGTAGCGCTGCCAGCTGGCAGCCCTTCCGGAGTCCCCTGCCGGGCGGGCGACACCACGTATCTACCGCGCGAGGTGGAGGGACGGCCCGGAGCTTGAACAGACCTGTGTGGGGTTTTCTTCCCTCTTTTTAAATGCAGCCCAAAGGGGCTTATTTGTGTCCCTGGCTCGGCGACATATGACGTTCTTTCGGAACCTGGTTATCATTGCTTCGATTAACTCCTTGTTTTGGAAGGCTTTTGGAGCAGGGCTGCACCGTCCTTCCGCAGACTAGGAGCAGGTCCCCCCTCGTGGAGTGTGGCCTGAGGGACCGCCAAGCCCGGCGTGGAAATGACATGGGTTCGTAGCGCCAGTGAGCCCGGTTGAGGAGTTCTGGGTAGGTTCCTTTAGGTGAGACACTTGTTCCCCATAAAGCAGCCCTTTAGTAAAATTCATTCTGGGCAAATGTTTAAAAAAGTGCCTTATTAAGTATTTCTGCTCACGAAGGAGGTTTCACTGTTGTGGATTTATACTAATGTGGACCTGAGCTCTTTGAGCAAGTATTAGATACTAGGGCATACTCTGACTTTTTAGCTGTATTTTATACCTAAGATTTCCTGTCAGGTTTAGTAGTAGAATTAGAGGAAGCAGTAGCCCGCTGCCACCTAATGCCTCCGGGTAGCCCAGCGCAGACCCGCCGTAGACCCCGAAGCCCCCGCGGCCAGGCGTCCCCCGCCTCTCCGCCTTCTGGGGGGGCTGGGACACAGGCCCCGGGAACCTGTGTTGCCTTGTTCCCAAAGGTGACATTTTCTAGTGTCTTTTCAGTTGAAGTTACCTGAACGGGAGGGGCGTGTTCAGACCCCGTGAGGCTTGCTGCAGCGTTGGTCCTGTGGTAAGAGCCCGGAAGATGAAGTGGTTGTAGATGGCTGCTTTTCAGAAGATGTTGGGGCCAGGAACAAGTAGGCACTCCTAGGCTACACTAGAACAGCCTCCAGCCGAGGCGCCCGGCCCTGCTGGTTCCCGAAGGCCCTGACGAAGCTGCGGAAGGCGGTGTCACGCGCCAGGGCCGCCTTGCCGCCCCAGTGGAGGGTCCACAGTCAGGGCCGCGCGCCTGCCCGCAGCCGGCTGCCACGGGCTGTCCTGCCCGCTCTTGTCACAAGTAGATACGGATGTGCTCATGGATTTACAAGCGTAGTTTATCTGGTTCAGTCCGCCAAGAGCTGCACTGAAGTGAAGAGCTTGGCAGCCTGGAAGCTCTCCTTGCGAGAGCTCAGAGCACTTCCCCATGCGGGGCGGTGCGCAGGCTTTCAGTTGATGGACTTCCTTTATCACCGAGGACCAACTGATGCCTAAGATGGGGTAGCCTGTGCTGTGGTCTTGACACCAAAAAGCTGCACGTGGTGTCCGGAAAGTAGGCACAGAAACACGCTCTCTTCTAGTTAGTGCCGATAAACTAATCGGTCCTACGTGGGCACCGCTGTCAAAGACAGACCTGTGGCTCCTCTCAGGTCTGCTTCTGGCATTGTCTAGTGGGACACGGGTGTCCGGGACGTGTGTGTCCGTAACTGTCTGCACACACGGAAGCTTTCTCTTGTTGTGACAGTCTTGAAGGCCTTGGGCCAGGGGGTTAGAAGGCTCAGCGCCACCGCCTCCGTGCGCCCAGCCATCGGGCACGGCCCCCGGCGGTGCCCCCGCCCCCGCCCCGGCCCGGGAGCAAAGGCTTAGTTTCCTGGAAGGGGACTGTGGAAAAGGAAAGAAGCAGAATTAGAAAGGAACGTTATTGCCGTGGTCGGTGCGCTTTCCGCAGGGAAATCAGGCCACCGTCAGCTGAACCCTCTTGGAAGATCTGTTGCAACCATTATCTTTGTTCTTTATTTATCATGCATTTAAAATGAGATGCAGAAGCATTTAACATACTATGTAAATACGGACCTTTTAAAATTAAAATGTTATTGGAAATGCTTTCAATTCAGCAACAATCTTAGCTCTTTGTTAGTTCTTTTGTGTTGTCTTATCAGAGTTACATGGATACAGTTCCATAACTGTTGATGTGTTTGTGTGTATATTCGATTTTTATAAAGATGGTAGTAAGTCAATACATTTATCCTGACCTGTGTATTATTTGTTCCCAAGTTCAAGAAGCTTAAAGTCAGTAAATATCAATATATCGCATAAAGTAAACATTATAGGTGATTATGTGGAGCCAAGTTACTTTTTCTTTTTGCATTGTCTTGTTTTGATTTTGTGCTGTAATATAAGATCACGTAGCCGCTTATCTGAGCATAACCTTGCATTACCATTGGTCCGGCCACTTTGTTAAGTCCTTCTACTGATACTTTTCTAAAGGAGAAATCCTGTTTTTTCCCCAAAGGAAATGTTGAGGGGTTCCCCCCCTTTCTGGGCAGGCAGCATCATAAGTAGGTGCCGGTATCCTTGCCCCAGGGGGGACTGGAGGGGTTGGGGGGGCTTCATAAGAACTACTTTTCTTGGGTCATTCTTTTGATTTGTAATGGTCCTGGATAAACAATTGTTGGCGCTTGGTTCTGTAGCATTTCTAAATTGTGACAGCTTAGATCCTGCACCCACGGGTCTTTTTTCAAAGAGCATTTTCCTCAGTTTGCAAACAGAAGACTTTGTTGCCCGTGGAAGGAGATTGGGAGAGCTGTCCAGGGTGGACGGAGTGAGGAATGATGGAGAGGGTGGGGAGGAGAGCTTTGCAGAATGAGGAGTTGTAATGAGTATTATAATGAACTTTGGACACACAGACTCTTTTAAGAGGAGTCAGCCAGTCATGTTGGGAGACGGGAGAGTGGGCTCGCAGACGGCTGTCGCTGGGGGACGGGAGGGTGTCCACCCGTCAGGGATAGCCACCCTTCCTTGCCTGGGCCTTGAGCTCTTCTTCCTCAGGAGGAGGCTGGACGGGCTCCCATCGGGTAGAGATGCACGGAGGCAGGGGCCTTGCTCAGAGGGTTGGTTTTGAGAACCTATCGTTTCCGTTCTTTTTTTCTTTCTTTCTTTCTTTGTTTTTTTTTTTTGGCTTGTGGTTTTCTGTTTTGTTCTGTTTATTTTGTTGTTGTTTTTTTTTTAATTAATTTCTTTGTTATTTAATTGAAGGTAAGCTCGCCATGCTGGTAGACCGCTGGACTGACAGGGACCCTGTTGCGGACGGTCGGGTTTTGGTAGAGGCCTGCGTGCCCAGTGCCTGGAGCGCCCTCGAGCCTCCTTGTCCCTCGCAGTTCCTCAGAGAGCCCCCGCGCCCCGCCGACAGGACTTGCATCCCCCGTCAGCCTGCGCTGCCCTCAGCAGATGGCTCTGGGCTCCCTGACTGGCACACTGCCCTTCTCGGGGTCATTTCGAATTTTTCCTCCCTTCCTGCTTGGAGGACTGTGCTGGTTTCACGTATTCACTGGTAGACCTACTTTTACTTCCTTTAGTCACAGGTAGAGTCCCACCCCCCCACCGTTTTTATTTATTTATTTGGAGTTGGGGGGGCTTCTGAGAGGTAGCCCTTGGTTCTTGACAAGTTTTTAAGTGACATCATTCTAAAAGGGAATTTCCTGAACGGCAGGAGGGGGCGGGTGATAGAGACGGGGCCAGGAGCCACTTGTTCTCCCCCCCCCCCCGCCCCCGCCGTGAAGGAAGCCACAGGAGCTTAGATCATGTAGGGGAAAGTTTAGGTATTTTACTGTGTTTCATGAGCATTTCGATTAACCTTTTCAACTATTTTTAAAACTTGTAAATGAAGTGTTATTTTGGACATTCGTAAATATGAACTCTCCAAAGGCATTTGGCCTTGAATCACTAGTAAATCCTAAGGATTTTGTGTAAGGTTTTTTTGCAACCTATTTAATTGTCATCATTGAAAGCGCCCATGGTTTTGTGTCCTAGAACCAAAGCAAAACTCACTGATTCATATTGGATCCCAGGTATACCTTCTTCTGGTAGCGTATGGTTGGGAAGGATCATTGGTTTTACACGTTGTAACCTGCCTTTTCTAGAGGATGTTTTTAAAACTCTTAACTCTCTCTTTTCTGTGCCGTGTTGTGGTAGGAAATCTTTTCATTAAGATGGGCAGGTAGAGCAGGTATCTTTCTTTAGTGAGCAGTTGCTTTTCCCTTTTATTTCTAACCAACTAAAATGTAAAAAGATCATGTTGGTGTTTTGCTCTGTTTTATTTTGCTAATTTTAAAACGTATGTAGAAAAATACAGGCCCTTTAAAAAGAAACAATGTAGTTTAAAATTTTTAATACATTGCACAGAGTGGACAGATGTACTATTTTAATATATTCTGTATTTAGTAATATACTCTAGAAAGTAGACCCTGACATTCTTTTAGCATGATTTTCCTTTAAAATTAGTTTTCTTCGTAAGGGCACACATAGTGGAAGCTGATTTTTAAGGGACTGTTCAGTTTTATGCCCTGCAGTATTACCTTAGACTGTCTAACGTAGGTCTTTGAATCAGCAACACACATTTATACTCTGAACTGAAGGGCGAGTGAGACTTCATGTTGATAATCCATCTTTGCTTTTCACAGGCATGGGATCCAGAATCGCTTTTCCTCTGTGAGGATTTTCACTCTCCGTCTTCGTCTTTAATTCTACACTTTAATTTCCAGGTTCAACAGCAGCGAAGCCTGAAACCTTTCCATTCCCAGCTGCTTCTCCGTGTTGGGCGCCTCCATCCTCTGGGGGCCTGCGTGCCCCCCCTCCTTCCTGTTCTCTTGCACTTTCCTTCCCAAAACCCGTCTACCAGCCACCACTGAGGGCTCCTTTCCCCTTCTGGAAAATCACTTTCTTTGACTTCCTCATCTCTGGATGTCCTTCTTCTCCTCCCCACCTGCCTTTGGTGATGGACTTCTCCATTTGCTGACGGTGCTACATTCTTTCTTGCTCCTCTGTCCTGTCTTAACATTTAGAATTCCTCTCGGGGTGGGGGTGGGGGGGTGGTTACGAGAATGTTGTGGATATTTTTGCACGGTGTTTAAAATCGATTGCATCTTATCCTTTGCTTTGACAGGTTTTTACTCATGCTTTGTTCCCCCAGGTCTCTGTTGGAGAGAATAACGTCTGAATTCTATTATTTTGCAGTTTGACTTGTAGGAGTGTGTGGCCCCCCAGCCGCTGGTGTCGTGCCGCTTGCGGGGAGCGTGTGATTAATCTCCCCCTTGTTTTCACCCTCTACTTCTGCAGGACCCCTTGTGCATGAGTTCAGTGTTAGTTGTGATGCGCCTGTTTTTCCGCTGGAAGTGGCGGCCTGTTTGACCCTTTGTTTCTGCTCTCGCTGTGATCCTTCCTAACCGTAATGCGCACGCGCTGCCGAGCTGGTCTCTGCCGGCTCCGAGGTGGAGTCTGACGCTGTGTTTATTGGGAGTGCGCTGAGAGTTCAGAAACCACCAGAGGACTGAATTGCTTTCCTCTGGGTTGGTCTCCTTCATGTTCTCTACCAAACACTACACTTACCGTTGTGGGAGATGGCGTTGCCTTGCTTTACCCCAGTTTTCACTGTGCAGATGGCCCTGACAGCTTTATAAGGAATATATGTGAAGAACAGTAGGACATGGTTGGAAAAAATGTATTGTGTGTGTATCGTTTGTGTGATTCCATACCAAGGCGTGTCTCGAACTGTACTGTAATTTGGAAGATGTGTTAATAAAATACTTCGCAGTTCCCGCTTTTGTTCTGTAGCTTTTCTTTGATCTCGCCACTCAGACGCGGTCAGTCCCTCGTCTTAGCCACGTGGACAGACAGCACTGCGACCGCCCCGCGGGAGACCGGGTGGTGTTTCCCCTGAGGAGTGGGGGGTTGTCCCCAGGCCCGCAGATGTGCCCCCTCTGCCGTAGGCATCGGCTTGGGGGTGGTCTCTAATTAGTGGACCCGCAGGAAGGTCAGAGCGACCGCTCGTCTTCAGCCACGTTCCACGGTCTGCAAAGTCTCAGCTGACAGTATGTTTCTTTGTTGGAAGTGGGCGAGTTATGTTTTCTTCTTATATTTTTTAAGGCATTACAAATAGTTGTTAAAACTCTTCAAGGGACGTTTGTACACCGAAGCCGGAGAACGGTCATCCGTAATGTCACGCCCACGTGCTGCCGTTGCGTGTGACGCCCGGTTTCCGTTCGGGAAGTCGCACGGTGCGCCCTGCTGGGGTCCGTATCCCATTTCCTGCGTCATCCGTGCTCTCCATGTTGCTACAGATCGCTCCTAATGTCCGGTCTGTTCTGAAAACAAAGTCTTTTGAAAATAACCCGCCACCCCGCCCCAGCCGTTGCAGGAAATCTTTGAGGAGACCCAGGTGTTGGCGTGCACACCCCTGTGCTGGGACGGGGTTCAGGCGGGAGGCGCTTAGTGGCTGCACCTCTCCTCACCTCCCGAAACCCGCCTTTCTCACCTGTGGGAAGGGGGCGTATCTTGTGACGATCAAGCGAAACAGTGTTGGTAACTTGTGACCCCGTGCCGGCCCCGGCAGTCCCTCGTTGTGTGGGTGATAGGGGCTCACTTGACTGAGGTCTCCATGCCCTTCGTGGCATGAAAGAGAACCACCCGTGTTCTAGCTTAGGAGTGACCGTCGTCACTCTCCACCCCGGCCCCTGTGGCGGGACTCAAGGCCGAGGTCCCTTCTCTCGTTTGACCTCTGCGTGGGCTACTTGAATCCTAGTGACAAAGGCCAACACGGAGGGGATGACCATGGTGCCCCCGCGAGCAGGAGGCCGGGCAGCGGGAGGGCCTTGGCTCCGCTCCAAGCACCCGCCAGGGCCTCACTGACAAAAATGTTCCTGCTGAAGACCTCCCACGGTACACTCCACCGCTCTTCTCCCGGCGTGAGGTGAGAGGGGAGGAGAGGAGGCAAGAGAAGAGGCTAATTGGGGGGAAAGCTGAGCAGGAAGTGATGCTTATCAGAGGTCTGTGCAGTTGGATTAATTTCTCAGATCCGACCTAATGGAATTTTTAACCCTAAATCAGAATCTGAAGATGGCTAGTGACTAAAGAAAGCCAAAACCATGTTTCTTCCGTTTTAATCCATCGGTAAGTTGTTCTTTGTCTAAAACCTGGCCTTGGCTTTGAGTGATGGGATCTCTGCGGAAGATGGGGCTGAAAATGCCTCTCGGTGTCAGGTAGCGAGTGGGAGATACTAGGTGGAAGGGGGCTCCTTCAGGGGTTTCTCTCTCCACGCTTGGTCCCCGCACAGGGCTGCACCCCGGCGGTTGGGGAGGGGTCTGCGTGCGTGCGTGCGGGCAGGCAGGCAGGCAGGCGCTTGGGAGGGCTGCCCGGTCGCTGCCCAGGAAAGGCAGCAGGGGTCCGCACCCCCGGCAGGTTCTGTCCGCCGCCTCCGACAGGCGCTCTTACCAGAACGCACGTTTCCGTATTTTGGAGGAGGTGATCTACAGGTGAGTCTGAAGGGAGAAAGTGGAGAGTGAGTTCTCGAGGAGAAGTGCAGTGCGTAGGGAGTGTGGCTCCGGGAAGGGCCAGTGCGGGAGGCACCGGGTCTGGGCTGGAGGCGGCTCCCGGTGCTGTCCTGAGAGGGGCGAAATGGCAGGTCTCCCTCTCACCCCGCGTCGGTTTGCGGGCTGTCCTCCATCACCGCCTCCTCGAGCACCCTTCGCTGTTCTGCGTTGTCTTTTCTCCCGGAACTGGGGCTCGTGGTGCTGGTCTGGAGGACTCGGATTCCGTGATTCCAGCCTTGAGTCCCAGCTGGGGCCCCGGGGGCTCCAGGGAAGTCCTCCCCAGTTCCCGTCACAGCCGTGGGGGCGTCTTTCCTCTCTGCTCCCACCCTGCACCGCGCACAACGTCGTCCCTGCTCTTTCTCAGGTGGCCTCACCAGGAGCTCGCCCGCCGCGCCGGCCACCAGCTCCGCCAGCCTGCCCGCAGGGCCCCCCCGCCCGCTGTCCCGGCTCCTGTGCGGGCCAGCCCCCGACCTGTGCTGCACCCCCTTCCGCCCCCCTGTTGAAGACCTCGCACCTGCCGAGTCTCCTCTCGGCCCGCAGCTCCTTGTCTCCCACTAGCAAACAGACCCCCTTCACTTCGCCCGACAAGGTTGGCTTTCTTTTCTTGCTGTCTGCATTTTCTCCCTAAAATTCCCTCTTGAATCCACACCGACCTGGCTCGTCAACCCAACACTTCCCCGAATCTTCTTTGCCAAGAATTCTAAGGGGCCCCATATTGCCAGAGGCAGAAGCGCCTCAGGACGCATGTCGACCCTTCAGTTTAGGAAAATCGGCCGCGTTCCTCCCGTGGCCTACAGAACAACAACTCTTCCGTCTTGCCTCGCTGTGATCCGCCTCCTGGTCTCCTGGTTGGGTCCTCCTGGTGCTCTGTCCTCCTGTCTGCCAAAGGGGGGAGCCCCAGGACCTCCCCCCCCTTCTCCCTGCGTGACCCCAGGCAACCAGACCTCCCTTTCCGCTTAGATGTTCAGCAGGGGTTTCAAACTCAGTACGCGGAGCTTTGATCTTTCCCCCAGTCCCCCCATCGCAGTAGGTGGCAGCTCCTTTCTTAAGGACACTCAAGCCCCAAACTTTGGGGTCAGCGTGCCTTCTCTCCTTGTCTAACACACGGCCCGTTACTGGGCCAGCGCGGTCTCCAAGAGTGTCTGGGGCCTCAGCCCTTCCCTTGGCCCCACAGCTAGCGCCCCAGCGGAAGCTACCCAGCTCTGTCCCACGGGTTAGACGGGTTTCCTAGTCACGGAGAGACGCCCAGCACGGGGGCCCAGGACGAGCCCTTGGAAACCTGAAGTCTTGAGAACAACCCTCCCCCTCTGCAGACAGAAAAGCAAAGCTTGGAAGCAGAGAGAAAGTCGAGGCTCCTCCTCCCTCACTTCCCCACCGGACCCAAGAGGAGGGTGGGCCAGGGACTCTGCTCAGCGTCAACCCCACTTCTCCCCATCCGACTGCTGCGGCCGGAGCCACACCCTTCCTTCCTCTACCCTGCCCCTCGGCGCCCCGAAGGGTCTCCCGGCGTTGCCCGTGGCGGCCCCCCCGTCCACACGGCAGCTCCTCAGCCTGTCGCGGGCAAGGCCACACCTGGCTGGTTTTGCTGCAGGGCGACACCCAGCCGACGGTGAACGCCGCGATGGCGCTGTGGAGGCGTGGGCACCGATGTCCTTCATGTCCCCAAGCCCCGGGGCGGCAGCTGCTCGAGCCACACACAGCGGGGCTGTGGCTTTGTGGTCTTGGGCATGAAGGCAATGCCTAGTGACTTCCATGTTCTGGACCCCCCTCCACTTTTGAAAATGTGACATTATATGAACGGGGGACGCTCTCGCGTGTGCACATCTCCACACCTGGCATCTCTGGGGGGGCTGTTTCCGGGGGGTCTTCCCACCCCGGAGGCGAGTCTCCTGTGCCACCCATCCTCTGCCGGGCTTATCTGGGTCGGGGGTCCTTGCAGTAGTGTCTCCCCGCAGGCGGTGAGCCCCGCGTGCTCACGGGGGCGCCGGGTGCTGCGGGGGTGCGGGGTGCAGGCTCCTCCAGAAGCTGCCGGCTCCGCTTGCCCGCGAAGGGCCGCCTTTCCCGGCTCCCCGGCAGAGGGCGCTCTCCCCCCGGGGCGGGCGGCGGACATGCGGCTCCGGCCGGCTTCATCGGTGGGCTCGCCCACTCCTTCGTTCAGTGTCTCCGGAGCGCCTGCCGCGTCGCCTCCCGGCAGTGCCGGCCCCCGAGGGCAGAGCGTCCCCGCGCTGCCCCCGTGAGCGTGAGCCGCAGGCCCGGAGCTGCCCGGGCACCGAGGCCGCGGGTCGGAGACCACGTGGGCGCGGCCGTGGCTTGTGGGGTCCGCGCGGGGCTGTGCGGGGCTGACCGCAGAGCCCGCTCTCCCGTCCCCGGTGCTCCTCCGCGGGGGAGGCCCCAGGCCTGGGGGAAAAGCCCTTTGTCCACCAGTGAGCACATTTGGGCAATGCGTTTGGGCGCTGGCTTTGAGCCTGGTAAGATGAGCCTCACCACTTCGTGGACGCATGTGACCTTACTTATTTCCATCCCAAACTCAACAAGACGCTTCTCCAAATGACTCCTGGTCATTTAGAACATTCCAGAAGCAATAGCAAATGCACAGGCGCCTAGATCTCTAGGATTTCCCCTCGGGTGGCATTTTGGCGGCTGTTCCGGGATTTACTGGTGACCCCGGGGTCACTAGGATGGATTTAGAGGTAGGAAACAGAACGAAGAATTTCTTCAACGTTTTCAAGCTAAAATATTTTGTTTTTGCTTACATAGGACTAAATTGTCATTGAGACAAATGTGGAAAATACAGGTAAGCGAAAGGGAGAAATGAGGTCACTTGCCATTCCAGAGACAGTCATTGGTGAGATTTCAGTGTGTATCCAAACGTTTTTCTCAGAAAACACACACGCGCGTGCACACACACACACACGGAGGTGGGACCGAAGTGTGCATAATGTTTTGGAACCGGCTGTTTTTCACCGTATGATGTGTTGTAAATATTCCCTCATGAAGTTGAGTATGTTGTATGACACTCCCGAGTTTACCGAACTAATTCCGTAGTGTTGGACACGGAAGCTGCTGCCCAGATTTGCAGGCTACGGACACCACGGCGGAAGCATGACAGGACCCTGAGCGTATGCAAATCTGGTTGTTTCCTTGGTGTCAGTTCCAACAGTAGAAGTGCTGAGCCAACGGACGCAGAATTCCCAGGCTTCGGTGACTCGCTGCCAAGTGGTGCCGCGGTGACATTAATCCCCACGGCCATCCTACCCCAATCCCGGGCCAACCCTACATATACCATGTGTTAAAATCTCTTCCTCTTCCCACTTCTCCCACCATTTACTCTGCGGAACTGGGGGCTGAGCGTCAGGCAGGGTTTAAAGAGGTGGGAAGGAGGCGGCAGGCCAGGCCCAGAGGAGCTGGGAGGAGGGGCCCGGGGAGGGTGACGGCGCGGGTCTCCTCCTTCCCTGCCTGCAGTGGGTGGACTGATGAAGCTCCAAAGCCGAATGTTCGGATCCCAGCCCCTTCCCTTAGCTGGGCAATCTGGGAGAAACCACTTGCTTTCCTACAGGTTACTCTTCTCATCTGTGAAGTGAAGGGAGCAGTGTCCGAGCCGTAGAAGGATGAAAGCCTCGTGCAGAGTTGCTATCCCTTATTGGTGATCAAGATGGGAAGAAAAACCACTCTCTGGGTGTTTCACGGGTAATAATGTGGGCTTTTTCCATTCCTGCTAGGAAATTTGAAGAGTGCGTGAAAAATTTTTTTTTTTTTAAGATTTTATTTATGTATTTGTCAGAGAGAGAGCGCACAAGCAGGGGGAGTGGCAGAGGGAGAGGGAGAGGCAGACTCCCCGCTGAGCAGGGAGCCCGATGCGGGACTCGATTCCAGGACCCTGGGATCATGACCCGAGCCAACAGCAGATGCTTAACCGACTGAGCCCCCCCCCCCGGTGCCCCCGAGTGCATGAATTCTTTAAGATCTTCCTTAGCCCCTAGAACAGCCTTATAAATTCCTAAGATACCTACTGACCAACTTACTGACCAAAACCAAAAAACCCAGAATCCCCTTTGTCTCCCTCTGTGCCCCATTTTCTCTGCCTCTCACACGAGGGCAGGAAGGGAAAGCATTCGCCCACGGGAGCCCGCGGCCCGGGCTGCCCGCACCCCCCGCCTGCCCCCGCCTCTCCGCTGTCCCCCCGGCCCCGCGATGCCTGTCCCAGGGCGGTCACCCTCCCCGTTCCATTCCTCTCAAAACCTGTTCTCAGAGAAGGATTTGATATTTAAGAAGTGACTTCAATGTCTGATTCCCCAGGGCTTTAGCACTGATAGTCTAAGCTAGCTCTCCTTGCGGGAAGAAGGCAGCTCGCCCCTGCTCGCTGACCTTCGGTGCCCTTGACGTCTGGCGGGCGGGATGCCCAACTCGGAGGAAGGCCACTCCTCACTGCGCGGCAGGCAAGAGAGACCCCCGTCCCAGACTCTCCCATTGCCCACTGCCTGCCTCTTGCACACTCACACACACACAACTGACGCACACCCACGCACACTCACAGTTCACCCACACGTGCTTGCACACTCACTCTCAGTTCATCCACACACACACTCGCCTCACACACGCGCTCACACCCACAGAACACTTAACACGCACGGGCACACACAGCCGCTTTGGGAGACCCTCTCCAGGTGTGCACGCGAAGGGAAGCAGCGGGGGCCCCGCGTCTGCGGACCCCGCCCGGGCCCCCCGCGCCCCCCCCACCGAGGAGAGCAGAGGTCACGGGGGCCGGAGGGCGGGTGCGGCCAGGTGGGGAGGCCCCAGCCTCTAGGAGCCGGGGCTCAGGGCTGCCGGAGCGCGCCCACCTGGAAGACCCAGCCCTTGGTTGCTCGAGACGGCAGAGCTGGGGCCCTCTGCCCGGTATACCCGCAGGCAGACAAAAGTATTTTTAAACTCATTTCCCTGACCTAAAAAGGCTCTTTTTTGACTGAACACCTAGTCGTTAGGACCGACATGGGAGCACTGGGAGCGCTGCCTATAAATAGCTCAGCACTCCAGCTGGGGAGGCAGCTCCGGCCTCTGCAGGTGTCCGGGGGCCGGGCGCGGGGCGTCCTGGCGAGGGGGGGGCGCTGCACTGGCTTGTTCTCAACGGCAGGACATGGGCTGGGGCTCGTCGTGGACCGGTGCCGGTCGCCCCCGGGGCCCCCCCGCTGCTGCCCGTCCTGCCCCCTCAGGGGAGGCACGGAAGGCCGTGGGCATCTCGGCCTGCAGAGGTGAGGGGCTGCCGGCGGCTGGGGAGGGGGACGGTGGGCCCGGACCGCCAACCGCAGCCACATGATGACAGGGCAGGACCTGAGCCCCCGAATTTAACAACAAGTTTCTTCTTCTGAGCAAGGGAAGTGGGCTCCTTATATTGAACTAGGAAAATACAGAAAATGTATCAAATCTGCACCTACCTGAAGTCCCTCAAATCCCAGCTAACCCCCCAAACCCGCTTCGTCTCGGAAACGGCCAGAACCCAGGGGGGCCGCGCATCCCCGGCTCTGCTCCCACCTCTGTGATGAGCTGCCTCGGAGCTCTGGGTTTTACTTGTATTTTCCCACAGTGGTAAGTCAGTCCTGCCCGATGATGCACGGTGCTCTCTCTGCTGAGGCCAGTTCTCTCTGTCCCGCCTGCGGAACTCCCCAGGCGCCGGGCGTGGCTGGCTCAGTTTCCCTGTTGGTCCTGGCCCCGTACTGGGGGCTCACCTCCTCCTGGCCCCTCCGGCCTCGGCCTGGGGGAGAAGGGGAATTCCCATGAGGGAAGGAAGGAAGAGCTGCTGTGGGGCGCGGGGCGCGAGGGGTCCGTGGGACAGCCCGGGCCTCTCGCAGGGGTGCGCACCAGGGGTCTTCACCGGGAGCTAAACGGAGATGGGACGGAGGGGTAGAGCCTCCGGGCCGCCCCACGAGGACAGGGGCGCACTGCTCGGTGCCCCCCCGGCTTCCTTCTCTCACCCCCGATACGGCTCTGGGGGGATGCAGAGCAGTGACCTTAGCTGCTCCCCAAACCTGTGGGCAGGCCCCGACATCAGCCCGTGGCCCGGTCTGGATAGGAAGCATGGCAGATGTCAGAGTTCATGCGGGCGGGAAGGAGGGGGCCGCGCTCCAGGGACGTGCTTCTCGCAGTGGGGTTCAGATGAGGTCAGGCGTCGCGCAGTTACAGCCAACTCCAGCACGGAAGGTTCTGGACATCTGATGAGCGCTGGTCTGTTAGATGTTCTGTTGTTCCTCAAACTTCTTCCTTAAAAGGGAGAACACCTTGAGGGGGATGCTTTTCCTGACCCCAGCCCTGGAGGCCGCCCAGAGATTCGCCGTGGCCTTGGGTCCGCATTGAAGTGACCCTTGGGCTCTAATCAGGGGCAGCCGGGAGGAAAGTGCTTTCTGGAAGGAAGTAGCCTGGAGAGGGAGAGAGCCCTCCGTCCCCAGCCACACCGCATCCAACATCCAGCCCTGCTCAGGCCCCCGCCGGGCCTGGACTGCAGCGGGCGGGACCTTCCTTCCAGCCGCACTGGCCCCCGACCGACCCGGCGGGACACCCATCTGGTGGAAGGCCGCCTTCTCTTTCCTGTTGAGGTCGCACGGTCCCCCCCACGTGGGTCACCCTAGAAGGAAGTCGCGCTTCATCACCTTGTTGTTCTGTGTCCGCCCGCGGCAGCCAGCCCCGCGCGGCCACAGCCGGTGTCCGACGAGGACGACCTCGAGGGTCTGTTCAGAGAATCCGAGTACTTTCGTCTCCCCAGTGTTGTGTTTTCTTTGGGTGTAGACAGACTTGTTCAGCCTCACCTGGATCCAGGTGGGGCCTATCGGCCGTAGCCACCGGCTGGCCTTCAAGCGGGAGCATTTCTGGGTTGCAAGGGACCGTGGGTCTGCCGCCTCACCTCCCTGTGAGCGGGCGGAGGCCCAGCAGTGTCCACGGCCCTCCCAAACCCACGGGCGGTCAGTGGTGGGGCCGCAGTGGTCCCCAGTCCCTGGCTCCCTCTCGGTGAGGCTGAGTCCACACAGAGGAGCCTGGCTACGGCACCCAGGGCTTCTCAGAGGGGCCCCTACGACCACTGTCCCCCTGTGTGGCCCCGTGCTTCCCGTAAACCCCACCTTGGGTCGCCCACTTACCCCAAGGCGTGCGAAGCTGTGTCCGGGGAGGGGAGCCGAGGGCTGTGGAGACCAGGGGCCTGGTCCCAGCCGCGCAGCCCAGCGAGGCCCCACACGCCCAGCGGCCTGCCCCTTCCAGGCGCCCAGACGGCCCACAGGAGGGCCTGCCCAACCCCTCAGCTCTGGAAACGGCCGCAGCCGCCGTCCCTCTGCAGGGCCTGGTGCCCAGAAAGGGGGGCGCTCAACCTCACTTAAGACAGAGCGGGGGGAACTGTTGCTGCCTTCCTGGGTCCCCAGACAGGAGTCCTCTTTGCTCCTCCCTTCTGACCACTGGTGTTCAAGAATAAAGTCCCGCGGGAGCGCGCCCACCCACGACCCAGGCCCATCCGCTGGGCCAGCCGGGCCGGCTGAGCTTTAATTTGGGTCACGGACGGCGGGAGGGGGGCAGGCCGCTCGGCCTGCACCGGACGGCCCGCGCCGCCCGCTCCAACCGGAGCCCTCACGTCTCCTTGACCCTCCTCCCTGGGGCCTGACCTGCTGTCCCTCGCTCTCTGTTAGAGGACACTTGGGGATTTGTTCTGATGAGCCCCCGGCTGGTCACCGTCCACCGCCTTTGCGGCCCCGGCCTCCCGCGCAGATGCCAGCGCCCGCCTCTGCGCACGGCGACCAGCAGAGGGCGCTCGGACTCCACTCAGGGCAGCTTCTTCCAGCCCGGCGGCCGCGCGCTGATGCTGGGGGCACTTGGGGGACCTAGAAGGACCCGCGCCCCAGGCGGCGTGCTGCGCTGGCCCAGCACCCCGTATCTCCCCGACCCCCTCTGCTTCCGCCCTCCTCTTAGACTCAGCCTGACGCGATCAGGGACAGCGCCAGGGGCGCGGGGGGCTGCCAGGGGCACTGCCCGCGAGGGCTGGAGCCGCCTGCCTGGGGAGCTTCCCCAGGCCCACGGCGCGGACCGCAGAGTGGCCGGCCACGGAGCTGGAAACCCGCCGCGGGAAGGGCTGGGCGCACAGCCAGCAGTGTTGGCTGGGTGCTGGGTGCTGGGGCCTGGGTGCTGGGTGCTGGG
>NC_138380.1:2304396-2320479 GCF_054177405.1 Leptonychotes weddellii | reverse complement strand
GGAGGGAAGCCAGCCGCAGAGGCCGGGGAAGGCTGGAGGGCCCTACACAGAGCTGGGGGCTGGGGGCTGGGCGCTGGGCGCTGGGCGCTGGGGGCTGGGCGCTGGGGGCTGGGGGCTGGCTGCTGGGGCCTGGGGACTGGCTGCTGGGCGCTGGGCGCTGGGGGCTGGGACTCTGCAGCTGTGGGAGGGAAGCCAGCCGCAGAGGCCCGGGAAGGCTGGAGGGCCCTACACGGAGCTGGGGGCTGGGGGCTGGGGGCTGGGCGCTGGGTGCTGGGTGCTGGGTGTTGGGTGCTGGGCGCTGGGTGCTGGGTGCTGGGTGCTGGGCCAAGGCTGCCTCAGACCCTCAGAGCCCCAGGCTCGGAGCGGTGACTGCCTTCCCGCATGTATCACCAAGTCCTAAGGGCAGCATCAGTAATAAACCATGAGGTGAGTGGGCAGGTACGACGACGCTTGGTCCTCTCCCATCGATGCTGACGCTCTTTCCAAAACACCAAATATCAGGTTCCCACAGCCTCCTCCCACCCACCCCGCTTCTCTGCCAAGGCTCCGGCTTGGCTGGGCCAGAGCGAGGCCAGCCGGTTGGGTGGCCCTGCTGAGCGCGGAGCGTGGCCACAGTCTGGCTGCAGGGGAGCGCTAGGACTCGGAGGACATGGGCGGCAGAGAGGCAGACGCAGGGACCCGTGAGCAGAGGCTCCTTTCAGACATGGGGCTGGTTTTTCTGCCTGGCAGTGAGTGGCAGGGTTCCCAAAGGGAGTCCTTGACCTCTCCTGGGGTGTGGAGGAAGGAGCTCCCCGGCGGGGACGAGGGGTGCCATCCAGTGGACGGGGCGTCCGTTTCCCCTGGAAGCAAACACTTAGGCTCTGACCTGGGATAAATAGGACGGCATCCAGAGCCAAGTGCTGTGGTTCAGGGGAATGGTTTCCTTGGATTCTGGGCATAATATCTGTTCTAATTTATCTTCAGTCTTCAGGTTTTTCAACCCCCTTGCTTACACCAGCTCCCCCCCCTCCCCGGGAACACAGTGGCCCCCATCACGAAAACCACAGATACGCATTGAAAAGGTGATCTTCCATTTCCATGTCTCATGGAACAGGCCCCAGAGCTTGCTTATAGGGTAAAATGTGAATTCCTATGATTTCTTCTTAATTGGAGAAAATCAAAATCAGCCGAAGAAAGGAGAGTATCTCCAAATCCAGACTTCCTATTTTCTCACCTCGGGGCTATTTTCACGGAGCCGGAGCCGGGAGACAAACGTTGCCCATCTTCCTCTGCTCTTGGTCCTGGCCCCCACCTTGCGCTGCAGATCATGCGTTTCCAGCTTAGCGCGCACCCACGTAGCGCTCAGCTGGGCCTGTTACACCGCCAGGCCCAAGGGGCTGCCGGCCGCTCTTCCGGGTCTGTCACCCTCTCTACGGCTCCGAGTAAGGGGCAGAATTGAGCGGGGGGATCCTTTGGATCCCAACAGAAAAACGTGCTTTGTTGGCGTGCACACAGCTCTGTTCCGGCTCCAGCCTCCTGCCCCCACTGCAGCGCTCTGTTTCGCCACAACCTAGGTTTTCCCATCCTAGACCACAGGTGGCAAACTTTCTCTGTAAAGATCCAGTGAGTAAATACCTCAGGCTCTGCGGGCCACGTGGTTCCTGATGCAACTTCTGTGCCCCAAGGCTCCCCCAGACAGCGTGTGAAGGAATTAGTGCTGGTGGGGGGGCGCGTTCCAAGAGAATTTTACTGATGGACACTGAAGTGTGGACTTCATATAATTTTTACCTGTCATGAAATCTTATTCTTTAGTTTTTTTGTTTTCGACCATTAAAAAAAATATATGTGAAAACCAATCTCAGCTCGTGGGCTGTATAAAAACAGGCCTAGGGCCGGGCTGTTCTCAGGGCTGTCATTTGCCAACCCCGGTCTGAGTACGTACACCCAGCAGAGCACCTGCGGAAAACCATGTGTTGGGTGACTTGTTCATGAGAAGCCATTTCAAAGTCCACCTCCCAGGGCCTCCCAACCCCTCTGAGTACCGTGTCCTTTTGGAAGGATGGGTCATCAGAGAACTGAGAATGCAGTCGGAGGGCTCGCCCCGCACCAGCCCTGCAGCCGGCTCACCCCGGGCGCGTGCTCGCCCTGGGCGCGCTGCCACTTTCTTGCCAAATCTTGCAACCGGCTGGTATTCTTTGCAGGTCTGGCCAATGTTTGCCGTGTGGGTGTGATGCCCGCAGCCGAGGGACTCCACCAGGACTGGACAGCGCCGCCTTGTCCCCCCTCACTGCGGCTGCACCGAATGTCCCAGCGCCATGCTGGGGCCCCCCCACAGCCCGGTCGCACCCTGCCACCGAGGCCCGCGTGGCCTGCGCCCCCGGAGACTTTGTCTCTCACATTGCCGCACAAGCTCGCGGAAGAAGGTGAGGATCGCCGAGGGCAGGCATTCTGCCACAGAACAGACACGGCCGGAAGTCTCTGTAACTTCTTTAATTATTCAAACAATAGAGCACAAAGATAACAGTTTCAAGTACATTGTGATACACGCTTTTGACAGGAATAGGTATGCATTTAGTCACGAGGGAGGCTGGTGGCAACACCGCGTGGACACTTCGCACAAACTCTTCACCCCGTCCACCCTGAAGGTGGAGTGGACACCTCGTCTGCTGGGAGCGGACTGCACATCCTGATGCCCTGGGCTGGGTTGCTCTACGGCGTGGATCCCTTTTGTTGGCCATGAGAGAGAGGATTCTGAATGCAAAGGTGGGCAAGGGGCGGCGGACGTGGAACAGGGAGGGTGGGGGAGCAGAGAGAGGGGGCTGCCACCTCGCCTGACTGGGGGGGGTTGCTGCTCGGGGCCGCGGTGCCCCCGCGCTGGGGGTCACCAACGGGTGGTTCCCTTGGGGCCTGGCCAACCCTCCAATGCTCTCTTCGGCCGACCAGCCTCACCGCTAACTAGTCCGTCAATCAGCACAGCTAAAGCTCTTGGGGTGCCAGGGCTTACACTCAGAACGGAACGGTCAGCACAACAGAAACCACCAAATTCCACCAGGGATTGCAAACCTTCCACCTGCTAACTACCTAGAAGACCAAAGAAAAGTCTTTGACAGAGAAAAACCAAGGACCACTCCTGCCTGAAGGGCCTGGCCCCTTGGAAGCAGGCAGAGGGCAAGTTCCAGGGTGCATGCCTGGCCCCTGGCCCACGGCCTCCTGGAAAAGGCACACCACGCCGGACCCTCCGCACAGAAGCCCCTCAGGGCCCGGTGTTTCTGGCTGAAGACGCCACCACAGGCCTAGCCTTAGGCGCAGCATCTCCAGCCCCTGCCCATGGGACTGAGGCCTGCCTGACGCCGTCAGGCTCCGTTCTGCTCCCCAAACCCAAAGCAGCCTTCAGACAGGCTTAAGTCACTAAGAGGCCCTATGTGCACACAGCCATCCTTCCAAAGCCGAACCTGCTGGGACACTTGGCCCAAAGCACACATCAGGACAGTAGCCTTTGCTAAGCCAAAGCACTGAGAGTGACAGCCAAGGGCCGAGCCCCTCTCAGCTGAGTCTATAACACAACGTCAAACATGGAGGACTTCTTCCCCTGGACCAGCCGACATAGGAGGCCAACCACAGTGTGCCCACTAAAGCAGGACCATGCCCTAGGGACGAAAACCTACACCAAACAACCACTCCAGACAGACGGCTTGGACTCGACAACACCAACGTGGCCCAAGGACCCTGGCAGCCCTGAGGCTAGCAGATGTGACTGGGGAGGAGGGGAGGCGGGGCCCCCTGAGAGCAGGTGGAGAATGTGCCCTCTTCAGTGGGTTCGCCACGAGGGTCCCAGAGGGGTTCAGAGAAGATCAACACTTGGCCCTCTCCCTGGGGACCCATCTTAAAAGGGTACCCCAGGACTTCACAAAGCAGCTAGGGGCCTCCTCCCTTCGAGGCCGGAGGACCAGGCACTCCAACGTGGGGCGACCAGGTGGAGGGCATGAGGTCTGCCAACAGCTCCACGGAGCCCAGGGAGAGAGTCCTGGGTGCGTGCCCGCAGGCCTCCTCTGCCGGGCCTTCGCGCTGGGCTGCGCTAATTAAGGGCTGGGGGGTGGGAGAAGAACGGCACCCACTCCCAGCACCCCCAGCCAGTGGAGTGCACAAAGACTCTCACACAACAAATACAAACAGAGCTGAGGTTTCTCCAGTGATGAAGATAAACAAGTCGGTTTGGTTACCTACTTTGGTTACCTACTTAAGCTGATCTGAATTCACAGTATAAGCAACACATCTAAATATAATGCTGGGCACTCCTGTCAGCACTAGGGTTCCCAAACAAAGAAGCCAAAACAGAAACGAAAGCGGGGCTGCGACAGGGATTCTTAGTTATTATATACTAACCAGTCTGTGCGTGGCACATTTTATTTCTATAAAACTATTACAAAATATTCAAAAATACATTTTAGTAAATTTACAGCAGTTATTTCTCAATTTATTAATGCAAAAACATCCTTTGTTTTTCTCTGTACAAACTACAGGCTCCATTCTCGTGGGCTCATCACTATGTGCGCTTTTAAAAAATATTATTTTCTAATAAATTCTTTGAAGTTAAAAATAACAGAGTTCTTCCAGTTTGTCCAAAAAAAAAAAAGTGTGTGTGTGTGTGTGTGAGTGTGAATGTGTGTGTAACAGTCTTGACTTCCAAGAATGTGGCCAAAATGGTGATGATGGAGCAAATATTAACCCATGAAGACATACAGGAGGTGGCTGTTACACTGGAAACTAGTTAAATTAAAATAATATATTTTCATATTTTACACTATTTCAAAAATGAAATGTAATTCAGTTAAGTATTGATCTCTCAAAAAATCTAATTTACAATTCTGTGTATAAAAATATAATTTGCGGACCCCCATGAAGCATGTTTTAGTTTACACTTGCCGAAAAGCAGGCGCGTGGCAAACGAGGAATGCGGAGTGCAGAGTTTTGCTTTCTGAAAGTCAGGGCGAGGGATATGTAGAAAAATAGACTCTGAGCAGGTCGCTTGGCCTCACAAAATAATCTTTCCCCCCTGTGAGTACAGTTCACATGATAATAATAAATTATCCAAGAAACAAACTATTTAAGGCTCTTGAAGGTCCGGTTCATATTATTTAAAACATCTATTCATACCAAACAAATAAATAGCCAGGAGAGGTGAAAAAAAATAACCAAAATAAAACAACAACCAAAAAATTCCAAAAAAAATATATAAACTAAACACAACGACAAAACTTCCCGGGGTCTCTGTTTCCTTATAGTCTACTTTGGACTGTCCTACTTTATTATTATTATTAATTATTATTATAATTAAAGTCTCATCCGTGCGCTTTTCCGTGTGTCTTTTGCTGTTCTTTGCTGTTGCTCCCTCCCGCCCCCCTCCCCGCCCCCACCCCGCGCCCTCCCCGGCTCCCCGGCCTTCAGCTAGACTTGACCGCCATGCCCAGCGGGTGCAGGGCCTCGCCGTCCAACAGCCAGGTGCCTATTTGGTAGAGCAGCTGCGAGTACCAGTGGATGCCCGCGGCACCTGGCGCGTCGGCCGCACCTGGCGCCTCAGGCGCACCTGGCGCGGGCGGGGGCAGGCGGCCGCCGCCCCCGCCGTCGCCGTCCCCGCCGCGGTCCGTGCGCGCGGGCGCCAGCAGGGCCAGGAGCGCGTGCGCCAGGCGGAAGGGCGCGAAGGCCCGATGCGCCCAGCCGTGCTCCTCGATGACCGCGTAGCACGACGCCAGCACCCGGTTGATGAGGATGGTGCCCTGCGCCGTGAGCGGCGCGTACGCGCCCGAGGCCTCCTCCCGCAGCGTCACGCTGTGCACGGCGGCCGGCAAGAGCCGGCGATCCCCGCCGCGCTCGGCCACCACGTACACGCGCTGGCCCGGGCGCACGCGGCTGGCGAAGAGCGCCCGGCGCCCCGGCGCGCCCCCCGGCGGCGGCCCCGCGCCCGACGGCGCCTCCGGCTCCCCGGCCGCCGAGTCGTTGTGCGGCGCGACGAACAGCAGGTGCGCGGCGGTGAGCAGCAAGCGCTCGCGCGGCTCCCGCGTCTCGATCACGTAGAAGACCTTCTTGGCACCATCGTCGCGGTCCAGGAAGGTGAGGAAGTCGCTGTAGAGCAGTCGGCCCTGGTCGTCGGCCGCCAGCACGCGGTCCCCGGGACGCAGGTCTTTCACCAGCTTGGTGCCGCCCTGCTCCAGGTGCACCGTGGCCGAGCCCGGGAAGCAGCCGCCGGACTTGGCCGCTACCGAATTCTCTGCGGGGGTTGGAGAAGGGAGAGAAGAGGGGACAGGGTGGTGAGCGCCCACAGGGAGGCACAAGTGGGGCAGGGGGCGCACGCCTGCCGTCCCGCGCACCAGACTTGGGACACGCGCAGCTCCGGGGAGAGAGTCCCCCGGCTGGCCCAGCGCAGACCTCTCTCCCCCAGCCCCACCGTCTCGGTGACAAAATTCAGATGCAGATACATTCCTTAACGACTCTCTTAGGATTGGACTGGCAGTGACAAAGGTTGGCTGGCGTCTCCGGCGGGAGGCCGGCTACACTCCTTCCCTTCCGCCTTCCTCCCACCCCATCCCCCGGCTCAGCACACACCCAACCTCGCCCTGAATTCGCAGGGTATTTGCTCTGCACTTAGATTCCTCAGGAAGCCTCCTTGAGCTCCCTCGGGCGCCGGGGCGCACCTCCTTTCTTCCCGCCCCCGGCGCGGGGTGCGGCCCCCAACTCGTGCGCCCCGCACCGGGGCTGCGCGGCGGGAACCCCTCGCCTGCCCGCCCCCAGCGCGCAGCCCAGCAGGGGGGCCTTGGTGCCGGCCCGTTGCAGGGGCTTGAGAGAGGGGCGGGAGTGGAAAATAGCTGTAGTAGTTGTAGCAACTGGACAAACATTCCAGGGAATTGGCCGAGGTGTGAAAATCCGGGGCTTGTGTGGATTTTCTAATTAAAATCCAATAAAGGGCCCAGCATTGTCATTGTGATCTCCGCAATAAATGGGAGACACTCTTGGAAGAGGGGCCACTTCCATTTCCCCCCCTCCCCTTTCTCAGCTGCCCCCTCCCTATTTGCTCAGGTGCACCCCCCCCCCAGCCCCCCTGCGATTCACACGCGGGCTCTCCAGAAGCCCGGGCCTCACAAGCACTATTTGCACAGCCAGGCCTCTTCCAAGCACTCAAGATGTGTATTTGAATTTTAAATGGCGGGGCCTGCTCCAAGCACTGGAAGCGGCCGGGTTCTCAAGGCCCCTTGACTACCCGCTTTCCCGAGCCCTCTGTCGCTCTCTGAGGCTCACTGTCCCGAGGACAATGATCGGAGCCAGGGTGGCGAGCAGGGGGCCGCGGAGGAGGGGCGGGGAGAGCCCGGTCTTCTTTGCATTCCAATCTCCGGGATCATGCTTTTTGCAAATAGAGATCGCGAGAAAGAATCTTCCTGCTGGAATTACAGAGGGTTTTTAATCTTCTCATCGGTTTCTGCGGCATGAAGTGCGGGCCTGGCCGTTGGAGGCCCGCCGTCGCCCCCGGAATGCGACCTGGGGCACAGGCGAGCCCGAGTCGTCGAGTCGCACAACCCTGCTTGACACGCAACGCACCGCGCCCCGGCCCGTGTGCGCCGAATGCCAATGAGCGGCTCTCCGCGCCCTGGGGGTCTGCCCTCCCCGGGCGGAATCCTGCTGCGGGATTACCGCTGCTCACTTGCAAGAAGACCTCTAGGGACCCCCGCCAGGGGGACCCCGGGGACAGGGCTGGCCCAGGAGGGGGCCGAACGCCCCTCGAGCGCAACCGCAAGGTCCCGGGAAGGGTGCGCCCCCGGGCCTTCCGCAGCGGAGCCCCGAGAAGTGCGGGCGCCGCCTGCCCGTCCTCCCTGTCTCTGGCTACAAGCCCAGCACCCCCCCACTGCCCTTTCCACACGTTTTCTTTCTGTTGTGATAAGAAGCCACTATTTTCCCTCCCTATGAACTGTGTCTTGACACCTTGAAAGTGTTTTTCTACTAACACATGCTACTAAAATACAGTTTAGGAGACAAATAGGCAAAACTCGGGGGGCGGGGGCGGGGAAGACACAGTTCCTCCGAAATTTACTGTGAACTGTTCTGCTAAATGCATCAGCTTCTGCGGGGAGGTGGAGAGATCCGCATAAATGACCTCGGAGCTGGGCTATAAGCCGTGGGTACAGCGCCTTCCGCGGCATGGCTGTTCCTCGACAGCGACAGCGTGTGGCGTTGTAGGCCCAGGGAAGTCACCAGCCCATGGATGGGCCGCCTGCAGCTGCAGACTCCCATCGGCCTCCTGGCCCTGCCTGTGGCTCGGGGCAGCCCAGCTGGCTCCTAATAAGGACGGATGCTTCTGGGCTTGCGGCCTCCAGATGCTGGAAGCGGTAACCACTGTGTTTATTACCTCCCACCAGGCCTCTCCCCAAAGGCTTAGCCAGCGAGTTAAGTTAGTTTAGTGTCCACAGACGCTCAGTGGGGAGGAGAGAGGACCAGGAGCTTACACCCTGGGCAGAACCTCCTGTGCTGGGGAGTTGAGTAGGGGCTGGTTGATTCTTAAGCCTGAAATGAGAGGAAGAATCTAGGCCAGACCTGGCTACCAGTGCACCAGGAACGTTCCCTCCCCCGTCTTCCCTGTCTCCGCCACCTGCAGTGGGGGCTCCGGAAACAGGGTCGGGGCAGCTCAGGAAGCCATATGCCCTCTGCATCTGGGCCCGGAGCACCTCAAAGGTAGGGCCGATTCCCGGCGGGCGGGCCCTACGTCTACAGGCTGTGTTCCCACACCAGAGACACGAGTCATCACCCAGTTCGCTCCCTCCCTGCCCCTCCTGCCCCTCCTGCCTCCCCCCACCTGCACACATTTGCCTCTTTCCCTTGAATCCCACTGCCGGGCGCCATGGTGACCTCTCACGGGCAGATGTGGAGCTGCCAGGTGGGTCGGGGGGCTTCGTGGGCACAGGGGCCGTGGAGGAGGCCGGGCCTGCCACCTCACCTGCTTTCACGGAGCAGTGGATGTGCGCTTTGGACTCGTAGTACACCCAGTCGAAGCCAGCCTCCACGGCCAGGCGCGCCAACATGCCGTACTTGCCCCGGTCGCGGTCGGACGTGGTGATGTCCACCGCACGGCCCTCGTAGTGCAGCGACTCCTCTGAGTGGTGGCCGTCTTCGTCCCAGCCCTCGGTCACCCGCAGCTTCACACCGGGCCACTGGTTCATCACCGAGATGGCCAAGGCGTTCAGCTTGTCCTTACACCTCTGCGGAAAGAAGGGGGCCCCCGCAGATGTTAGTACTGGGCCTGCCACCCGTCCCTGCCCTTGCCTCGGCTGCCCGGCCCAGCCCCTGCGGATAAGCGCTCTGTGGACAAGCCGGGGACAAGGCCTGGACGTGCGCTGAGGTGCGAGGGGGCTGTGGCGTCTGCTGGAGGAGCCAGTCGTCTTGCAGATGAGCCCAGGGCCTTTCTCCAAAATCTGACCTAACAGAGCCCCTACCGTGGCCCGAGACGAAGAGGACATCCTTTAAACTTGTGTGCGTCTCAGACAGTAACTGCAGGGCCTGCCAGGGCCCCCCTGGGGGGATGGCTCACTCCTCCCCTACGATGCCCTCCACTCCCCCCCCATCCCTTTCCGTGGCCCCATTTCTCCACACCTGCAAGGCTCCACCCTTGTGCCTGGCCTAACTCCCTCACCAGGAGGCTGGAGAGAGGCCCAGGGTGCAACTTTGCAGAAATAAAGAACACAGGCGGTATGCTTCTTAAAGAGTGAAAAGCCTTGGGTTATCTCTGGACCTTCCCTCCTACCCTGGGCCTCTCTGAGCCCTGGATCCAGCCAAAGGGCGAGAGGGAGGTGGGAAGCTGATAGCCACGCGGAAGGGGCTGGAGGGGGCCGGAGTGAAAGGCAAGCAGGTGAGTTATAATTTTCAATGCGGGCCAGGCCTGACGACAAACATTCTTTATCTGGACAGCCACATTCCTTTTCTCCATAGACCTCTTTTCTCCGGCTTTTCTGTGGTCTGATTGTGTCTCTTGTTTTCCTTAAACTGTTCCCTTCCCCCCTCTTGTTTTCTTGGCCCCAGAACAGAATGGCGTCCTGCAAGTTTGAAGAGCAAACTTAAGAGGTGGAAGGAGGGGGCGGGGCGTGAGGGGTGGGGGATGGGGAGCCAGAGAGGCCCGAGGCCTCGGAGCCCTTCAGGAGTACCCCCCACCGCACCCACGAGGAAGCTGCCTGTGCCGTGGCAGTGAAGAAGCACTGAATGGGCAGGACACAGACCAGGGCGAAGTGGAGCTCGGGGTTGGGGGAGCCCCTCATAATTCTCAGGTCACATTCAGAGAAGGATGCAAGAAAAAACTGAGCCGTGGCAAGTGTGCGTGCGTGTACTAACTCACTACCCGGGCGTTTACAGTGATGGTGGGGTGCGGGATTCAAACGAGGGGAAATGGTGACAGGATCACCAAGGGGCATCCCCAGGAGAGACAGACCCCGGGGGTGAGGGGCAATTTCAAGTTGACCTCCCCCAGAGGGTAGGGCTGATCTCGGGCAGGCCGCGCATGCTCGGCTTTGGAACCTGGTGAGCGGGGTGGACGGAAGACCCGGTCGAGGATCCTAATAGCAGCTTGGGGACTGTTTTCCTAGCGAGCCGGCGGGGAGCTCTTGCAAGTACTGCTGTCCGCGCTTTGGCTTTGCGGGGATGTGAGGATTGCGCAACAGGAAAAGTCCTGTGTGTTGGACAGCAATAAAAACCAGTAATATGGTTGTAGAGTTAAACGTACAAGAAATGGGGGGGGGGGCGGTAGGGGGCTTGGGGGCGGCCCTGCTAACCGGTCAGCGCTGACAAGGTTTCTGGGCCTGCCAGCAATTTTCTTTAATAATAATAATAATAATAACAAAAGTCGGAAGGGCAGAGTTTGAGTGAGGTCATCTTGAGGATTGAACGCGTTTTACATGAAAATCAATCAGTAAACCAGGGTCAGTTTAGAGCCGGGCTGGGAGGCCGGCTGCGCAGGCGCACACCGCCGACACGCACACGCACACAGCACACAGCCCGCAGCCCGAGCCCCGCGCCACCTCGGCTCCCTTCTTTTGGGGGCTCACACGAAGCTTCCACAGCTTCCCACGGGGCTGCTGGCGAGCGGAGGGCGGGATGGAGAGGCCACGTACCAGCCCCCGGCGCCCGGAGCTGCGCCACTCGGGCACGAGGTGGAGGGCCCCAGGCGGGGAGCCCCAGGCCGAGCCAGGCCCGAGCGGCGCCCCGCTCGCCACGCGCCCTCCCCCGGCTCCCCCAGGCGTGGCGCGGCCTTGGCCCGCGCCTGCAGGACGCCGTGCGCCCGGCGGGCCGGAGAGGCGCAGGCACAGCCGGGAAGCCCAGGCCGGTTAGCAATTCACTGGGTCGTGTGCCGCGAATCAAGCCCGGCTCGGTGCAGCCACCGTAAAGCCCCGCGGGGCCGCCAGGCCGGGCTTTGTGTCGGCGGAGGCCAAGGTGCTCCCCGCGCCTGAGCCCCCGCCTCCTCCGCAGTCTTCGCAGCCGCCCCGCGCCCAGAAGCCCGAGCAGGACTGTCACCGCCAGCGGCCGCCTGGCTTTGCCAGTGCGGGGGAGGGGTGTCCCAACTTCAAAAGAGACCCCCCCCCAGTCCCCACACACCTGTCTCCACCCCCTCCCCCCACTCCGGGAAAACAGACCCCTCCTGTCCAAACAGGAACAGCCTCCTCAAACCCACACCTGAGCGCCGGGGCCGGGCCGCCACGCACACAGAAATCTACTCGGCGTGGCGTCCCCGGCTGTCCCTCCTGCGGCCCTCAGGCCCTGTCCCCGCGGCCGCCTCCTGCCCCCGGAGTCCCCCGGCCGCCGCACCCGCGCCTGGCACCCGCGCCTGCGGGCCGAGCGCGTCTGTCTGCGCTTCCCCCTCTCCGAGTTAATATTAACCAGGAGCTCCTGCGTTCCAGAACTGCTCTGAAAGTTCCACCGGGGACGGTCTTGCCATGGTTGAGGGACTTGGGCGGCAGTCACATTAGAGGGACAGGGACATGCAGAGACGCGGAGGGACGGCCAGCCCGGGAGGAGGGACGCGCGCGCCTGAGAACAGAGTCTAGGTGGTGGTTTTAAACGGGGCCGGCGGGTGAACAGGTCCCCGAGGAGCGCTAACCTCCTGTGGCCGGGGAGGCGTTCCCTGCTTCACCCCTTCACCCCCGGGGCCCTCACCAGCGGTCCTGCACCCGCGCCCCAACTCTTCCAGGCCGGGAAGAAGGACGGGCCGGAGAGGATAACCCGCAGGGCGCCTGCCCGCGCGCCCCGCCAGCCACCGCGTTTTCAGGGGACATGTGCGGGGTGCGTGATTCAGTCCTGGCCTGGCTCTGCCCACCCCACCCCCACGGTGGCTGCCCCTCCCCCGTCCTTTTGTGCCGGGAACGGGAATGGCCGCTGCCTAAGGAAAAAAAAAGTATTTGTTTTCGTTTCGTTCGTCTGAGGGAAGTTGACAGAAGGTCAGAAGTTCAAATGCTGCCAGCGCGCGCGGCGGCGAGAGTGGCCGGCGCGGGGCCGCTTGGCCGTGGGTCCCCCGCGGGCGGCCGGAAGAGGGACCGGGGCCGGGCGTCGGCGCGGGCGCCGGGCCCGAGGGCCCGGGAAGGCGGCGGAGCCCGCGCCGCGCCCCCGCCGACCCCGACCGCCCCTGCCGTCGGAGCCCCGGCCGCGGGGACCGCTAACCCCGGAGGAAGGGGCGCCGGGGGGCGGCCGCCGGGGCGCGCGGCTCTGCAACCTGCAGCGGGCCCCGGGGGCCCCTCTCCCGCGCCGGCCCCGCGCGGCGGCCCCGCGCGCACGCCAACCCCGCGGGCTCCGGGACCTCCGCCGGCCCCCTCCCGCCCCGCCGCCTTCCCTGGCCTCGCCTCTCTCCTCCCCGGTTCCGAGGGACTCCGGGAAGGCCGCCTCCCTCCCGCGGGGAGCGAGGCGACCCCGGTCGCAGAAGTCCCCGCAGCCGGCCGCGCCCCCCGCGCCCCGCGGCCTGCGCGGGCTTCATTGTGGCTCGCGCCGCTCTGGGGCTCAGGCGCGCGCGTCCACACTCGCGGTCCAGATTTAAGGTGGTCGCGAGCAGCTGCGAGCGCGGGGCGGGGGGAGAAGGACCCTCTCCTTGGCTCCCTCCGGCCCCTTCCGTCAGCTCCGGCTGCCCCTCTCCTTCCTCCCTCCGGCCTTGCGGCCCGAATCGGGCTGGGAAGCGAGCGGCCTGGAGGGGGCTCGCCTCCCCGCCCACCCTCCCCTGTACTCGCGCCCCACCGCCGCTGCTCCGTCAGCTGTGGTGCGCTCCTAGCCCGAAAGGTAGGACTTGGATGTTTTAATAGGGCAATAAAAAGGATGTTGACCTATATTTGCCAGGAAGTCCATTTCTAGCTCAGTTATACGTGCCTGGAGTTTCAGAAAGTCTGCCGTTGGCGGGGAGACTGGCAGCCAGAACTCTCAGGCAGAGGTGGGGAGGGACGGGGGGTGCGTGTTTGGCTTTGGCTTTCCGTTCTAGCCCCCTCCCGCTAATACCTAGTCGCTCCTCATTCCTGTGCCTGCAGGTTGACCGGAGTGATGCAATGCCAGGAAGTTCTAAGTCCCTCCCCTCAAGGACCGCGGGCTCGGGAGAATGGCAACGCATCCTTAAAGAAATATCAATACGTTCACACTCTGATGGGCACCACTGCCCGGGGTGCAGTGGAGCTGTGCGAGGCACTCAGGGACCAGGCAGCGCCTCGGGAGCCCCTGCCTTTTGTCAGCGCTGCCTCCTGGCTTTTCCCACTGAGCGTCTTTGGTGGGGGGCGGCGGGGTGGGGGTGGTCGTGGGAAAGAAAAGCACAGTGGAGAGGGGAACGTGCAAGCTCCCCTGTCTCATGCCCAAGGCTTGCGTTTGTACAGTGACCTGGAAGCCACTTTATGTTTATGGGGGGATTTCTGCCCCCCTCCCACCCTTTCCATTCCCAACTCGGGAGGGGCAGATGCCCCCAGAGTGAAGGTCTCCCCAAGTTGCAAGCCAGAGCTGGGGCAGGATGGGAAGGCCATCCCAGCAGGACAGAGCACATCAGGGCCATGGGTGGACCACACCTGCCATCCTGACCCCCCACCCCCACCCGAAACTTCTCCGGCTGGACCCCTCACCTCCAGTCCCCTTGGAGAAGAGGAAGGGATGGTAGGCAGGCAGGTGGGTGGGGAGGGAGAGGGTGAAGTCGCCTTGCTATCTGCCTGAAGAGCAAACAGACTCAGTCTGGAGTGGCTGGTTACACACACAGCCCCCGTGAAAGCAGCACATTCCACGCCGCGGCGCTGGGTTTCTACCTGAGTCATCAGCCGGTCTGCTCCCGTGTTTTCTTCATCCTTAAATATGATGTCGGGGTTGTAATTGGGGGTGAGTTCCTTAAATCGCTCGGAGTTTCTTGAGATCTTCCCTTCGTATCGTCCACTGGCCCCTAGGGTCTTCTCAGCCACGTTGGGGATAAACTGCTTGTAGGCTAAAGGGGTCAGCTTTTTGGGGTGTCGCCTCTTCCCAAATCCCCTGCCTGGTCCGCACGCCAGCCCCGAGCACATCAGCAGTGCAGAGACGAGCACCACCAGCACACATCTCGCCAGCAGCCGCATCTCGTCCGCGGAGCCCAGTGCCTTCCACGCTGTCCCCGTGCGGGTCTGTGTGCGCGAGTGCGAGTGTGTGTGCCTTTGCGCTCGGGCTTGCGCTCTCCCTTCCTCGCTCGGCTTGCTGCTGGCTCCCTCGCTCTCTGCCTGGCTCTTTCTCTTCCTATATAACCTCGCCCGCTGCTGCAGCGGGAGACTGGCCCCCGATCCCCACCCAGACGGGGGCTGGAACGGCAGGCTGCTGGTCGCTGATAACGGAACACATCGGAGTTGGGGCTGGAGACAGCAATCAAAAGACAAAAAGAGTCTGATTTTAAATGGTAGCAAGCCTGGAGAGCTTGCGAGACAGGCTGCCCTCGGTGCTATATTATAGCTGGCAGGGGCGTATCTGATTGGCCAAAGCAGCGCAAGCTTGTCTTCTGATGTTTAACCCTAAAAAAGACTAAATTTTTTTTTCCGTTGCTGCAGTTGCTTTATTTTCACCTGAAGCCTTTGAGTTAAAAAAAAAAAAAATCTTTCCGGAGACAAAGGTGGGCGGGAGGGAGGAGGCACGCTCCTTAGGATAACACCAGTTACCCCTGCTTTGTGCAGAGTGCGGTGTTCCCCCTTCCCTTTCTCCGGAATGGTAGGTGCTTCAGTTAAAACCAACTTAAGTTTTAAAGGACAGTCTAGACCCCCCCCCCTCCCCGCCAAGCTTCGGTCATCAAACAAATATTCTCTCAAATGTTGGAGGGGCAAAGCTGCCCAGGTCCTATTTAAATGTTTTGTTTTTGTTTTTTTTTTTTTTCCCAGAGACTTTATCATGCAGGCCAGGTCTCCCTGCATTTTAAAGACAGAGGGTCTGTGCCTCCTCCTGAATATTCAACATCCTTGGATGCTGGTAATTCTCACTGACCACAACTTAAAGCATTGCTATTTGAAGTGCTTTGAGTGCCTTAGAAAAATATGAAAATGCTGCTCCTTTATTGTGTTTCGGCTAATGCATTATTTTTAACCCTCTGGAAATGGGATGCAGGCATGCTCAGGAGCTGGTACAGAGTGGCCTGCAGGACTGTCGGGCTGGCTGGGCTAAGCGTGTCTGGGTGCTACACCCCAGCTCAGAGGAGGGAGCCGGTGCTGGGCCTGCGTGGTGGGCGGAGGCCCATTGTGCCTGGGGGCAGTGGTGAGTGGGCAAGGCTGTGCACACACCACCCCCACTGATCAATCGATCGGAGCAAAGTGCAGGCCAGGGATGAGCTGAATGTGGAATTCAGGCTCCTTCCACAGTGGGCCTGGCTGGCTTTCCAGGGGGCTCTGCAAGCCAGCCCTCAGGGTCCCGGGGGTCGCAGCCCAGGATGGGGCAGCGTCCTGGGGGGGAGCCTTGTTTTGGTCACGGAGGGCACAGTGCTCAGAGCCGGCAATACTGGAGTCCCCAACCCCTGCACTTCTTTCAGGAAAAAAGAAAACCCAAAGTCCTATTTAAGCCAGAAAAATAAAACCTGAAATCCCCCATTTTGCAGAACACACCCTCCCCTCTCACTCCCACCCCCATCTC
>NC_138380.1:2283774-2303896 GCF_054177405.1 Leptonychotes weddellii | reverse complement strand
GCCCCAGGTCACCGAGCAGTGAGTGGTCAGCAGGGACCATGCTGGCCTCCATCTCCAAGCTCCAAGTTTGCACTTCCGAGTTCTGCAAGGCTGTGTTTCTAAGCTAACTGTGGTATCAGCCCCCACACCGTGGACATACATAGACTTGGGTTTCAGGTTAGGGGTGCTCAAGGACACAGTTTTTATGAATCCTCGAATTACTGATTTCTTAGTTTACTGTGGAAAGGAGGACAGTGCAGCTTGAAAGAAACCTTTCAACAAGAACAGTCCTTCCCTGGCTGGTCTCCGAGTGAGAAGTGTCTGTTTTAGGACTTGGGGACCTGCACAGCGGAAGCCTGGAGGGGGTCACTGCTGCTCAGAGGTGACAGAGATTTTTAGACGAGGTGCCCTAGATTGTCACTCAGTATTCTTTGCATTACGTGACAGTGCGTGAGTCTCCAGGGCCTTGGATGAGGGCTCCACTGGGAGCGCGCACCCCCAGCCTTTCATATGCTGCCTGTCTCCGAATGAAGAACACGGGTGGGCAGGTACCCTGACCGTCGCTGCGGACGTGCTTCTCCTTCATTTTCTCACGCTAGGTCGCTGCTTTTGCTGACTTCAGTTTTATTTTGCAAACAGGTGATTGTCTCCAACAGCCTTTGTGATATGCACAGCAGGGCGACAACATGATTTCTCCAAAGCTGAGTCCAGCCTCGGGTCTTCGGTCCTCCGGGGGCAGTGTCCCCTCCTCTCAGAGGACGGATCGACTGCAAGTCTCACTGACGGCTCGACGCCTCTGGGCCTTCGAGTGTGTTTGCTTTAGCGCCATCGTGCTTTCTCTCTGGGGTTAGATTCCTGCTCAGCCTGTGCGCAATTTCCCGCACACCGAGCCTTCAAATGCAGAGATGCGCTCTCGGTCTGGAGGCTGGAAGGACACTGGTCTGATCGGGGTAAGGGCCGGGGGGACCTCCTCTCACATCTGCAGAGACCCCAATTCCAAATACGGTCCCGAGGGTGAGGATGTGGACATGCGTTTGGGGGCCACAGTTCGATCCAGCCGGCGTGGGTGGTGCGCTCGTTCTTCGGGAGGAGATGTATCTTGTGCGTCCATCGGCAAGATGTCCTAAGGGATCAAGAAAGCCTGACAGGTGATTTCTGGGGTCTGGGAGTGCTCAAACATGTTTCCATAGAAATTAGTGATAAATTAGTCCCTGGTTTTATACCGTTTCGGCTGAGGACGGGTTTCATGGGAACGCTCTACTTTTGGATAGCGGGGGGACCCTACATTTGTCAGTGGAAAGACATGCCTTCTCAATCAGCCAGCTAGACTGCTGGTGAGCCGTGTGGCGCACCTTAGTGCTTGCTCCTTGAAAAGTGACCCAACTGGGGGCGCCTGGGTGGCTCGGTCGTTGAGCGTCTGCCTTCGGCTCAGGTCATGGTCCCGGGGTCCTGGGATCGAGCCCCCATCGGGCTCCTTGCTCCACGGAGAGCCTGCTTCTCCCTCTCCCGCTCCCCCTGCTTGTGTTCCCTCTCTCTCTCTTTCTGACAAGTTAATAAATAAAATCTTAGAAAAAAAAGTAACCCAACTGAATGAAGCCAGCAAACTGCAACAGAAGTCTCAAATATCGAGTTCAGGTCTTGGTGGTGTCTCGCTAGGAGCAGGCGCAGGGCCTCCGAGCGCGGCTGTGGGCTGTCATTTCAACAGAGCTCGTTTCGGGAGCTGGTAGGTGGGCGCCGGCTCTGGATCCTCCTTGATGCCCACCCTTTGTGTGGCCTTGGGGAAACCTTTGAACTTCCCGGAACGTGTTTCCACACGTGTGAGAGGGACAGACGTTCTGCTGGCCCTGCGGTCGGTGTCGCGGGGGTTGGGTGACAGGCGCGGGCTGCCGATGTAGCAGCACCCGGGGCCCCGCGTGTGCTCACGCCTACCAAAGCGGTTTCCTCTGTAGCCTGACCCAAGTTGCTGCTAGATGCTTCTTTGGGACTTGCCACTTTCACCGGCACAAATGCGCTTCGTAAGGCCCAAGGCGATTGGGTGTAAAATAATTACACTGTTTTTAAGCCGAGGGGGTCTGAAGTGGGTCCCTTCTTTCGTCTGACAAGAAGGACATTCAATCAAACTGAGTTAATTTAAATAACCTCACTTCCCTTGGCGGCTCCATCCCCTGGCCTCTTTCAAACAGCAAAAAGGAGAAGCGCGGTGCAGTCCATCACGTGGGGACGCCTAACGGGACCCCTTACTCTTAAAGACAACTTCTGACGCTGCTTTGTTTGGCCTGGAAGCTCCCCACCGCTACGGCCCGGCTCTGCACGCGGACGGATGTCTGCAGCAGCCCACGACGGCCTAGAGGGTCGCATCACACGATGCGTGTTCAGAGCGCACTGCATCCTGGCAGGAACGCGCTGAGCTAGAGGCAGAGCACAGGCCATTACCTCTATCTGACAAGCAAGGAAATTGAGGTCGAAGGAATGATTAGGTGACCCTGCCCAGAATTGCTCGGGTGAGTCTCCGACTCTGAGCCCATTGTTCTCGCCGTGCTCCCCCTTCCAGCTCAGGAGAGGCGTGTGTTTGCACACGGTCACTTTGGACTGGACTCTTTTGACCTTCAAGCGTCAGCTGCAGGAGTGTTTTGGGGGCCAGGCCTTGCACCGCGCTCAAAACAGTTTCCTTTTCCGTGTGAAGAACATTCCTTTGGTTTCTGCTCTGACTCATCCCCACGGGCTCTGGGATGTTCCTGCCGGCACTTCATCCACGGAGGGGGGAGACTCCTAATTGGTGTCTTCCCCCGAGAGTGCTCAATGCTGTTTGTTTCCACGGCCGGCCGGGGAGGCAGGGGAGGCCCGGAGGAGGCTGGGCGGGGTGGGGGGCGGGATGCCAAGAGAAACCCAAAGGTATGAGACCAAGTCAAACTCAACACTTCTCCTCCAGGCCTTTTCAGTGTGAGGATGGCTTACCCCAAAGTACACAAACCAACAGACTGAATCCCAGCTCTGTGTTTGAGCAGCGCCCACACAAAGCCTGCCCTCCGGAGTCCTCCCTCTGGCCCCGTCCCGCCATGGTAACCGCTGAATTCACTGGGCCATGGGAGCAGGCCAAGTATGTGCTCGATTGTCCTGGATTCTCTTGTTTCTTTCCGTCAGCGGATGGATTTGGATGTTGTGTACGTGTGTTCTTTCTTAGCCTGATGTATTTATGCCCTAGTTTTGTTGTGCTTTGTTTGGTGGAGGAGGGATGGGGTGGGAGGCAGCGGTGTGGCTGGGAGACATTTTGTATCAGATTGGTCAAGAAAGCTCATCTTCAGTTCTTAAAATGCCACCACCGAAAGGCTGGTAGAGCCAACCCTCTCCAAGACGCACGCGTCAGTGGACTTGGAAGCAGTTGTAAGCCTGCCTGCCTATGTGATCACACGGCATTTCGACTCCGCCATGGGCGAGGAAGCCGGTGTCGGGGCTCCGGCTTCAGTAGGCGATCGTTGTGCGCGGGAGGCAGGAACGCGTGCACTTGGACGCATCCGACGAGGCGTGGCAATGGCTCTGAACTGCTTAGTCACACACCACTTCCCACCAATTTACTGTGTGTTTACATGAGGACTGTATTTTTACAACCCCCTGTTAAAAGAGCACGTGACTGATTCCCGTGTGGGAGAGCTATGGCAGGTACGGCGTAATTTCATCTGATGGAAGGAGGAGACCAAGTGTAGAACCTTCCAGGGGCGAGCCGGGGGGGCCCCGGGTGACCTCATCGACCCGCACCCAGGGCGGCCCTTGGGTCCCAATGGTCTCCGTGCCCGCCTAACGTCAGGGGGCTCTGTCCCTGTAACAAGTACTGCAGCTATGCCCAAATCCACTGTATTGTGACAACTAATCCATCGGCCACCTTTCTTTGTAGAAATAATCAATTCTAATCAGTAATTGCTTTTGGGCAATAGTTCAATTCTGCTGTCACCTCCTGGCTTCTAGCACCGTAACATCATCTGAGCAGCTCCGAGGCGATCCTACATTTCACGATGCTGGTACTCAAGGCCAGGCAGCGTTTGTCCCTGTTCGTCCCTGCTAGGTTAACGGGCAGTGTGTGCGGCCACCCCCCAGGAGAGAAATGTGTGTAAGCATCTGCATCTCCCGCGTGTCAAACACGTGAGTCTGTGCAATGGACCATCTTTCTCGGGCCACGCAGACACACCTGGGATTGCTGAAGTGATTTTCCTGGGGAAGGTTTTGTAAGGCCTTACGGTCAGCATGGGAGGAAGGGGTGAGTGAGAAAAGCTGGCTTTAGGTGGGAGGCAAACCCAGAGCCCTGTGCAGAGGGCTCGCAGACTGGGGCCTGCGTCTCCACAGCTGAGCCGGGCAGGTGGGAAGAAAGCCGTGGCAAGCAGGCGGGGGCGTAAGGGACAAGTCCCAGGACCGCCGTCCCTCTGTGCTCGCCACACTGTCGCCTTGGCCACCTTGTCCCCCTGGGGCCGGGCCCCTCTCCCTTCCCCGGTCTGGGCAGATTCTAAGAGTAGCTTTGGGCACTTCTGTCACTCAGCTAGGGGACTTTTCCGTCGCCCACCTTGGCCTCGCAATGTCTCCAGTTGGAGGCTTATGTAGCTGGTATATCTTGTTAATTCAGTGACACGTTCCTTAAGAAGTCCAGTCAGTGGGAGGCATATCTGTTTCTCACTGTCCTTTTAGGTGGGGGGTCGGGCAGGGCTCCGTGAGGGACAGGGGACAGCGGCCACCATCAGAGGGTTAGAGGCACGTTTAGAGCAGATGTGTGGCCACATTCTCTTCAGGGACTGTGACTCCATGTTCGGGAGTCGCTTTTTCTCTCTCTTAAGTCAGGCTTTGTAAAAACAACAACAACACAGAATCTGCTCCTGGTACAAAGGTTTCTAAGATATTTATTATGAAGGAATAAAAATCCTATTAAAATATTTATAAATCGAAACAACCCCAGAAGCCACACACACAATTAGGCCTTTCAGACTTCTATTCTGAAAGCCAGATAAATCATCACTCAGAGAGCAAAGATGAAAAATCAAAACAAACACAAAGTGCTCAGAGGGCTGCGATAAGCGAAGGCGCAGAATGCGGTCTAGAAAATCATCCCATCTCTGAGCCATGCACAATCCACAGATGTCCCGGGAAGCCTTTGAGTTTCTGACTCATCAAAAAAAAAAAAAAAAAAAAAAATCTCGTGTGATGTCATCTCTGAAGAGCATCACCGAAGTTTAGAACTTTAGGAGGAAAATGAGAAATAGATCCGAGCCCTGATGGTCCGGATGAGGAAGCCGAGGCTTACCTACGGCAAGGGCCCTGCTCCTGTCCGAGGGCAGAACTCAAACGCGCACCCCTGGCTCTCGGATCACAGATCTCTTCTCATGCTGGTCTGTTACAACAGATTCACAGTCCCGTCTGTGAGCCAGCCCTGGAATTCGGGGACACCTGGATGCTGAGGACACGAGGAAAAGCTTGCTCACTGGTTCACTCCCGCCGTGTATTCATACATCCACTGCTTGATCTCACAGGTGTGCACTTGGCCTCTACCGTGTGCCAAGACCATGCTAGCTGTGCCCTGTGGTACAAACGGAAGACCCAGGCCCTGGGCTCCGGATGTTTAGTCTGTGGAAGAGATGTGGTCCAAGAAATTAGAGGCAGTGAGTCCTTTCATAGAACCAAAAACAAGGGCCAGACCCCAGGAAAAGGACGCTTCTGCACCCCAGGGGTTGGCGTGAATGTCTCAGCCGGCGGGGGGCACCACGCGTCCTGCAGGTGGTATGACTTTGGAGGCCACATCCATCTGTGGCAGGGCTGGCTCTCCAGGGGCTCCTGGGGGCTGTTTCCTGACCCGGAGCCCTGGTGGAGCCATGGCTCCTTCTTGCGTCTCTGAGTCAGTGGGTACTGTTTCCTATCTCCTTCCAGCTTCTTCACAAGAGAAGCCCTTCCACGGGTCAGGGTCAGGGCTAGCTCTCCGCCTCGCACAGGCAAAGACCAACCCTCCAGTCCATCCCTAGCATTGTTAGAACCCAGCAGCCAGGGGCCCATGACTGGCCTGATGCCCCCTGGGGCTCCGGCAAGGTCACTTCATATGAGTAAGGATCTGGCTTTAGGTTAGTTTCTCCTTTTAGTTCCCTTTCAGGATATGTTTGGGACCTCACCCATCTGCTGGAGTGTTTGCAGCAGGTGGGTGTGGTCCCAGCTGAGCTCAATCCACCATGTTGCTCGGCTGGAACTCCGTTGACTCCCTTGCCGGGCGGCTCTCCATTTGGGGGTGGGGAGGGCTCCTGGCAGCGCCTGGCCTGGATGG
This sequence comes from Leptonychotes weddellii, assembly GCF_054177405.1. Taxonomy (NCBI): domain Eukaryota; kingdom Metazoa; phylum Chordata; class Mammalia; order Carnivora; family Phocidae; genus Leptonychotes; species Leptonychotes weddellii. Next base: position 2,297,631 of record NC_138380.1, on the reverse strand, counting down.
TCCTCAGCATTTCCAGCAATCCCCCTGGAGGGCTGGCACCTGGCTGTCCTGGCCCGCTGCCCACTCCTGGGCCAAGGGCCGTGTGCAGGGTGAAGGATTTCTGATTGCCAGCCTGGGCAGGAGGCTCATCCAGGGGGACCCCTTTGATCGACGGCCCCACCAGGGAGCGACTCAGAGAGGGACTTCACGGCTGCAGGAGAGGTGGCGGTTTGGAAAGGCAACAGCGCTCTGCCTCGCTTAGTCGGTGCTGCAGCTTCCTGACTCGCCAGGAAAGGTGTCATCTGGAGGCCCCGAGCACGGGGTCTCAACCACTGAGTCTCTTAAGCGTGTGGAGCACACCCTGCAAGTCCCCCTGGGACCGCCAAGTGCCATCGTCCTCGAGGTGAGAAGGACCTGCGCTTGATCCCTTTCCGCTCTGCCTCACCTCGTGATGCCACCACCCGGCTCAGCCGGGCTGGGCAGGGCGGGAGGTGGCCTCTTTCCCAGCGCCGCTGAGAGATGCAGGAGCACCTTGTTTCCCACAGTGACCTAGGTGAGGCATCAAGCAGATGGATGCAGTAATGGGGCCTTCCGGCGTGGTCAGGAGCAGCACCTGGCCCTCGCCCCTGGGGTGTTCATCACTTGGAAGAACTGACTCACAGCATGACAGATAGAAACACTAGTGATGGAGAGGTGCCATGGGATGGGGTCCAAGTCACTGTCTTAGTCGAACCCTGGCCCAGCCTCGCCCTCCACCCTCCCAGTTGGGCCCTGTCTCCAGGCTCCCCTGGGAGAGGGAGAAGGTGGCCAGCAGTGAGCAAGGAGAGCTGTGTCTGGGGGTGGGAACCCTGAGTTTGCCTTGTCCAGGGACCTCACGGCTCCCATAGTGGCTGTCCGTGGCCCCCCGTGTGCTGCTGTGAATGGGTCTCCGAGGGGAAGTTGGGGGTACTCACGGTGAGGTTGCGTGCACCTAACGAAGTCAGGAAAAATGTCAGTGGAGGGGCTGACAGAGCTGGGGGCTCGGGGGACAGGGTGACGCCGGGCTGCTGCATGGCGTGGCCGTGGGGCTCCGACAGTCCCAGGTCCTGTGTGCACGCTCGGGGAGCGGGGCAGAAGGCAAACCTCGGCCCGCAGAGCTGGGAGCTGGGGTGAGGGAGCAGTCTGAGATGTGCCCTAGTACAAGTCTTGTCTCTTAAGTGCCTCTTGAGTTCCAGGTGCTGGGGGGAGGGGGGAGGAGAGGAGACTCGGCCCCGGATGCCAGGGCCTCGGAGAACTCTGCCTGGGCCAGGCTGGCTGCTGGTTTTGCTCAGTCGTGACTAGCGCAGCACCCCAGGTACTAAGTGCGCCCCGTCTCCAGAAGGGAGAGGCTCCCCCAGACTCGTGTGGGGCTTGCTGCTTCTCAGAACCCCTCCTGCATCTAAGCGAGCCTTCCCAGCGATCGAATGAGGGAGACCACTGACTTTCCCATTTCCCGGAGCGGCAAGCCGAGCCTGGGGGCGGCCGGGAGGAGGCCGGCCGAGCCAGAGCAGAGGCCATCGGGGGCACATTCCTTTTGCCGCCTGGGCCGCGTCCCCGGCTGTCAGAGGGGGCGGCGGGTCCCTGGAGACCACACAGCTGGCTGTGGAGGTGCTATTCCGTGACGCGGGCACGGTCGCGGGCCTGGTAACCCCTGAGCCTCTACGGGACGCACGGGCGGCCCACCCTCAGTCGGGAGACAGGGCAGGCTGGCTTGTCACCCTCTCTGCAGGAGTGAGGGGATCCCCGATCCCCGCCCGTAGCTCTCGTGACCCGTGACCGGTGACTTGGGGAGGCAGGGCCTCCGGGGCCGGAGAGCCGTGGTTTGCTGTTTATTTTGGCTGAGCAGGTATTCCTACTCCTGGTCCTACAGATACTTTCCCCCTACAGAGATTAAAATAATCCGGTGCAATTTATCCAATTCTCGGCCCTTCACAAACACACTGACGATTTACTCGTATAGACCCATCTTACACGGCAGCTTCACTTAGGTAGAACACATCCAGCAGCCACAGGAAGAGTGAAGAGGACCCTGATTCTCAAAATAGATGTCACAGGCCCAGCGCTACACAGAACATGGGCTCGGAGACCCTCCTCCCCTGGAGTCTCCTTGCTCTCGAGTCTCTAACGCACTGGGTTGTCTGGCTGCCAGCATCCAGCAGGTGTTAGAGACAAAACATCACCAGGCCGGGGAGCGATTCCTGAGGGTTGGTGTCCCCAGGGCCCAGAGGTCAGGGGAGCAGGGGGAGACGCCCTGGGCCAGGCGCAGGGCTGGGACTGCATGGCTGGCGGGACCCCCGAGGCGGAGCCCACAGCCGGAAGCGCTGCACGAGCCCTGCCTTCAGCCCGGCAAGGATTCACTGCTGTGTAAAGTGGTGATTCAGCCTCGGGGAGAAGGTACATTTTGTTCAGTGCCATCTTTAATAAAGCAGAGAAATGTAAAGCTTTTAAGAAACATTTCCATCCAACACAGTGAATAAAGAAGTGGTTTTGCCACAGATGAAGATGAGCCCTACATTTCCTGGAAGGCTGGCTCCCCCCGGAATGTGGGCGCTGACGTCTCGGCTCCTTCCAGGTGTCCGGGGAACACCGAGCGGGTGACCAGGTCTTCTCACCCTGCGGCGGGCGGGCGGGAGCCCGAGACAGGAGCGCCTCTCCCCTGCGTGCCTGCTACAGCCATCTAGCATGATCCACACCTCATCCACACACGCGAACCATCAGTGCTGAGTGTGAAGTGTGCACGGCTCATGGTAGACAGGTGTGCTCACCTCCTTCATCTGTGGGAAGGAAGAGGACTTGGGGTCTCAGCGACAACCGGTGAATGAGGGTCCGGGCAGAAGGCGGCAGGTAGCTAAGGGCCCAGATTCAGAAGTCAGTACCCCAAGACCCCGGCTGGAGAGAACACAGAGGATGTTTAAAGGGATCGTCATGTTAGGTTGGGGGGACTGGAGGACCCCATGGTGTCCATAAAGGCGGCCGCTGTGGTAAGGCGAGCGTTCGGTCACTCTCCCCTCTCCCTCAGCCTGCACGTGCTTTGATCGAGTGCGGGGACAGGGGTCAGTGAGATGATGAGAACCAGGTGACCCTAGGGCTGCTCGGTGATCATTCTGATTGTCTGGGGAACACTTGTTTGTTTCTGATGGACAACACGCCCACATACAAGCAGAACCCCACCCGTCCTGTCGTCCACCGTGGAGTAGACTTTATTTCATGGACAGAGTCGGGGCCTCAGGGTTCCGGAAGGTGAGGGGCAGATTGTCGTCCATCACCTCCGCACAAACCGTCGTTCTAGGGATTGAGCTGGCCGATCCCGGACTCGGCACTCGAGTAACTGGGGCTGTTTTCTGAACCGTTAGCTATCATGAAGGTTTCAAGTTCAGTGAGCTGAATTACAACAACAGGACTAAATGGGTATGACGTATATTACGTATACATCATGTGGGTCTATCCCTTGATGTTAAACTTCTGTCCTGGGACATTTTCTCAAGCCTCTGGCACCCCCTGCCGACACTGTCTGCTGGTGAAGGTAAGCGAGCACGCACAGCAGTGTTAAGTACGGAGCGAGACCCTTTTCAGGAGGTCACATGCGTTCACTTCATCTGCAGACACAGACCAGCTGCTAACCCCCAAACGATGCTGCATGCATGCAGTAAATTCTGCCCTCGCCAGGGCGACGTCCCTGGGCCGGCAGCATGGAGGACAGAATTGGCCGTCTGAGGACAGACGGAATCACGAGGTCTTCAGCTGACCTGCCCTCACCCACCCTCTGACCTTGCAAACACTTGTGCCCGCTGCCCTTTTGGTCTCATGAAACCGGGTGTTCATTAGAATTTGTGACCCCTTTTCCACTTGGAGGTCACAGACTCTTCAAGTGTATTTCATATGCATGTGCATTTCAGCCAAATTCAGGTAGATTCTATTTTAAGCAGAGCTGGGGCTTGCTCCTTTGGAGGTGTATTCATTCCTCAAAATGGTTGACTACACGGTACGTTTAAACAGCGGGACTCCCTAGTGCATTCACTTGGGAGTCTGTTAACCCGACCAGGCCTCAAAACAAAGTGTGAAACACATGTTCACACGTGCATACATGCACACAGGCGTGCGCACACACACACGCAGGTGAACACATACACATGCACACCCTTAGCAGGGAAATAACACGGATTTTTCTTTCTTCAACACGTTTGGCTACATACACCCCGAGGGGTGCTTCTCTTCTGAGTTGCCACCCCAGGAAGCTGAGCCCCGACTCCAGGGTGGCCCTGTTGGATTGCCTGTCTCACTCACTGGATTTGGCTTCTGTTCGGCTTCTGGTTGTTCCAAAAATGAAATTCACCCTTAAAGGACATGGGTCACTTCTGAGGACATCTGAAAACTGCTTCAGATTTTGAGCAAAAGCGTGGTTAATGCACAACGGGAAGGGGAGTGCAGTGCAAGGGTTCACCCGTCAGAAGGAAAAAACCCTGGCCTCAGACACCTGAGGCGAGGCCCGCGTTTCGTGGCCCGTCTTTGCTCCACGTGGCTGCCCATCACTGTTTGATGGGAGGAGCCTGGGGCCTCTGGAATGGGATGTAGGTCACATGGTCACTTGCTGGCCAAGAATCATTCTTGGCCTGCTCCTGGGCTATTCTGCTCTCTTGACCTCGTACCGACACGGACTCACCTCGCATTTGGGCTCCACAGGGTCAGGTCTGGCAAGCTGGCTTCTGGGCGAAATTACTTTGGGTTTTGTCTGCTTGGTCTTGCTCCATTTTGGACCAGTTCCTGGCTTTGTGGACCAGCCCCGTCCCTCCCTGCAAGGTGTGTGATGTGCCTCCCCCTGGCTTTGCCACTGAGGGATGTGATGGAGTCCCCTAGGGACATGTGCCTGGCTTGGCACATCCCAGCCCAGAGTGTGCGGGCATTCGTATGCACCCTGGCTTCTCTCTCCTTTGGGGAGCCCAATTTGTCTTCAAAATGGTGTTTTTGTTCATCTGCTCGGATAAGGAGTTGGACTGGTCTGGTTTCCACTTTCATCTCTAAAGCCAATAGCTGCTTTTCCACGACCCGTTGGTTCACTAGCAGCCCCCAGGGCTGGTGACAAAACCAGCCCATGGAGAGAGAGACTGCGCACACTCCCCGTCACCTGCCCGTGGGGACGTTAGCCCGGCAGGCTCACACCCTCGCAGGAGTGCCTACCCGAGCCTTCCCTTGGGTGCCGAGAACAAACTTTTACTCTTGCTCCCAGAAGAACTTCACCTTGAAAGTGAAAGAGTGAGTTTCGATCATGTTCACAGATCTCGGTCAACCTATCAATGCCACACTCTGTCCAAGGTGTGACTCCGACCAGAAGTCATTTGTCACCGTCGTGGTCTGTATGTCCATATTGACGTGAAGTTATCTGCAGTGAGATGGGGAAATCGCGGTCTACGGGCCTTTCTTTTCTCCCTCATCTGCATGTATACGAGCTTCCCAGACAGTATTCTTTCTCTCCCAGATGACGTGGTGCGTCCGGGCACCAGCGAGTCACACCTAAGAGCTCGCTCTTCCTCCATCACGGTGTTTACCCGGGAGCCGGCTCCGTATCTGTGCTGTGGGGTGGGGGTGGGGCGCAGAGCTCACCGTCTGCTTCGGGAGCAGGGACGGAGCTGTGCCAGCCATGAGGAGAGTCGGGGCCTAGGGGCCGATGTGAGGGGGCATCCCAGAGCAGCGGGAAGGATGACCAAGCGGAGCTGGGGAGAAGATGCTGGGAGGGAGAGAGCTAGAGCACAGGTCTGGCCCCTGCACCAGCTCCCTTCCATGTCGACGGGCCACGCGGTGCCCAGGCTTGCCGGCGGCAAGACCAAGGGCTCGGCCCACGCCTCCGCTCTCCAGGGAGCCGATGTTTGGCATCTCCCTCGAGAGACAGCCGGGCACACGGGAGATTAGCTTGGAGGGGGAGATGTTCACGCGTATCCAGAGGGCACACTCACTGCAACACGGGAGGGGGCTGGGCCTGCGAGGGTCTCCCCTCCTCCTGGTCACACGCCTCTGAGCTGCAGGGACAGCTGGCTGACCGCAGCCCGGGGGCCTCAGCATTCGGGGCCCACGCGTGAGCTGCTCTGTTCTTTCTGCACACAGCTGCCTCGGACGCAAGGTCGTTGGAGGTCTAGGACCAGGGCCAGCCTGCCTCCTCTGTCAGGACTTCGCCTTGGCCCGGTCCTGAGTTTGTGCCCAGTACATGTGTGTTGAACGAAAGCCTGTGATTTGAGGGTCATGGAAAGTCTGTCACCGTAGATTCGGCCGAGGGCGTGTGGCACCCGGAGGGCAGTGTGATTCAGCCACTGTGACGTCCCCAGGAAAGGGGACGGAGAAGGGGCAGGCACATTGCCACGGGAGAATGTGAGAGGCAAGGTCAGAGCAAGGATGAGACCCTGGAGGGGCGGGGAAGGGAGAGCGGCACTGGCCTGCCCTTGCACTAGCTCACGTCCATCGCCCGTCGTGGGTCCCCCGTAACTCAGGAAACCCAGGGAGACGTCCGACACGGCCTCTGATCCTGGTGCTCATGACATGGGCTTGGCCCCCGCCCCGGGGCGCTGGCCACACTTCGAGGAAGACTCGGAGCTGGCTCTGGAGGGAGCCGCTGGAGGGCCGCTGGTGGGTGCACATTCCTCTCCCTCGGCTCTCCACCTCTGGGCCCTGGCGGCTGTCCATCCCAAGCACAGCTCCGCCAGGATGAGGAATGCACCACTGGGCCACTCAGCCGCGGCTGTTCTATGTGGGGAGGAATGAGAACTATTTTTGAGTTCCTGCTACTGTCCCTCCCTTGGCCTACAACTTCCTCCTCGCCCACTTCCTTGAAAACACTGAGGCAGGCCCGGGCACGCCCCTGGGGCCGTACGCTCCCGGCAGTGATTAACCGTGGTGTCCTGGGTGTCCTTCCCCACACCCGGCCCCAGAGCTGGGGCTGGTCTGCGCTGGGGGCTGCGCGTGGCCCAGAAGAACACAGCGCTGGGTTTAATCCGGCGTCTTCATCTTTTAGGTTGGAGTCGGAGACAGAGTGAAGCTTCAATACATTCACATCAAAGCTTCAGGGTGGCCTGAGACCCCCCTACCCCTGCACCCTTGTGCTGGGGCTTCCTCTTCTGCTCTGCTCTGCCCCCCACGTGGTGGCATCTCCCAGTGCCTGGGGACCCATCCTTCCCAAACTTCCCTTCCATGGCAGGTCTGGGGAAGAGGTGGGTTAGGATGTGAGGCCAGGTTTTCCTCTTTGGCAGGAGGTGGGGGTTTAAAGCTGTTGATGTCTCAAGCCTACTGACAGATCAGGAGGAGGGCAGGTGGCTTTCAGCCTGCAACCTGAGAGCCAGCCCAGTGCATGTCCCAGCCGTGGGCTCTGCCCTTCTACCCTCGCTGGGTGGCAGGGCTGGGCTCAGAGCCTTGGGACTTGGAGAGAAAAAGCCGTCCCCTCTGCTGAGGTCGCACACTGGGAGATTTTCTGCCTCCGTCATTTTCCCCAGCTGCAGCCGCAGGGCACTGTCTCTGCACCCTTTCCTGACGCTCTGTCCACACCCGCGGCAGACTGGAGGCCCTTGAAGGTCTCCTCCCCACTCTTCGGGTCCAGAAGACTGTCACCCCAGGGCCCAGGGGCCGCGTGTGTGAGGCAGGACACCCTTCTCAGCCGCTGCTCTGCTGTGGCGTGGGGCTCCCGCCGTCATCGTGGGGCTCAGCGGGTTTGTCTTTCCTCCCAGGCTAGGCTCTCCCTGAGGCCAGAAACTTAGCTTCACAGCAGCTATTTGCTATTCTGGTGCTTTGGAGCCTTGCACAAAGCAGATGCAAGATTTACCGTGTGTTCTAGAGACTTCCTGAGAACATAACAGGCGCTTGGGTTTGGCCTTCGACACAACAAGGGACACAAGGCAAGCCTATGCTTTCGGAGCCTGTGGGAAACAGGCCGAACTGGGAGAATCTGGAGTTCCAATCATAGTTTTTGGAGGCAAATACGGAAGGGGAGAACCCACGGCTATCACAGACCTACCTCACTTGGTAAACTTGCAGCTTCCCGCAAAATCATCCGCGAGGCAGTTTTAAATAAATCAAGAGACAGTTGGAATAGATTTGAGGGCCCTTATTATCCAAGTCAATCCTGTGGATCATCCTTTTGTAAAGCATAAAACTGTTCCCAAATCCATACTTTGTATAAATCCAAATTTAAACATTGGTCTCATTTAAATGCACGTGTTGACCGTGTTGCCCATAAAAACACCACCATTGGAACTTCCTGGGACAGAGCGTAACGTGGGTGTGGTTCCCAAGCGGGGGCTGGCCCTCCCCGAGCCCCTGGCACGGCTGAGCGTCTATCTGAGCGGGGGCCGGGCACCAGCACACCCCCGCCAGCACACACCGCAGCCTCCTCACGGCCCATGCAGCTGGCTCAGCACGGCCAGGACCGCAGTCCAGGGTCTCTGACGCCCAGGTCAGAAACATGCCATGCCTGTCATTATGGACTCTCATTTCTGTAGAGCCTCGAGAAACAGGGGAAAGAAGAGATCGCCTCGACACCCCTCAGTTCCAAGGAGAAGATCTACTTTCTTGGAGAGGGAGTTAGGAATTGCCAAAGAGGAATGGCCATTTTTGGATGGTTTTGGACTTGGCTCTTCTGCGGTTTTGCTTAGGGGTCTAGAGATTTGGGAGTTGTGTGAGTTCCCATCAGAACCCAGCCCAGTCTTGCACACGCTGAGATCCTGGACAGGGGCCTCGCAGCCGCTCCATCAGACAACACCGGGCATTGTGGTCCCAGTGTCCATGCCTGGAGGGTCCCAGGTCACCCCTCATGGCCATCTCTGTCCCCTGGCTCCTCCAACCTCCTCCCTCTACAACTCTTTCTGTCTCTTCACCTGACCGAAGCTCTCTGAGCCTTTCTTACCCATCTTTGTTCCCAACAGGGACCTGTGTGCTAGAGGTTCTGAACCAACACCAGGAGGGCGGAAATCCCATTTATGCCATTGGGGATTCCTGAGACCAGTGTTTACATTGGTCTGGAAAGTCCCACTTAGGGGGGAGTGTAAGCGATGTTCAGTGGTGGGTCATATCCTGGTCAAGTGATCCTGGGCTTCTGTGGCTCATGTGGCTTCAAGCCCAAGAATGTCCCCGTTGCCCTGGGACTGGCACCTGGCTGATCCACAGTGGGGTCCTGACTCCCGATGCAGAGGGAGGGAGGGAGGAGCTTGAGGCACTGGCTTGGCCACTGATTGCTGGGTGACTGTGGGCCCCCTCACAGCCTCTCAGGGCTGTCGCGCCCATCCCGTCAGTAAGAGTAAGGGATTTGCAGATTGGCAGAGTCCCCTCTTGCTACAGTGCCTGTGACTAGCTTTGTGGAGCATTTTGGCAAGTGAGCCCTCCCGTCAGCACTGCGAGTACCTGGTCCCGAGAGCCTGTCCACGGTGCTCTGACGCTCTGGTGCTCCCTGAGGTCAGTCTTTGGGTCGGAGCCCACCTTGCATATTGTACTAACGGCTCCTCGGGGTGTGCTGGAGGGCTCCTCACCCTGGCCCTGCCGCAGGGGCGCCTGAGGCGAAGACACCCCAGGGGGTGCCCATGCGCGTCACCAGCCCCGGCTTCCCTCCCCGCACATCTTTCTTCAGCCACGAGCTGCTCCTGCTGTCTCGGTTTGGCTCGCCGGCTGGTTTGGGAATGGTCACTGCCGGCAACAGCCTGCCCGGTGTTCCCAGCCCTACGGGGCCGTTCGGAGTCAGGATGGCGTGACAACAGAGGTGGGTAAGGGGGAGCGAAAGGCGTGAGCCGCAGGGAAAACGCTGTGTGAGCGCTGGGGTGTGTGTGTGCACCAGGGAGCACGTGAGTGTGTAAGAGCATGTGCACATGGGAATACACAGTAGTGTGCGAGTGTGTCTACAAGCACGCGAGCATGTATGCGCGCACCAGCAGGTGCACATGAAATTATGTGCGCACATGTGTATTTATGTACAAGTGTCAGTATGTGAGAAATGTGTGCTAGCGTGTGAGAGCGTGCTGTGTGCAAGCACACGTGTGCTAGCGTGTGAGATCATGTCGTGTACAGGCACACATGTGCTAGCGTGTGAGAGTGTGCCACAGGGAGCGTGCGTGTGCTAGTGTATGTAAGCGTGTGTGCGTGGCAGGGAGATAGGACGGGTGGTAGAATGAGTAGAAGCAATGCATTGTTACGGTTAATTGAGGAGTCCCGCCGCCGGGAATTCCCTTTCTACAGCAGCGGCCGGCTGCCCGGGTCAGTGGAAGGGTGTGGGGCCAGGGGTGGCCTTCGCCTGGGGCCAGTTACTTAGCCTCCCTGCCTCAATTTCCCCCATGCCAGTATCAGAGGGTCTTGCGGGGACTGGAGGCCGTGCTTCACGGGCCTCTCAGCTGGGACCTCATGCGCCTGTGACTCTCGTAGGTCTTGGCTCTAATCACTCAAGCCTCAAAGCAGCTCTGAACGAGTTCGTATTACCTTTACGTCATAGATGAGGAACATGAGGCTCTGGGGGGTGTACCCAAGGTCACACAGACAGGATGAGGAGCCGTGGGGATTTGAACTTGGGTCTCTCTGACTCTCGAGCTGTGTTCTCTCCATGCTGCTCCACGGACACTTGCAGATCCATATGCCAGCCTCTCATTCTGAGCACGTCCCTCCCCCTCCCTGCCCTCCCTGACCAACTCGCGGCTCCCCTTTGCTCTCCCCTGGGCTGACCAAAGCTGTGGTTCCGTGTCTTCACTGCTGATTCTGAGTGTGGGTGCTCATTTTCCTCACAGGTGAACTGGAAAGACTGCAGGGCTTGTCCCCGGGCCCCCCATGGGATGGGACACCAACAGCAAAGGAACGTAAGAAGGCTGAGCCCAGCTGGGGTATCTGGGCCATGGGTGTGGGCTCCCAGGCTCCCCGAGTCCTGGGAAGGGGTCTGGCTCCAGGAGACAGCATGTTTCGAAGGCTTCTATTTTTAGGCAGCACACGGCCTCGTGAGGTCCAAAGCGGTCACTCTGTGTCCAGGGACAGCAGAAGCACTTCCCCACCCGAGACCCCAGAGCGCCCGCCGCCCTCCCTGTACCAGGAAACCGGGGACACAGGCCCTCGGGTGAGGGCTCCTCCTGTCCAAGGGAAGGGAGACAATTCAGAAGGATGAATGACCTCATCCTGCTACCAACTTTTAGTCTCCAAAGACAAAGCTGATGTCAGCTCATATTTGCAATCTTTTTTCCTCTTTCCTGCAAAACGGCTCCTTCTGCTGGGAGAGCATTTGGCAGCCAGCCCTGTCATGGGCTTGCCAAGGCACAGCTCCATCACCGAGAACATTTCTTAAGTGCCCACCGAGGGGCAGCGAGGGAGTGGCCTCGACAAGTGCCCCCCCGCCCAGGGTGATTCTGATGGGTGCTGGGTTTCTCAGGGTGTGCCCTGCAGCTCCAGCCCTGAGAGGGGCACCTGGTGCTACCCTCCAAAAGCTCCGGCGAAGCGGCAGAGTGCTGGGTCTTTTCCAGCTGTCAAAAGGGACCCCAGGGGCTCCCGGCCAGGCTTGTCTGGTAGAGAGGTTGGGATCGTGGTCGTGCCCGCTGAGCAGAGAGGCCCCGGTACAGCTTCCAGGGAGGAGGCTAGACAGGGACGGGGCGGGAGGCACTGGGGCCGCCCTGGTGTGGACGGCGGGGCTCTGGGTCTCTGGCCAGAAGGGGCGAGGCAGGGATGCAAGCTGCATGGCATCATGGTCCTGGAGGCAGTGACGGCCACATGCGGCCACCGCCGGGAAGTCGCAGCACAGCCCGTGCTCTGAGTGACTTTGTAAGTGCAGTTGCACGGCCGGTCAGCACAGCCCCCAAGCAGCCCCCTTGGCTGGCCCTCCCTGCAAAGAATGACTTGCTCAACATGTCTCACCGTCACCCAGGGGCACAGTGCACGGTGGAGAGGGGTCCACGGCACACCTCCCCAGGTCTGCCCAGGGATCCGAGCTCACCACCGCCCACACCCGCGGCCACGTCACCATGGCAATGACATCACCAAGAACCAGATTCTGAGGTCTGTGGGAGGCTCTCCAGTCCCCACCCCAGCTGAGAGAGCCCTTCCCACCTTGCTCCTTACTGCACCGCAAAACAGGTGCTGGATCTCAGGCTTTCTGTTTCCACGCTCAAGTTCAGGTGTTCTTAAAGGAAACACACCCTCAGCGAGCCCACAAATACTTACTGAACGTTGACTAGCTAAGATGCCGGGCTAATTAGTCATCATTGTCCTGTATCTGCAACTGTACATCTCATCTTCGCTTAGAACAGGTGGAGAAACATCCCCCACGACCATTGCTGGGATGTGGGGGCCCTGGGGGCGTATGTTTACTTAGTGAAAAGAATACGGAACATTCTTATCTCGTCACCTGTCCCCGGGCCAGGAAAGCGCGCTCCACCCCGCTAGCGCTCGATTCCAGCAGTATTGATTTTATTACTCATACTTTATAAATGAGAACGCTGTTCTTAAGAATGCAAACATTTGCTTCATTGTACCACTGTCTCAGCCCCACATCAGCTTCTCACTCTCGATATACGTCCATCGATTATTATTCTTGTCATTGTTTCTAATGATGATTTACAGGTGCACAATTCTGTTTGCCATTTAAAAAAACGCAAACTTCAGCTTGAAAATGACTCTTGGGCTTGGCACGATGAGGAAACCCAGAAGGGGCTGCTGCCCTTCTGGAAGGCCCCCAGAGAGCGGTGCGGTTCCCCAGCAGACCCGGGCACAGAGCAGCTGGCTGGGGGCTCCCGCGCCTTTGCCTCAGCCATCGTTTGAATGGTGTCCCTCCCCAGACTCACGCTGGTCTTTCCTGGACGGACGGCTCAGTGCACGCTCTCCACCCCACAGGGGTCATCCTGAAAGACGGCAAGGGCATGGCTATTCCAAACTCAGATTTCTGGGGCTCTGCATCCAGGCCAACCTGCCTGAATTCAAGCCCGACACTTAGATCTATGCTTCCCGAGCGTGGGTTTCCTCCTCTGCGAAGTGGGATTACCAGCCTTGACCTCGCAGCGTTGCTGGGCGTGTGTGAGACGGTAGGTTCACATGTGTAAGGCCGCCCAGCACACGGCAAGCGCTCACCAGGTGGCCACTCCCCGCCCTGGTGGGAAGCTGACCCTCCCGGGAACGCTTGCGCGATGACCCACAGACGCCCGCCGCTCCCAGGGCTCACGGACTTTGGGGCTTCGGCACCAGTGCTGCCTTCCTGAAGCTAACAGTTCCCTTCTTTTTCTGATGTGATCACTGCTCCCACTCTCCTCGTCATTGGCTGTTTGACGAGCTTGCTTGTACCCCGGGGCCTTTCCAGGAGAGAAAACACTTTTAAAAAGCCTCGAGTAAATAACCCAAAGTATATCAAAGTCAGTCCTCAGAGTTTTATCCTTATCTGGGACTGCCGTGGCTCTGTGCTCTGTGCTCCTTAGACATAAGTGACCAGGACAAGCCCAGGGCCATGCTGCCCTCTTGCGGGGGTGGGGGGGGGCCACCCAGGCCTTGGTGAGCTGCGTAGACCATCAGAAGGCCTCTCTGTTTGCCCACAGGTTTTGGTGGGGGGCCTTCTCTGATTCTTTCCGCCGCCATGCCCTTGGATCTCTGGGGCTGCCCCCCTACCCCCGGGACATGGTTTGGCCCCATTCACTAGCCATCCTGGGAGCTCTCCACAGAGGGAGACTCCACAAGTTTGTAGACATTTAGGGGGAACTCGCCCACAAGACCTCTCAGCCTTAGCCCATGCTGCCCACCCCCTCCTCCTGGGGTCTCAGCAGAGGGGCGCTGACCTTGCCTTTGACCCCAGGCACTCAGCAAGGATTTCAAGGGGGGATGTCCCTCCCAGCCTATGTTTTGGATGCTTGGGAATCGATGACTGTGTTAGGTCCCAGCAAGGACCCT
>NC_138380.1:2264336-2283274 GCF_054177405.1 Leptonychotes weddellii | reverse complement strand
TGTTTCCTGCACACCCCAGTGAGACTCGTCTTCTACAAATTCATACCAGTAAGATGAACTGTTGAGCTTTGCTTTCTGTTATGCTTTGTGTTTCATTGTCCATATGTACACATATACAATTATGTTTTATAGGTAAGCAGGACTTGTTTTAGGGAGAGAAGCTGATATTTAAAAGTTGCCAACCTGGGCTTGCTTCTCCCCACCAGTATTCGATCCTGTTGAAAGAATAATGAAGAAGAAAAACAAAAGGGATAAACCCACCACAGAGAGAGATCACAAGGGGGATGACAGGAGATAAGACGTTTCAACAAATTTCTGTAGGATCTCAAGTACGTGTGGCAGAGCTTGGGATGGGCCAGATGCAGACGGCCGGAGAACAGAGCTTGGCAGCAGAGATAATTCATCAGTCTGTCCTGGGCACACCTGTCATTTCACCCCCTCGCAGCCCTGTGGGGAGCACCCATAGCAGGCTTACAAGAGTAGGATTTTTTACAATTGGATGGACTTCTCCCAGAAATTCAGAATAATGCCTTTTCATTCTGGCATGCAGCCCTGATGCTGGGAACGCTCTCCCCTGGGCGGCAGAGGACCCTCAGAGAATAAAACCGAGCCACACCACTCATTCGAGGGAGCAATCTTCATACAGTCACGATCATATAAATGCACTTAATGTTTTAAGAACTTTTACTTATCTTTTGGAATCAACCTAGGAATCAAGCCCAGAAGACTTAATTATGGCTTCGAGACAGAATGCCAATGTTAGTGTTCCTAACAGTGTAAAAATAAAATTGTGATTGGTAAAAGTGATAGGGAGTGCAGGGGAGGGGGAGGGATATATTCATTTGCTGCCACCCTGATCTGAACAGTGGAAAGTCAAGAGATGCTTTTAGACTTGGAGGAAGAAATAAAGTGTTTCAACGAAATTTACACAGGTGAACGACAGACAAGCGGAAGGCAATAATGTCATTATCCTCTATTGTCAGGAGTAGTGAGAAGCAGCAGGAGCGGGGACAGCCTCACTTTTCATAATGCATAGTCCATAGATAATTTTTTTAAAGATTTTATTTATTTATTTGACAGAGAGAGACACAGCGAGAGAGGGGACACAAGCAGGGGGAGTGGGAGAGGGAGAAGCAGGCTTCCCGTGGAGCAGGAAGCCCGATGTGGGGCTCGATCCCAGGACCCTGGGATCATGACCTGAGCCGAAGGCAGATGCTTAACGACTGAGCCACCCAGGCGCCCCAGTCCATAGATAATTTTTGAAGCTGAAAAATTGAGAATCAGAGGTTGTATCAGCTAGGATAGACAAGGTTACTCTGTGTAACAAACAACCTCAAAAATCTCAGTAACGTAATACAGTGAAACTTATTTCTGGCTCATGTTAACTACAGGGGTAGTCCTGGGTCCCCACGGTGGTTTGGGCTCCAGAGGTAGGCCCTCCGCCACCCTGGGCAGCAGCTTGGGTTTAGGGTCTGTGTTGCTAACAGGAGAGTTTGGTGGCCACGGAAATGAGATCCGGGGATGAAAAGCATGACTTGGCATCCCTTCTTAGGCAGGATTCCTCAGACTTTGTGATGTCGTGTTCAGCCACACCCTAGAGCAGAGTTTCGCAGACCTGGCTAGACCCTAGTTTTGTTGTGAGTGTTGAGCTGAGAAGAGTCTTTATGTTTTTAAATGGTTGAAAAAATTCAAAAGATAAACAACATTCCATGACACGTGAAAACGACATGAAGTTCAAATTCCTGTGTTCATAAAGTTTTATTGGAACGGAGCCATGCTCATCTGTTTCCGTAGTGACCGTGGCTGTTTTTGCATTATGAGCCGGAGGCGAGTCGTCTGGGAGGAGACCTGAGGGCCAAAAAAAGCCTGAAATATTTACCGTCTCACTTTGCAGGGAGAGTTTGCTGGTCCTTGCCCTGGATGCGCTTTGGGGCTCAGCATCTGTTTGGCCCTCCCCGCTCACACCAGGATTCATTCATTCATTCACTCCTTCATCCAGGAGACATTTAATTAGCACTTACTCTGTGAGACAATGTACCCCCAGTGCTGCTGGGGTCAAAGATAAGAAAGATGGGCTTCCTGCCCCTCAGGGACAGTGAGTACGAACTCGCCATTCAAGGGCCCCCCTCTGACTCAAGGCTGGTCGGTATCTGGGCAAGGGGTCCCAGGCTCTCTGGATCTATAGGGTGAGTTTAGCTTGATGTTAAACCTTTCTCTTTTTCCGAAGAGGAGCATTACCCTTGGGTGTGCAGTGGCTCGAGTTTTCCTCCGAGGATCTCAGAGGCCCAGAGTTTGCCGGACGGGGCAGTTCAGGGGTCTCAGGCTGTCTTTCACTTACTATAAGACCCCGGAGCTCATGAAATGAACCAGCACAAGAGCGCTCAGGCCCCAGCGCCCCCCACCCCGGCAATGTACAGGCATGACTTGGTTTATAAATTTTCCACGGAGTTGTTCGCGCACAGCTGCGGGAGGCTAGACCGCCATGGTCAGCCTCTGTCCCCACCGCCCTGTATGCATTAACCCTGGCTTTGCAGGGGGAGCTCCTGGGAAGGGGCACCCTGAGGGCTGCGACCTCACTGGGCGTTTGGTGCGCTCACAGAGTGGGCTGCTGGGTGGGTGCCCAGTGGCTGCAGGTTGCTCCCCCACAGCCCGGAGCAGGGCCGCTCCCAGGGGCGGGCGGCGTGGCCATCGTGTCCAGCCTCCGCACCCAGCCAGACACCATCTGGGCACAGGTCTCTCTTCCTGAGCACCAGTCTCCCCAGACCTGGTTGGCCCCCCAGTTCTTCTCCTTCCCCCTTGAAAGAACGTTGAGGATCCCTACAAGATATCTTTGAAATTGGTAGAAGCTATGCATTGATTCAGGCTGTGTCTTCTCTTGGCAGGAGGGGAGAGAAATCTGGTTTTCACATATAAACGGATGGTTTCATGCAATGTTTCCCTCCTCAGCAAAGCCCTTTCTGAGGTGCAGAGCCTCTGTTTCCAGTGGTATCTCTGACCACCCTTCCCAATGCCACCTTCTCCCGCTCCCCATGGCTGACGCAGGCACCCTCTGTGCGCTAAACCTGCCTCCTCTTTGTGACTCCACGGGGCAGCATGTCCCCCCGCCTGGAGTGCTGTTTCCTTGGTCTTCGTCCTATCCTGCAGAGCACAGTGTCACCCCCTTCGTGCCACCGTCCCCCGCCTGCCGTGCTGTCCTCTCCTTGACACATCTGGGATGCCAGGTATAGTCCAGACATCATTTTGGGGGTTTGCTTTCCTGGGCATGAGGCTGCCTGGTCGGTGGGGCTCTGGGCTCCTGCACTCTGTGTGAGCAAGCCTCACCTGCACGCCTTCACCCAATGGTCCATTTGCTTAGCCCCATTCCTCTTTCCTGAATGCTTTGGTTTTATTTGCTTGCCCTGTATTAGTTTCTCAGGGTCACCATAACAAAGCACCAGAGACCAAGCAGCTTAAACAACAGTTTATTCTCTTGCAGTCCTGGAGGCTGGAAGTCTAAGATCAAAGTGTCCCAGGGCCGGTTTCTCCGGAGGCCACTCTCCCTGGTGTGTGGACGGCTGACTTCTCCCCATGTCCTCACATGGTCGTCCCCCTGTGTGTCCCGACTCTACTTATAAGGACACCAGTTACACCGGATCAGGGCCATCCTAGTGACCTCATTTTACCTTAACGGCCTCTTTAAAGACCCCATCCCAACACAGTCACATCCTGAGGTCCTGGGGTTCAGACTTCAGCATGTGAATGTGATGGGACACAATTTAGCCCATAACAGACCCGAAAAGGAAGTAAGAAATTGAAACCCTTATATGAAGAAACATCTTTAAAGCACATAAGGAAAAAGAATCACTCAGATGGATACTAAATCTCTCATCATTCAGGAAATACTACATTGTTGAGAATTATTAGAAGAGTAAAATTGAGCCACATGTGTCCGTGGACAACTTGGCCTAGAACACTTAAAATGCCAAAAAGGTTTAAAACAAGGCAAGAGTGGGCGCAAGAGCCATCTGAAGCGAATCGGGCTGAAGCGGTCGACCTCCCCGTGCCCTTTCTGGGACTCCGGCCTCCAGCAGCCTGGGGCAGGTGAGCACACCTGGTACCTGGGAGGGGAGGGTCCCGAGGCTGCAGCGCTCGCCTCGGGCCTGGGGTAAGGGCGCTCTGACCGCGGGCTTGCGCACACGAGTCAGCGACTTTCCTTCTACCTCCACCGGCCATACTGATGCACGTGGGGTCATTCCTTCCTCGCGTCTCAGAATGCCTGGGCAGGAGAGGCCCGGTGGCATCGCCCTGGCCCTTCCTGCTGGCCGTTGTGTCTCCACTGCTACCAAAGAGTGCTCATGAGTGGTCTCCTTACAGCTTGACATTTCCTTAGCTCCTTACAGCCGTGCATCCCTGAGAATCTGTTCTCAGTGTTTCTGGACCATTAGCCCTGGTCTCATGTGGCCACATGGCAGTCCCCCAGACTGGAATCCAGCACAGCTACTGAGCCCTGAGGGGTGCTGTCGTTGGAAGAGCAATGTCAGGCATGCTCTCCTCTCAGTTGGCAATTGCATATGTTTTATTTACAGCTTCACATTTCCTTAGTTCAGAGGATAATGTTATTTTTGTCCTGAAAATCAGCCTTCCTATTAATAACAAATGCAAACCCATGGCCATATCCTGCCACTGTTCCGTGCTCAGATCGATTGCAGGATACAGCTTATGCTGTGTGTGTATTTTCTTTACTGATGCAACGTTCTGTTTAGGTACGTTTGACACTGCTGAGGTATGACTCGCGCAGAGCGCTTGAGAAAAGTCCCAACAGCTTTTATTCCCCTGGTTTCCTTACCACCAAGCAAAGATGATTCACAGGGTTTTTGTGGAATTTTTATAGAATGAGGATTTTGGAGGTTAAAAAAGATGTTCAGATCATCAGCTCTGGCTGCCTGGTGGTGCAGATAAGAAGGACTAAGGCCCAGGGAGCTTAGAGGCTTACGGTCATCAGCTGGTCAGCAGGATCGGTGCTGGAAGCCAGGCACCCTCTCCTCGATTTGAAATTTCCTCTGTGCTGATAACCTCCTCTGCAAACACATGGATTCGCTGAGTTTGCTGCCGTCCACCTCCGGGATCTGTTCTGGGGACCCCGATCCGCCGCTGATGCTGAGTGACTCGGAGCCAGCGAGTCGAGAGGAAACTGTTGGCATGACCTGGATTCCCATCGCCTGGGTCTTCAGGGCGAGTAGCAGCTCCCTCATTTTCCTATTGGTTAGCTCAGAGCAACTTTCCTCTGGAAATTGCCGAGCTGCTTGTGCTGTTATTGGCATTGGCGACTCATCCGGGCGCAGGGCTGGAGCTGACCGGCCCTTGCTGCAGGATCGGGGCAAGTGCACGACCATGCTTGAAGAGTCGAATCAGACATTCAGGAAAACGGCAGGCCCCTCTCAGCCCCCCAAGCCCTTTCTTTGCACAATTCAAATAGGAAGCAATCTTGGAGCAATCTGAAAACATGCACAAGCCCGCCGCTGTTAGCCAGAGCAAAGGCATATCGATCTCGCGCTGCCTCTATTGATTTCATGTCACTTCTGTGATTTAATCATATTCTCTTTCCTATCTGTCCACAGTCTTTCTTCTATTGTCTGCCATGAAGCAGCCAAGGCCTTCCAGCCTCTGAGCTGGTCAACATAACTTTGTTTCTCGTTTGCATCGTTTTCAAGAAATGATTAAACCGCCCGGAGTAGGACACTGGTGAGCGGTGTTACATGGAATGCAGGATGTCTTGTGAAAACTCAGGTCACAGCCGTGGCACCCTGGCCACGGTGCAGGTGTGGGTCAGGGTCAGTGGAGTAGGAACGTCTTCTCTTCAGCTCTGAGCCAAGCACTTTCTTCTCGGGTGATGCATTTAATTCCCCTCCTCCCCTCAGTAGAGCCTGGGTGTGCGTGACCATTGTCTACCCCATCAGAGGTGGGCACGGTTCATGCAACACAACGCATATCCAGAAGCAGATGCTCGTTTGGAATGAGGAGTATTCTAAAGAAAGTCTTTGAGATGTACTTTGTGTTAAAATGGCTTTAATTTCCAGGACGACTTTTATGCACGGTGCCAGCCTACCAGCCAGGAGTGCTGGGGCGCACAGACAGCTGCTGTTGGCGGAGCTGGGGGGACAGCTACTGGCCGAGGCTTCTGACGGCGAGGGCCACCTGTGAGTTCCAGCCCTTGATCGCTGCGTCTGTGCTTTCTGTCTGCATGTGGGCCGAGAACAGGACTGTGGGACACTCGAGTACCTGCTTGTTTGTGTAGATAATGGTGAGGTTCTCATTTGGAATCTCCATGATTAGAGAGCTTTCAGATTTTTAAAACAGTGCTTTTCACTTATTTAAAGAAAGTTTTGCTTTTATTTTGCTCTGTTTTATTTTTTCAGAAGATATATATATGTATGTATGTATAAGGAGAGGAAGAGAGAAAGAAGGCAGAGTTCTCTATGAATGCTGGTAGGGACCCACATGGGGTCAAGACCCCCCAAAATGTGGTTACCCCTCCTGCTGGCAGTTGGAGACTGACATCACAGGCACCCTAAATGTGTGCCCACTCAGACCACGCCTCTCTGTGTCCCTGAGCACACCGTACCGCTGCCTTCTCATCTCCATCCGCAGAGATCAGGATCAAGTGGTACTTACACCTTGACCAAAAGTTTTAGCCATTTGTAAGTTAAGAATCACCCCACAAAATAAGTTGCATTAAAGAGGGAATAAAACTGACACTTATGTTTAGTTCATATTGATGGAACCCCATCCATCAGGCCTTATGGGAGTGGTTGAAGCCGTATTCATGAAAATTTACGGTGTTCAATTCCTTCATCACCATCCAGGAAAAACATAAAGAAATATGTTGGATACTCAAAAAGTTAAGAAAGGGGTAAAGACAATAAACACAAACACAAAGCCAGAAAAACAAGAAAAGCAAATGATATGCACAGAAGTTAACTCATTAGAAAACAGAGGAATAGCCAAAGGGATTATACGTCCATAAACTGGTTGGTTGGAAAATTGTGATGAAAGTAAAGACATCCAAACAGTCAAATCAAACAGAAAAAACACAAATGCACAACGTGAGAAACGGAAGAAGAGGTGTGGAACAGCAGATGAAGTTATTAAAGGGTAAGCATGAAAATGGAGATGATCATAATGTTTGTAAATGTGTAGATTTTAATAAATTGCATTATTTTCTGGGAAAATAAAGACTGGCAAAACTGGCCCCCATAAGATATTTAAAGTGTGGATAGATTGATGTTCTTGGAATAAACTGCAAATGTTGTAAAATAATTACATCCCAATCAAGAAAACGTAAGTCCAGGACACAGACCAGTTTTAGTGGCAAGTTCTTCTTTTTTTGAGAGAGAGTGCATGCAGGCGGGTTGGGGAGGGGCAGAGGGAAAGGGAGAGAGAATCCCAAGCAGGCTCCATGCCCAACGTGGAGCCCAACGTGGGGTCTGATCTTATGACCCTGAGATCATGACCTGAGCTGAAATCAAGAGTTGGACGCTTAACAAACTGAACCACCCAGGCACCCCAGTGGTAAGTTCTTTTAAACTTTTAGGAAAGAGATAAGGTTTTTTATAGACTTTATTTTTTAGAGCAGTTTTATGTTCACAGCAAAATTGAGAGGAAGTTACAGAGACATCCCATAGACCCTCTGCCCGTATCCATGCAGAGGCTCCCCAGTATCAACCTCTCTACCAGATGGTACATTTGTTAGAATTGATGAACCTGCATGGGCACATCATCATCAGCCAAAGTCCATAGTTGACATTAGGGCTCACTCTTGGTGCATTCTCTGGATTAGAACAAACGAGTAATGACATGTGCCTCCATTCTGGTATCTGTATTTTCACTGCCCTAAAAATCCTCTGTGCTCTGCCTATTCCCCCTTCCTGCCCCACTAACCCCTGGCAACCACTGTGCTTTTTTCTGTCCCCATAGTTTTGCCTTTTCCAGAATGTCATAGAGTTGGAATCATACAGCATGCAGCTTTTCCAGATTGGCTTCTTTCACTTAGTAATATGCATTTGAATTTCCTACATGCCTTTTTATGGTTTGATAGCTCATTTATTTTTAGTGCTGAATAATATTCTATTGACTGAGCATACTACTTTAGTATTTACTTTTCCATTCATCTGTTGAAGGACCTCTTGGTTGCTTACAAGTTTTGTCAATTAAGAATAAAGCTGCTATAAACATGTGTGTTTGCAGGTTTTTGTGTGCACATAAGTTTTCAGTTCATTCGGGTAAATAGCAAGAAGCACAATTGCTGGATCATATGGTAAGAATATGTTCTGTTTTTTCAGAAACTGCCGAATTTTCTTCCAAATTGGCTGCACCATTCTGCATTCCCGCCAGGCAATGGATGATGGTTCCTATGGCTCCACATTCTAGCCAGCATTCCGTGTTGTGAGTGTTCTGGATTTTGGCCATTCCTATAGGTGTACGGTGAATCTCATTGTTTTAGAATAGATAATTTTCATGTTGTTTCGTGTTTGTGTACCCACAGACAAAATGAAAAATCTTCTGAGTTCATGTTACTAAGTTCACAAATTTTTATTAAAGAATTATTAGCATAATGATTTGACTAAATCAGTATGAAATATTTGACCAAAATAGTATGAAATATTACAGACCAATGTTATACATACAGATGCATTATATTGTAAACAAAATACTTCCAAATCAAATCCAGCAGAGTATGGAAAGAATACTACACTTTGATTTCAGAAATGAGACGATGGCTTAATAGAGGATACTATTTATGTAATTTGTATTATGTAATTTATGACATCAACAGGCTTAAAGATAAAAAAGTTCATCTTGATAAATTTCTAAGAGATTCTATTGATGATAAAAAAAAGGTTCTAGCAAATTAGGAATAGAATGACTCTCCCTTAACTTGGTAAATATTTTGCCTTTTAAACTGAAACTTAACATCAGATGTTAGGGTAAAACAATCAAGAGATCACTATTAAACTTAAGAATCAATCAAGAGAGCTCATTTTCCTACTTTAACATTGATCTACAAGTTTTAGACAATGCAATTAGACAAGAAAAATATAAGATATCATATAAATCCCCCAAAGACAAATTTTAAAAATTATTGTAACTTGTTGATGGTTTGATTGTCCATCTAAAAAACCTCAAGAATAAATTGAAAATATTGTTTGAACTATTAAAACAATTTGTACTAATTTGGCTAGTTACAGTGTAAAAATACTAACAGGTGTTCTACATTTTGGCCATGACTAGTTTGAAAATTTAAGGGGAGAAAAGATCATATTCATTATAGTATATAAAGTATCTTGGAATAAATTTAAGAAATGTACAGAACACACATAACAAACATTTTTTTCATTTAACTAAATAGAAAGCTATGCCATGTTTCCAACTGTGAAGGCTTAATATTATAAAGATACAGTCTTCTTAAAACTAATTAAAAAAATACAATGTAGTCCTAACCAAAATCATGTCAGGATATTTTTGGAACTTGACTAAGTGATTCTAAATTAGAAAAATAACAAGTAGGTGGAAATAAACAAACATTTATAGGAAAGAAAATTAATGGTGTATTTGTTATACCAGATTAAATGTATCATGGAGACATATTAGAGTACTATGACAAAGTTAGATCAATGCGAAAAAGAGAAAACTGAGAAACAGACCCAGTATTTAAAATAATTTAGTATGTGATAAAGTGTTCATTGTGAAATGGGAAATAATGGGTTATTCAGTGAATAATTCACTGGGGCACAGGGTTATTGTCAGGAAGAGTAGGGGTTCTTTCCATCAGACACCAAAATAGATTTCAAGGTGATTAAATAATCCCGTGTGAAAAACAAGCATAAAAGAATCAGAGAGAAAAAAACAGAGTAATAGTTATCTGATCTTAGAATGGAGAAAGTATAAAGGCCCGTATTTACAGGTTTGACTATATTAAATTTAAAATATTTGCAAATTAAAAGTAGTATCTCAAGTTAAAATGCAAACAAAATATACTAGGAAAAGTACTCACATATGACAGGCAAAGAGTTAAAATTCCTAAATATATAAATGCCCCTAAGGTTCAGTATGAAAACGTTGAACATCTAAGGAGAAAAATGAGCAAATGTCATTAATAGACAATTTTCAGGAATAAGACAAATGACCACTAAAAGTAAGCAAAGTATTCAGTCCCACTAGTTATCAGATAATTTACAGTAAAGTTAAAAAAATTTAATGGTCAGCTGGCAGAAGTAAAATAATAAGATAACAGCCAGCCCAGAGTTGGCAGAAATCTAAGTGATACAGACACTCCCATGTACAACTGTGAGTAAATTGGTACAATCTTCTGGAAGTAACTGTATTACTTTTCGTCAAGATTTTTACTGCTTAAACCATGTGACAATAAATAAATAAATAAATAAATAAACCTCTCCTAGGAATTTCTCCTAAAGAAACAGTAAAAAAGCTACATACAATAATTTTTATTTCAATGTTGTTGATAATACCAAAAGATCGGAGACCATCTTAATAGCTAAAATGCGGGATTGTCCAATAAAGGAAGCCCTCTTTATGTAGTGGAATACCACTGTCTCAATTTGGAAGGATATCTAATGAGTTGGGAAATTTGCCTAATGTAATGATAAGAGACAGAAAGGATGCCACCTGTAAGAAATCTTATAAGCCCAATATTGCAAAATGCATGTTTTATATATATATTAAGTACAGAAAATAGTCATTGTTGAGCTTCCGTTGGTAGAATTAAGGGAGATTAAGAGCTACCTTTCTGTATCTTCCAAATTTTATACAATGAGTGTGTATTATTATTATTATTATTATTATTATTTTAAGTAGGCTCCATGTGCGGAGCCCAACGCAGGGCTTGAACTCACGACCCTGAGATTAAGACCTGAGCTGAGGTCAAGAGTCTGCCGCTTAACTGACTGAGCCACCCAGGCTCCCTGAGCGTGCATTATTTCATAATCAGAGGCAAAAGGCGAATATTACGAGGCTAGAAGAAGGGCTCTGCAGACTGAAATGGAGAAGGGAAACTCTAGGAGAGCACCTGGTACTTGCAGTGAGTTCAGGTACTCAGGTTTCTCTGACTCACATCCCAACTGGACAAGCAACCTGCAGGTGTTTTCCTGGCGTCACTGTTGAGATTTCCTGTGAGGGAATGTTCGCTAGAAGACTGGAACCAGGCAGGTACTGCTCCATGGACTCACACCAGGTGTCATACAGGTGTTGAGAGCTGGCCCCTAGTGGAAGAGGGGCTCTTGGTGTGTGGGGGTCGAGGAGGGGCCTCCTTTCCCGACTCTTGTTTCCAGCCCTGGCTATGGACAGGTCCTGGGCTCAGGTGAGCTAGATCCTCCAGAGGGTAATATTTTAGACTCTTGGGTACTGGGGAAGAATGACCCTATGTCATTCAGGACTGAAGCTGCAGGTGTAAAAGGAAGAAAAGCAGGGTCTTGGAGCCTGGCAGGTTGGGGGTGCTTATCTCGGTTCCCGTCAGCCCACGCATTTTATAACACCTCCACCCGATGCTCTCTTGCTCCACAACCATACACTTCGAATGGAAGTTTGGCACTTTTAGAGCAGTGTTGCTCAAGTTCGGTACCCAGAAATTCTGCGTCAGAGTCAAAATATCTAGAGGTGAGGGGCGTCGCTCCTTTGCCAGTGTTTCCCCTTGTCTTTGGACACCTTCCTCACACCTCTGCCTGCAGGAGCAACCCCGGGGAGCTAATCCATCTCTCCTGTAGCACATATTTGAAGACAGCTAGCACGTTCATCTCTTTTTCAGCACAACGGTAATAACAGTTCAGTGAATTTGCTAGTGCTTGCTTACAGGCAGGCATTGTGATTCTCATGATTATCTTATTTAGAGAAAGTTTCTAAATTGTGTTTATTTTTCAGATGAAGAACAGAGGTTCAGAGAGGTTCAGAGCTAATAAAGGGCAGATTTGGGAGTGGACTGCACAGCCCGCCTTCCTGAGGGCGTGCTGAAATGCGGAGCTCAGCGGACTGGCTCTCCTGGTCTGTTCTCTGCATCCTCCTCGGGACCCAGTCTAGCTTGCTTCAGAGCTGGTCTGCACAGTGTCCGGGTCTGGACCCCATATGCTGAATTTGGGTTGACTGACTGGAGTCTGAATGTTAAAGCCTATTGAGGTAGCCCAAACTGGTGTTATTTTTATTATATTTTTCAGACCTCCCCATTGGCCATTGTGTTCGCTGGGTCTTTCACTCATGTACTCAATCATCCCTTTCCCAGCTCGAAGCACGTGTTTGACCTGAGTTTAGGATTTTGTACTAATGCCGGATAAATTCCATCTTATTAGTTTTGCTGTGTATCTGGACTCTTTATGTGGTTTTAAAATAATTTTGATCAGGTCATTTGAATATTAGCTACATCTTTTGTTAGAGGTTCTGCCACATGGATGGGTGTGGAGGGGCACAGCTCAGAGGGTGGAGGCTGCCCTCCACAAACAGTGAGCCCGTCCACACCGCTCGGCCCCACTGGGGGCCCTTTCCCATCTGCTGGAGCGTCCTGAGGCGAGGCTGCCTCTGTGGTACCCTGGAAGTGGCCCTATTGAAAATGATCCACCAAGAGTTTGTTCAAAAGGCAGGTGTCAGCTTCTTCATAGCAGAAGGATGAGAAATGATGTGAGATAAATGCCGGTGGGTGAGCGCTGTGGCTGCAGGAATCTGCACCAAGGGCTTCTCAGGGGACGCTCAAGGTCGTCGGTTCCCCTCCCGCTCTGGGAGCTTCAGTGGTTTATCATTTGCTGTACATTCTGGAGGTGCGCTCTAGCCTCTGCGAGCTCCCCACAGACATCCATGGGGTCATGGGATGTCCCTCAGCCACCGAGCAGACGGCTGCTTCCCGGGGAGGCCGCATAGCACTGTGTTCTTCATATGGCAGACCTGCACACTTTAGCATAAATTAGGTGCCTTTGGCACAATAGTAAAACAACAGGATGGATTCTGTAAGCCACACAAAACCGTCCCCATAATTTTGTAGTGATGTCTCATATATATTTAAGTTTATCCACTTACTGAAAAAATTATATGTTAGGATAATTTCTAAAAAACAACGAATGTCTTTTCAGTGCTCAGTAAAATGCTGATGCCCATTAGCCTCCCTCTGTCTTCCTGACCTTGAGAAGCTCAGTGAGTCACCCTGACAGCAGAGCAGTTTGAAGGGCTAAGATCTGGCCTTTTTAGGAACCGGGTCGCCTTAGCATGGAACTTCGCCCTGTTCTTCCTGGGTTCCCACTTGCCTATAACTTCTCAGAGCTCCCCACCCCCTGACGATGGCCCCAAATGGGTCATGTCAAGGTGGGAGGCAGAGAGAGTAGTGATGCTCAGGGAGTGAAGCAACCAATCCGATGAATGGGGGCGGCATTTGGTTTCAGGATCCCTGCTCTTGTCCCTTATGTTGAAAATGTATTTGATTTCCATCCCTTGGAAACAATGCCACCATCTGGGATAGAGTACCAGGCGGGAAGGAATGTGCTCTGCCTGGGAATGTTCTCCATGCACTTGGGGCACTGTTCGGCCCCCAGGAGAATTCTCTGTCCAACCCAAGCTCTGTCTGCAAGTAGTCATGGCCAAAGCGCTTAGCCTATTGGGTGGCTTCCCTGACAGGGGCGGGCCTAACGTCCTCCGTCTCCTCAGCTCCAGAGCACGAAGGGCTTGACAAAGAGAAGCCTTTTGCAGTTCCTCAAGTGCCCGCACTCAGAACACTGCCTGAAGCATGCAGGCCGGCCCCGGGACGGTGGCTCCAGGGGCCCCTCGACCCCAAACCCCCAGCGATGCTGGGTAAAGGCTTCTGCAAACCCTCTTCTTTGGCAAACAACATGCTCCCTCCCCTTCGAGAAAGAATCATTACGGAAATTACAAATTCACTTGAAGTTAGATCCAATCACATTAAGAAAATCAGCCTTGTCATTATGGCAATGTTTTCCTCCTGGAATTCTGGGCAGAGGACAAACGCCACCTCCCGCGGTGTCATGGGTGCTCGCCACACATCCGAGAGAAACAAGTCAGGTCTTCCGGGTAGAAGGCGGGTCGAGTGAGCCACGCTCCTTTCTTTTTTTTTTTTTTATTTGAGACAGAGAGAATGAGAGACAGAGAGCATGAGAGGGAGGAGGGTCAGAGGGAGAAGCAGACTCCCCGCCGAGCAGGGAGCCCGATGCGGGACTCGATCCCGGGGCTCCAGGATCATGACCTGAGCCGAAGGCAGTCGCTCAACCAACTGAGCCACCCAGGCGCCCCGAGCCATGCTCCTTTCTGAGCAACTGTCCCCTCCCGGCCGATTGGGAGGAGGTGGCCACCGGGGGCTGCAGGTGTCTGTTAGTGCCAGGTGAGGGGCCACCGGGCAGAGAGGGCACAGCTCGGGATTAATCAGGGCTCCTGGAGAAGGGGCACTTAGGTTAGCTTAGAGTGCTCTTCTGGGGGAAAATTCCAGAAATTCCAGACACCTGCATTCTATGTCGCACTACCTTTCACCAGGTGAGATGTGTCCTGGGCAGGGCACCAAACCTCTCTGGGCCTGGTGTCCCTCTGCCTTGAGAGCTGAGTCTGAGTCCTGAATTTCCTGATGATGAGCCGTGGGACCTCCCGAGCCTGTGCACCTCCCAGACCTCGCTGTCTCCGTCCGCAAGGCCAGGGCGTGGCAGCTCATTCAGCTGGGGGCTCCTGAGATAAACAAGACACGATGCAGCACAGCAAACAGGAGATCGATGGTAGCCTCACTGTCTTCGTGAAATTAAGGCATCAGATCAGGCGGTCTTGAGGACCCCTCTGTCCCGTGGTCCTAAGGCAGGTGGTGGTGAGCTCTGCTCCAGCCCGGCCACACAGCCTGCCGATGAGAAATGTCACCTGCTCGCACCTGGAGTGAGCCGGCCACCCCTCGGGGCCACTGGGAGCCGCGAGGCGGCAGGAGATGGGCGTCCTCTCGGGGCAGAGTCAGTCCTGGACTACGTGGAGCTTACAAGGCCACACTGCTGTCTGGACACGGACTCCATATGGGTCAGACCCCTGGCTCTGGGGGAAGCAGACAACTTGCTGCGGGGTGTCTGTGGTGCAGGGACCTGGGTGGACCCTGCAGTGCCTGACGCGATGTGGGTGCGGGAGGGCAGCTGCCTGCCCCTCACATGGGAGACCGTCCCCACTCTCTGGGTCCTGCCCGATCCCAGGGAGAGAGGGCCCGCCGACCTAGAGAGTCACCGACAGCTCTGGGGGCGATGCTGAAGGCCTGGGAGAGGAGGGGCATGGCCTGGGTCAGAGCCCCAGGCTGCCCGGAGGCGGCAGAGTGGAGAGCGAGCCTCGGCTTCCCGTCCTTCCCACCTGGTCCAGCAGAGAGCCGCCCGCACGGCTTCCCCCGCAAGGACCATGCGGCTTTCCGCTCTGTGTTCTGCCCACTGCGAGCAGGCGTTCGCCTTCTGGAGGACTCGGAGATGGCTCTGCACTTCCGGTTGGTCCCCAGCCCACGTTTACGGAGTGCCTTTCTTCTATGACTGTCCCCCTGTAACTCTGCCCTCCGGGTGGTTCTGCTGCACAAAACCCCTTTGTTCTGCACCCGGCCGCTCACTGTCCCACCATTGTCGAGTCACTGCCTGAGTCACTGCTGACCCGGCAGTCCTCCCCTCCCCTTCCAGAAGCTGTGAGCTCATCCAGTCCCCGGTCCCCATGGCCAAGGACACTGGGCTTGTGCTTCCTTATGGACTCCCCTCCTCCCCTGCCTGCTTCCTCCCTGTCCCCTCCTTCCTCTCCTTCTCCTCCTCCTTCTCTTTGCTGTTGGGGTTGGTGACAGAGAAAGTGAGCAGGGAGACTTATTTTATGAGCACCCCCGAAAAGGTGTCCCTGATCCTAAACAGAAGGAGTGGGACCTCTGAAGATACACAGGGGTGGGGTGGGGGAAGAGATGGATGTCCCAGGAGGATGGGGGCTCGGGTCTGCAACCAGACTCTGCTCCCCAAGCTTGCGGCTTCTGCTAGAACTGGCCCCACATGGAGGTGGGGGAGCATGCTGCCTGGTTAAGATAGGAGCTGGATGGCCAGTGAGGGCCTTCGGTTCTGGGTCGGAGACTAGACTGAGTGACCTTTAAGCCTACTTCTCTTGCTTAGATGCCAAGAATCTGTTTCATTAGGAAGATTCTTTGGGGAGAAGTAACATTGAATTCCTGACTTCCTCACCCTTCCTTCCTTCCTCCCTCCCTCCCTCCCTCCCTCCCTTCCTCCCTTCCTTCCCTCAGTGAATATTTCCTGAGCAGCATAATCTAAGGCACTGTGCTGGACACAGTGATACACCATGAGCAAAACCGCCGCCATCATGGAGCTTAGAGCCTGGCAGGGACACGACACCAAAGAAACATGAATAAACATGGAAGGGCTCTGGAGGGACAAGATGGTTTTTGAGTGGGATTGCAGGGAGGCATAAAAGCGAGTAGTCTACTGGTTCATTGCCTGGCCCAGGGGGACTGAGAATAAATTGGGTCCTGGGGGGAGGGGTAGGTGGAGAAGTAAGGCACCTGAGAAAGACCCACCTTCTTCATCATTTTACCAACCAAGGCTTTTGGGGAGTCTGACTCCTGGGTTCATGCCACAGTCAGACCTGGCGGGGCTCCATCTCGGGGATGTCCTTCTGATGGTGCCCACTGCCGTATGCAGGGCGGTCCAGCCAGGCTGGCAAAGGCTGAAGGGAGCTCACCTGACTCTTCTCTGCCTCAGTTTCTCCCCCAGAAGGAAGGGAGCCAAGACCTGTGGGCTGGCTGCGCTTACTTGGGGATTTGAAAGCACTGAACAAAGTTTGGCAGAGAGCACGTGCTTGTTGGAAAAGGTGCCGCTGAGGAAGCCACTGGCCACTCTGACTGTCTGGGCAGCATGGGTGTGACTCTGGACCTGCTCTGGGCTCCACCTCACTGATCTCAGGCTGGCTCCTGCAGACGGAGCACGGCCGTCCCGTTCCCTCCCTCGAGCGGCCAGAACCCCAGGCCCGGAAGCCATTCGGCTTCTGCACAAAGCTCCTTTGACTTCTTCTGCCTGTGGCCACTCTTTCCCTCCACAGCTGTCCAGATGGCTTATTCCCTTTTTGCCTCCCATCCAGCCAGAACAGGTACCCTGGGCTCGGGAGGGAACAAGAGTCTACTCATGGGACAGTGGAGAGAAGAGCCCCTGCTGGTGACCAGGTGGCGTGGGAAGCAGCGCGGGCCCGTCTGGGTCTCTTGGCCGCAGCAGCCCTCCTTCCTGGGAGGCGGGTGCATGAGGACAGGGGCCTGCCGCCCCCTGCCCTTCCAGACCCAGTTGGCTTTGGCTCTTGTCGATTTTGTTGTTTATTTGATTTTTAAAGATTTTATTTTTTATTTAATTTATTTATTTTGGGGGGGCAGAGGTTAAGGGAGAGAGAATCTCAAGCAGACTCCGTACTGAGCATGGAGCCTGATGCAGGGTTCAATCTCACGACCCACGAGATCATGACGTGAGCCGAAACCAAGAGTTGGATGCTCAACTGACTGAGCCATCCAGGTGCCCTTGATTTTTAAATTGAGCTGTACTTCACTTATCATAGAATTCAGTTTTAAAGTGTGCAATTCAGTAGTTTTTAGTGTGTTTGCGGAGTTGTGCAAACCAGCATCATTGTCAGCTCACAAACATTTTCATCTCCCTGAAGAGGAGCCCCACACCCATTAGTGACCTCCCACTTCCGTCCTCCCCAGGCTACGGCACCCACCTTTTACTCTCTGCCTCCGGATTCACCTCTTCTGGATACAAGTTGGGTCACACGGTACGTGGCCGTTTGCGTTGGGCTTCTCTTACTGAGCATAATGTTTTCTCAGTTCACCCACGTCACGTATGAATAGTTCGTTCATTTTCATGGTTGAGTAATACTTCAGTGTATGGATCGACCATATTTCTCTATCCATTTATCAGCTGATGGACATTTGGGTTGCTCCTACTTTTTGACTATTGTGAATAAGGTTGTGGTGAACATTCATGTGCAAGTATTTGTGTTAGTGGGTATTTGTGTATCTTCTTTGAAAAAATGAGTATTCAATCTTTTGCCCATTTTAACATTGGGCCATTTGCCTTTCTTTGGTTGAGTTCTAGGTGTTCTTTATATATTCTGGATACTAGATCATTATCAGATATTCTCTTTCATTTTCTCACTCCCTTTCAAGAGAAAGTGGGTTATCTTCTCCCCTTGTAGTGTCCTTGGATGCACAAAGTTTTTAATTGGATGAGATCCAGTGCATCTATCATTTCTTTAGTTCCTGGTGCTTTTGGTCTCTCATATATGCATATGAACATGTATATGAACATGCAGGTGTATATGTATATGTATATGAGGAAGAGGATCCAAACTCATTCTTGTGGACATCAGTTTTCTCAGCACCATTTGTTGAAAACTCTAGTATTTGCCCATCCAACTGTCTTGTCACCCCGGTCGAAGTTAACTGACCACCTATGGGAGAGTGCATTTCTGGGCTCTCAGTGGTGTGGATCTGTATGTCTCTCCTTAGGTTCTCACTGTGTGGTGCTCCTCCCACCCAGACTGGAGGATGAGCCGAGCTCTCGGCTCCTGGAGCGTGGCCGTGTTCCCCTTGGCCAACTGACTGGCTCTGCCAGGGCCCAGAGCTGCTCCAGAGACAGCTGCACCCATCCACGACGTCTTCGTGTCAGCAGCACCTTCTCAGAGGGAAGATGCCTGAAATTCAGGATCTGACGCCCAGTGCTCTGCTCTTGAGAGTCTTTGTTTTCTTTTTCTTTCTTTCTTTTTTTTTTCTTGCATCCTTTTTTTTTTTAAAAGATTTTATTTATTTGTGAGAGAGAGAATGAGAGAGAGCACATGAGAGGGGGGAGGGTCAGAGGGAGAAGCAGACTCCCTGCTGAGCAGGGAGCCCGATGCGGGACTCGATCCCGGGACTCCAGGATCTTGACCTG
>NC_138380.1:2237664-2264236 GCF_054177405.1 Leptonychotes weddellii | reverse complement strand
AAAGAGGAGGGATTATCAAAATTTTTATTTTCTGGCCTAAAGTTTATATCTGAAAAGCATACAGTTTATATTGGGCTCCCCCTGCACCCAGTTAATGGGAAGAGCCCGAGAATGCATGCTCTGGGTTTACATCTTCTGGGTAAGACCGCAAGCCGTGTGGGGCTGTGTCCTTGTCACGGCCTTCCCACCAGCGTGTCCTCCCTCTCTCAGCCTCCGCGTCTCCATGTCCTGCTCATTCAAGTCCTAGCTCTCGTCCGATACGTCGGTGCAGCCTTCCTCAGGTGGGGGCGGTGGGCGGTGCGAGCTAAGGGACTTCGGGGAGCGCACTTGCTGTCCTATCCCACGGCCACTTCTTGAGACCAGGGTTGCCCAGGGCCCACTGGTACCACTGGGCCTCGGCTGCTACAGGAGGGGACAACGTGTCTGTCTGTCGGGGCCACACTTAACAGACAAGAAAGGACTTGGAGCCTCGAATCAGATGGCGACGTGCTGCCTTTACAGGGGATGAAGAGGATGCTGCAAAGTCAAGTCACTCTCCCAGATGGGGTGACTTACTCCTCCATTTGTCTGACGTTCCTGGTTTTTGCATTGCAGGTCCTGTGTCTGGGAAATCCCTGCTTCTTGTCCTGCTCAGCCCCACAGCCCTGAAGGGCAGGCCGGGACTCGAACTCGCAGCCTGTTCACTGCAGAGCCTCTGTGCTTGGTGATGCTCTGTCTCACATCTCGTTCCCGCCTGTCCGCCGGGTTCTCATCCTGGCAGCGTCGTGCCCTTTCCAGGTGAGAGAGGAGAACCCAGGGGCTGCGTCAATGGGTGGGAGCCCAGCTCGGACCCAGGCCCATCTGAAACACACTGTGTGCTGCTGGTCTGCCCCAAACGGGGCAGCGGGAAGCATCATGCCATCTAAAGACCTGCTTTGCCCAGAGTCCCCCGTGGGCAGTAGGAAAGAGCTTGCCTCCCTCCCCAGATGTCCCCACGTCCCGTGGCCTGGGTTGGCCCTGTTCCTAGGAGCGGGTGTAACAGACCAGAGCCCCTTCATCATTTCCAACACTCATCTCCCTCCTAGAGCTGTGAGGTGGGGCTGGCCTCTCCCTGTGGGGACGCGAGGGACCCCGAGCCCCATCTGGTCACATGTCTCCCAGGGTGATGTGCAGCTGGATGGCATGCAACAGGTGTCCTTCTCCCCACTTGCTTGATGCTCTCTCCTGGGTCTTCGTTCAGCCCACGCTCATTCCTTCCGGGCCCGTCTGCCCCACACCTCTGCGCTCTCCCCTCCCTCGACCCATGCTCCCCATCAGGTGTCCCGGCCTCAGAAGGTCTCTAACCAGGCAGAGGGAGCGGGAGGGGTGCTGGGAGGCTGACCTCCTAGGGACCCTTCAGACAGGCTGGGAGGGGAGCGAGGAAGGCCTGGAGGGAGTCCTAGGCGGTCACCAGAGCACCCGGGCCCAACCTGGGGAATCTCAGGGCTGGGAAGGGAGTGGCCGGCCACAAGGATGCCCCTTGAGCAGGACAGATCTGGGGAGCGCACTTGCTGACCCATCCCATGCCACTTCTTGAGACCAGACCTCACCCCACCTGCTGCACCTGCTTCTGCGTGCCTTAATGTCCCAGGCTTTCTCTCAGGGAGATGGTGGGTGGCGGCTGGTGGAGGTGGGCAGCCGAATAGCCAGGGGAGGAAACAGCCACAGCCGTGGAGACTGGACAGCCTGCGGAGACGGGACCTGCAGGGGCCGTGATAACCCCACTGAGCCACGAGGATAATGAGGAGCAAAGCCGGTTCCTGATTCCAGAGTTGCTGACTCTGCCAGAACGTTTCCTCGTGCCTGAGTCGGCTCAGGCGGGGTCTGCCTGGCCCTCCAGAAGCTCCCCCCAACCACTCCTCCCTGCAGTCCTCCAGGATTGCCAGGGGATGGGGGAGCATGGGAGCAGGAGGGTGCTGGCAGCTGCGTGCGACAGGGAGCTGGGAGGAGCTGGGTGGGTGCCCCGCGGTCCCTAAGGAACTCGCGTGGAGGGCGGTGGGGCGAAGGCCCCCCAGCGCTGGCCGCCCTCGCCCTTGTGTGCGTGTTTGCGGGCTTCCCTCTTCCGCAGAGCAGTCCCTGCTGTAGGGCCGACTTGTCACCAGAGAGGTAGACGGGGGCAGTCACTCATGTAAAACCCTGTTTGCTCCCGCGCAGAGTAATTTTCTAATTGATCCATTGTTTCATAGAATTGGAAGAGGCTTCAGAGGTCCAGCCTCCAATCTAGAGCTGACACATCCGATCGCTTGGGGACGCGCACGCCCGGGCCAGCCCCGCCCCTCCTCCCACAGGTGCGTCTGGTCACCGCAGGTCCCCGCTGTGCTGGCTAGTGAGACGCCGTGCAGACGGGCGCTATCCAGAGTCGGTTCCGAATCCTGTTCCCCTCCTCGGAGCTAAGCCTGCCGACGCCTCCTGCCTGAGGGATAGTTGCCCTCTGGGGGCTGGGTGGGGGCCGGATTGGGGCCCCGGCTCGGGAGCACGTATGACCACCAGCGTTCTTGTTTCTCATCGGGGGTCGAGAACATGAAATTCTTAGAAGGTTGTCACCGCCCAGTAAAAGAGTGACCCACTGTCGATGAGCGGCTTAAGTGTCCAACCGTGTGTGGCCACGCAGCTTCACGGAGGATCTAACGTAAGGTCGAGAGAAAGACATTTTGTTTCTACAGAACCGAGTGTGTTTTCCAGACCTTGGTATGAGTGTGAGTCCACAGGCTTGAAAGGTAGACAGCATCTTTAAGATAAACCTCCGTTGGCTACCGTAGCCCAGAGAGCAACTTGCATTTGGGTCCAGCGGCTTCTCTTGATGGAGATGCTGCTGGCTTGCTGTGACTCGCAGGGGCCGGGGACCCCCGCTTCGTGAGGCAGGACAGGCCATGGCTCGTGAGTGGCCGTCGAGCACCCGCTCTGTGCTGGACGCTGCATGAGCCGTGTGCTGGTTTCCTCAGTCTCAGTGAGTCCATCAGATTCTCCTGGGAAGGACCGGCCCCTGTCCTGCCGACGCCAGGTGGGTTGGCACAGCTCTTGGTTCTGAGTGATGAAAACCCACTCAAATTCGTTGAGACAGAGAAGAGAGTCTGTTGCTGCAGTGACCGAGCATCGCGGGGCAGGCGCCGTTCCCAGCAGCGCCGGGGCCCGCACGCGGACACGGGGACCCTGCCCCTCACTCGCACGCAGCTCCCCACCACCTGGCGGCCTTGCTGGCCTCTGCAGCTCCGACAGTGGCCGTGTCTACAACTCACGATTCCGGGAGGATTCTTCCGAGCCTGCCACTCCCCAGAGAGCCCTGACTGCCCCAGCTGGGCCACACGAGGCGGCTACCTCGACTCCTCCAAGAGAGGCGGACAGAACACAGCCGTCTGGGAGGACGCGCCCCTTCTGGAGGCCTGGTGGGGGGTAGGGGGCCCCCACCGCGGAGCCAGAGCACAGAGCAACGGGGGGGGGGGCCCGGGGGCCACGTCAGCCAGGCCACTGTTGCGCCCTCTGTTCCAGCCAGAGCAGCGCCGGCCGGTGGCCCAGCTCCGGGCAGAAGCCGGCCAGCTGTTTAAGCAGAATCCTGACAGGGACCTTCCTTGGAGGGGAGGAGGGACAGAGGAAAGGGCAGATCCAGAGGATGCTGGGCTGCATTTTCCCTGCAGATGGGGGCCTGGTGGATGGACGCCCTGCCGGGCCCCCACTCCACCTGCCTGTTCCCGACGGCTTTAGGCCAAGGAATATTCCGGAATCTTGGTTCTCAAGAGGATTTCAATTTGGGCACCTACATTTGTTTAACGTGCAAGAAAGTCCTCGGTGTCGATTATGATAACTGCTTTTCTACTTTTCTTCTTAAAACCATTTGTGGAGCTGTCGCTTCTGCTCGACCTGCGAGCGGGGGCCACTCCCCGTTCGACCCCGCGCTCCCGAGGCTGTCGTGCCTCCAGGCAGGTGGTGGTTGCTCAGTCAGTGCTGAGCTGAATTCAGGGTTTGTTGGGGTGGCTCCCACATTTCCCTCCAGAAAGGAGTTTTACCCATACTTGGGGTTGATGGAGGGGCTCAGTCTCAAACAGCTACTGGCAAACATTAGCACAGACACCCCAAACGTGGCAGTTGGGGGTTCTATGACTTCTGGTGCCTGTCTAAGTGGACATTCTAGGAGATTCTGAAAGCGTGGTTCATAGCACTAGGATGCAATTGCACCACGGTTTGTGCTAGGCACAAGGTGAAGTTGGTGAAACTCACCTTTGGGCAATTTCTACCTTTCCTGGCGGAACCCCACCCAGCCGGGCTCGCTTTTCCCCCGACACCCAACATCATCCCTGAGCCCCTCTTCCCACACCCCAGAGATCTTGTCTTTTCTCATTTCTGCTGTTGCCCATCACGGTATTAACAAACGACGCAGGTAAACCAGCAGGTAAAGCACTTTGTTTCCAGCGTTTTCCTTTGTCAGGTGGCCTCTGGAAAGCCGTCCCCTCCTACCACACTGCAGGGACACTGACCCCAGCCTCGGTCCTCTGAGGGCTCATATAGGAGGACTCGCCGTGTCAGAGCGTTCGCCTGCCGCACTGATTTGCATAGTGTCTCTCTCCTCCACCTCCTTCCAAAAAAGATTGGTGGCTAAAATTAACTTAGAGTTAGGACAATTAAAGATGAAAGGAAAATAAGGATAGAGAAGAGATGAAGCCAGATTTGGGGTTTTTCACAAAATCATGCAGTAGGGTCCTGCCAGTTTGCAAGGGGCAGGCCATACGGTTTACTCGGAGACTTCAGTAGCTCACAGAGCCCAGCACTACCAAGGATGCACCTTGAACGCTAACGAGAAAAGCAGCGCTCTTTCCCCGGAGAGGCCCAGCCCTTTGAGAGCCGCGTCCCGGTCTTCGGCCACGCCCTGGTGACATCCCCACCGGGACGGGTCAGCAGCGCAGCCTGCTCTCAGCGCGTGCCTGTTGCGGGGACAGGAGCGTCCCAAGCCTGCTTCCGTGTGGGGGAGGCTGTTTTTTTTTTTTTTAAAGATTTTATTTTATTTATTTGACAGAGACAGACACAGTGAGAAAGGGAACACAAGCAGGGGGAGTGGGAGAGGGAGAAGCAGGCTTCCCACGGAGCAGGGAGCCCAATGCGGGGCTCGATCCCGGGACCCTGGGATCACGACCTGAGCCGAAGGCAGACGCTTAACGACTGAGCCACCCAGGCGCCCCTGAGCCACCCAGGCGCCCCAGGGGAGGCTGTTTTTAAGGTCCTCATTTCTCTTGCGCAGTGACGAGTTTGGGGATCCGTCCCGAGAGGAACCAGAGCTTCGAGTTGAGAAATGGTTCTTTACACGTGCACTCCTTATTATCCACATTCCCTGCGTGCAGATTCGCCTCCCCGCGCACGTCAGTGTGTAACCCTAAAATCAACATTCCGGGCGCTGTCGTGGTCCTCTGCGGTCCCAGGTGTGGCCGGACAAGGCAAGGCCGCTTCCCGCGGCAAACCAGTGCCTTTTGGCGGTGTCCCTGCACATCCTCTCACACCTGTGTGCAGTTCGCTGGTGCTTTCTCCGTTGGAAACGGCCCCACGTGGCGCGCAAGTGCCGTCCAGCGCTCCTGCACACAAGAAGTCCTCGATGGGCCTCGCAGGGAAATTCTCTGCTGGATGACTGGGCTCAGGCGTGAGTGACGGCGCCGTGGCCCTGAGTCCAGTGTTAACGAGCCAAGGATGTATACTCACTATAGTGTCTTTAAACAGAAACGCACATAAAACCAGGGTGTGTATTGACCCACGGAGGAGCATGCTGGGCCCAGAGGGTCTCGGGAACCTCACCCGGTACTTCCGCCAGGAGTGGGGCTCAATCCCTGTGGCCCAGTGTTTGTGGTCACTTGGTAGGACATGGCGGCCACAGCGCATGAGCACGGGCCGCGTTTTAACTGCCCTGCCGTGCTGGGTCGGGTTGGCAGCTCTCCTGAGCCGAGCGCCCGCTGCCCTGCCGTGGGTCACCTCTCCTGGAGGACCAGCTGCTCTGGTGGCCTTTCAAACAAGCACCCCTTTATTGGGACCGCGTCTGGTTCACAATGGCATCTGTTCGTGATGCGATAATGGGCCTTTGCTGGCGCGACATGGCTGGTCAGGGCTGTGGTGCCGCCTTCCGCCCCAAATGCTGTCACCTTTATGGGGGTGGACTTCCTGCTGTCCAGGCAGTCTCAAATGGCAGCTTCTGACCTTCCAGGCCCGACAACAAAAGGATTTTCATTTCCCAGAGGCTTGCTCACCCCGGGCCTGCCCTGCGTTGGTCACGTTGCTTGGTGACCTTCAGGAGAGGGCCGTGTGGAAGTCTGGGCATCAAAGCCCACTCGCGCCCGGGACAATGGAACCCAAGTGCCAGCTATTCTCAATACCAGCTTTGCCATCCGTCCCGCTCAAAACCCGTAGGAGTCTGAAGTATACTGTGCTGTAACCAGCGGGCCTCCGGGGACTCCATGGTCTGTACCCCATTCCCTGGGTGCCGTAACCAGCGGGCCGCCGGGGACTCCATGGTCTGTACCCCATTCCCTGGGTGCCATAACCAGCGGGCCTCCCAACCATGCAGGTGACCGGATGGGTCACCGCTGCAGTTTTAAATCATCGCTGTAGGATGAAGACCAACAGCTCAGCAAGGAGGAGCCCAAAGAGCTGAACGGGGCCCGTGCCTTTGAGGAGGACCCCGCCATGGCCACGAGCGGAGGAGGTGCCCGGAGACCACCGCGTCTCCATCAGGAGGCCTGGGTCATGCACGGCGGCACTTGGTCACTCACAGGTGAATTCTCGCATCACTCAGGGTTGGGGGTGGTGGATGCCTTGCTGGGGGGCTCCAGGAGCCACAGAGGGAGCGGCCACAGGGACGGGGAGTCGCGGTGAGCCCTCTTCCCACACTGATGCTCGGGGAGAAGAGCCCGGTCCCGCCGAGCACCCGCTCAGGGCGGGACACAGCCCAACACTTCACCCGTCGGTGCTTCTTCCTCGTGACACTGGAAGTGGGCATGTTTATCTTGGGTGTAGAGATGGGGAAACTGAGGCTCGGTGTAATAAAACTGGGGAATGCACAGTGGGGGCCAGGAAGCCAGTCCCTGCTGGAGCCTGGGTGGGCGGGTCCAGGGTATGTCCTGCTCTCCTAACAGAGGCCCCCTTCTAGAGGGTTCGTCTGGGGAGGGCGCTCAGCACGACTTGTCCACAGACAGGGACCTGAGCCACAGCCCCTCCACGCAGGATCCGCCCAGCTATAAAAATACCCGGAACCGGCGTGGGGTGGATCCAGGAACAGACGCCTCTCCTCGTCCTGTTCTTGCAGTATTGGATTGTACTGTTACAGCTCCCCAGAAGTCCCTGGTGTGTCACAGAAGTCAGGCAGCGACACCGAGATTAACCCGTTCTTCAATGACCGGTTCTGGCTTCGACCTTTTGCAGTGTAGGAGGGGTCCTCAGAGCACATATTCTCTGTCTGCTTTGCTCCTCTTGAATTTTCAAAACATCAACT
Source organism: Leptonychotes weddellii (assembly GCF_054177405.1). Taxonomy (NCBI): domain Eukaryota; kingdom Metazoa; phylum Chordata; class Mammalia; order Carnivora; family Phocidae; genus Leptonychotes; species Leptonychotes weddellii. The sequence goes on along the minus strand of NC_138380.1, from coordinate 2,256,759 downwards.
CCTTACTCTCACCCAGACAGTTTTCCAAAGGTGCTTTACCCGTTCTTTCTACCTGGAGCTGGAGTGTTTTAGAGCAAGGGAGAAGGGGGCAAGGGAGGAGGAGAGGGGAGAGGGGAGAGGGGAGGGAGGGCCGGGGAAGGAGGGAGAACCACACTTCTCACTTGGATTCCTGGCCCTTTCCCCAGACAGCTGGCTGGCTCGGGGACCAGCTGAGCCCCTCCTGGAGCTCGGGTGCCCCTGCTGCCCCTCGAGGTCCGTGTGAACCCGCTGGCCTGAGGGTGCTTTCCGAAGCTCGTTTCCCCCTCAGGGAAAGCGGTGGCCAGCCAGGCCTGCACCATCGGCACTCCAGCGGACACAGAGGGGGTGACAAGGTCTGAGGGAAGTGGGGGCTCCGGGGTGGGAGCAGGACACCGGTTCCTGGGGCTACCACAGAGGGGCCATGGTGCCAGTCTCTGGTATGACGCGACTCCCCGTGTGACCTTGGGAATGCCCCTGGGCCTCAGCTATTCAGCTGGGAAGACACCTGCCCAGGCTACTTACAGACCCCAGGGGACATCTGCGAGCAGAACACCATGCTCTTAGCCATTAGGATGGTCAGTGCGGTCAACAGGTCAGCTGGTATTTTGCCCAGGGGCTGGGCCACGGCTCACGTGGTTTACGGGATGGTCCCAAAGCATCACTCACTAACCAGATGACAGTAGACAATTGCTCACCTTCTCTGGGACGCAGCTTCATGACAATCCCCGCCTGGTCTATTTGCTGACCTTCTGGGGATAGAACATGGTAGTGAAGGTGAGCAGGTCCAGAAAGGGACAGAGCGGCCGGGAAGTGAGTTTTATGGAGCTGCTCTGAGGTGTATTGAGGAGGACAGGGGGGCAGCACCGTTGCTGAGAGGTCCCCCGTCTGGCTGCGTCCCAGACTCTGGCTTCTGGCAAAAGGCCACTTTGAGCCGGGTCTCGGTGAGGCGGTGTGTTGCCTCTTGGGTTTAGGGGACACAGAGTCCCGTTTCCTCAGGACTGGGGTTGACATCTGGACTGGGCTGTTCTGAGTCCATCACCCCAGGTGCTCAGCCCTTGCAGACGGGGTCGGGGAGGAGGTGCTGAAGAAGTGGGTGGAGCATGCAAAACAGGCATGGAGTTGTTCGGGGACACAGGGGTAAAGCCACCCAGTGTTGGGGCACAGGGGTCTGCTGGGAGTCTGGCTCGGAGGGCGCAGCCACATGGGCCCCTCGCCTGCCTGCCTGACACTCCACCGCTGCTTATCTGCTCTGGACAGTCTCCTGCCCACAGAGCTCGCCCACCCTCTTCCCTTCTGGGCTCCTCTCAAGTCAGTGCCTCCCCCCACCTCCCTGCTGAGGACACTTACGCCCCCCACCCCCGTTGGTCCTCATTATCCACCGACTCATATTTGTAAATGCACCTGCTAAGATTTACTTGTGACTCCAATGTATTTTAACTCCTAGTATTGGGGTGCTTTTGTGGTCATTCACACAGGTGCACACAACGGTGAAAATTCGGGTCACCTGACAAGCAGGCTTCCCGCTGAGGTCACAAAAGCTGACGCTCTGCATTCTTGCTTCAGCTCCCATGCTGTAAACAAGGGGCCTTTTTGGTGTCACGCTTGCTGCATTTTTTGCTCTTTGCGGTTTCGAATGGCCGGGGTGACCGCAGCGCTGGGCCATGGCTGAGCTCCTGAGCCCCGGCAGCCGTGAGGCCCTTGTGGAGAAGACACCGTGTCCGGCGGGCCTGGCCTGGACGCGCGTCATGGCACTCTGCCCGGAGCACGGACTTAGTAATGAATCCACAGTATTTATCAATAAGAATAGCTGTCTTTAAACAGAAACCCGTAAGACACAACGATCTATTGATCCGGTGACGGAAGCATCGCGAGCAGAGGCCCGCGTCTCCCCGGGAGCGCTGGCTCCGTGTGGCGAGGTCAGGGCTCCCAGCGAAACTGCCTGCCCTTGGTTTGCACCAAACCAGACCGGAGGAGAGGGAGGACGGGCAGCGGTGTGCAGAGGCCCCCGCAGACTCGCTCGTTCAGGCCGATTGTGCGGCCCGGGCTCGCAGAGGCGAGAAGGGGAGGGGTGCAGGAGCGCCCGTGGGGGCCTGACTGCGCCTGGACACTGGGGGGCTCTGCTGCCAGACCCCCGGGTTCACATACTGCTGGGGCCGCTTGTGGGTCCGCCCCAGAAAGCAGCTATAGTTCTCTGTGCCTCGCCCTTCTCAGCTCTAAATTGGGGTACTGACTGTCCTGCGGACAGAGGGGTGCTGAGGAGTTCTGAGCTCCGGAACGCACACGTAGGAAGCGCTCTATGCAAGAGTGCCACCAAACTCTGCGAGGGCCGGTCGGGGAGAAGCAGAGATGCTGGTCCCCCAGCCTGAGGCGGGCGAGAGGCGTGTTTGAGGCCGCCGGACGAGGCGGGGACGGAGGCGACCCCCCGTCCTCTTCCCCAGCTCACAGCCCGAGCTGCTCTCCTCGGCCTTCTTCCAGGCCGTTTTATTTCTGGACTTTCTCGGCCGGCACATCCTCAACTGTTACTTTTTAGAAGGAAACTGCTTATGTAACTGTCCCCGTAGAAAGGGGATCTGGAGGGCAGGGACGTGCCTACAGGGAAGGGGGGACAGTGACGCATGTCCGGGACCCCCATCCTTGTCAGGGCCTCGGGCCACCTGAGAAAGGCTTTTAAATTAAGGCAACTCGGGTGGTGAGTTTCTAAGAAGGAGTTAGAAGGCCCATGAAAGTGGCTTCTTCAGGCCTCAGCAGACCCTCCAGTCGCCCATCTAACGGGGGAGACTGGCCACAGCCGCAGGGTGCTTTCCTCGTGAGGGCAACACCAGAGGCTGAAAAGGGGAAGACGTCTGCCTCCTGACGCGGACGGCACAGGGCCGCGACTCAGGGGTTTGGCACTCCCAGTGCCCGCAGAGAAAGACCCTGGTCAGAGGGCTCCCTGAGAGTCAGGCGCCCTGCGTCCCCTACAACTGCTCCATCTGTGCTTTGGTCCTGAGCGATGGGGCATTTCCACGGCCGTGACTGAGGTGCTGCAAACCTGCATCCGAAGGCAAGGGCACGGCCATGTCCACAAGGGCACTCCGCGTGCAGAGGCTCCGGTTGGTCCTGCAAGCCCCAGTTTCTTCCTCTGCCTGGGTGCATTGCAGGACCGCACGTCCCAGCCTCCCTGGCCTACGGCTTGGCCCCACCGCGGAGTCCCAGCCAACAGGAGATGGACAGAATTGATGTGTCCAGAAGTGAGTGTTCCCCTTGGACCGCTGGGTGTGCTTGGGGAGAGGCACCCGCTGTTGGCGCAAGAAAAAGCTTCCACGGTGGTTGTCCCGTTGTGTATTTTGAGTCTGTTAGCTTGGCCCAGCCCACTCTGTGAACGCACGCTGATGATCGGTGGAGAAAGATTCTAGCTGCTGACTCCTCAAATGGCCAGAATATTGTGCGTCCCCACACACAGATTCTTCCACATTCTGGTCCATTGTGCTTCCCAGTAAAACCAGCAGTTCAAATGGGGATGGCCTCTGCATCGGGAATCCTACCTAACTGGGTCTCGGAGAGGGCCAAGCAGAAGAAAGATATCATTGCCCCATGCCGTGTCCCCTCCCCTGTGGTACAGGGGTCTGAGGCATCAAATGAAGCTCCTGGAACTTCCTTTAATTTAACCCTCCATCCCCAACAGGCTGGAGTTTCCAAACAGACCTTCAAGGCACCACTGAATTGTCACCCATCACAGCCAGTTAATAAATTGATGATTAGTGTCACTTGCTAATTGATAATTAGCATCATTAACATATTTGTTAACCCCGTAGATCTAATTGTTCAAAAGGAAATGCCGTGAGAAGCCAACAGGCCTGAGCCCGGCTGTGTGGCGGCCCTCGGCGCTCCAGCCGCGACCGTGGAGCTCCCGTCCTTGCGGTTCCGAGCGGGGACCCATGTTGGGTCGTGCTATGGGGTCTTCCGGTGCCAGCACGCACAGTTGGACCCGTCTGTGCTCAAAAACCTTACAGTTGTCTTAAAACCAAAGCGCCGTACGGTTGAGAAGAGCCGTTCATCCTTGTGGGATCGCGACTCTGCCCTGTGGGTGTCAGCCCATTAGGGGAGAGGGGACAGCGGTTGAAGCTGAGTGCCACGCCCTGATCTGCCTTGCTTCTGCAAGAGGCTTGCAGGGGGCTGGACCGTGTCCCCCAGAGTCCTGTGTTCAAGCGCTGACCTGCAGGAGCTCAGGCTGTGACAGTGTTTGGAGGTGGGGGCATACGGGGGGACTCTGACCCAGTCTGACGGGCATCCTCACACCGGAGAGAGGAACCTACCCTGCCGACACCTTGATCCTGGACTTCTGGCCTCCGGTAGGTGTGAGGGTGTAAATTCCTGCTGTCTACACCGCCTGTGGTCCTTGGTGATGGCAGGCTCATGCAGGCGCCCGCGTGGTTCTGTCCCTGACTGCACCAACACCAGCTCCCACCGCCCTCTCCCCGTCCACACCCTCTTCCTCACACACGCCGGTGTTCTTACTCTTCTGAACAACGGGCTGCGCTCTCACCTCCGCAGGGCCTTTGCACGGGTCACGTCATGGGTCTGGAATGTTCTTCCCTGGGATACCAGCATGGCCTTCTCATCCACTCACCTCGTGTTCGCTCTCATGTCAGCCACACCAGGCCCACGTCTCCCTGCTGGTTCTCCGCAGCACCCACCACCGTCTGTTATTTATTCATGGTCAACTTCTCCCATGGGAACGGACTCCTCTGAGGTGGGACTTGGCTCGCGGCTGACTGCCTGGTGCTCATGGCGTGCTCACCCTGGCATGTAAAGGGGCCGGCAGACATTTGTCGAATGGTGAATGAAGCGGTGAGCCTGTCACATGGGAGGTGGGTGACTCCGCCAGGCCCCCCATCTTCGCCCCTCGATCTAGAGAGGATGTGGTTCCTCACTTCACCTAATTGATATGGATGAGCAGGAGTGGGAGCAGGGTGTCTGGGACATCGCAGTGTTTAATGCGTGCACCTTCCCTCTTGCTCACCCCCACCAATGCCACAAGGGAGGTGGGGTAGTGTACGGGGTGGGGGTGCTATGGAAAGTCCCACGGTCACCACGCTTTGCCTCCCGTTGGCTCCAGCAGCCCCCCTGATCACGCAAGGCCGCAGCGGTTCTAGGGGTGGTGTCTGGAGTTGATGTCTTTGCAGAGCTGGCCCAGGAGCTCAGCCGGAGGCTCGGGACCACTCTCCTGCTCTGTTTTCTTGGGGTTCATGGCATGCTTCCTGTGGTGCCCCCTATCGACAGCTCAGTCCACTCTCTCCTGGTTGCCAAGTTCAGGCTCTTCCTCACCTTCTTCCTCAGTCCAGCACACAGACTTGGCTATCTGTCCCTCTATGTCAAACCTTCAGTGGGTCCCTCATTTCCCAGAGGGTTGGTTCCAGTCCGTGCCTCCTGGCGCTCGACAGCCCAGCCAGCTGACGGCCCGGCTTCTAGGACGACCTCTGCTGTCTCTGCTCCTCTCTTGGCAGGACCCTGCTTTCTGCCGGGCAGCGGGGGCTGCAGCTGGGTGTTAGGGGCTGACTAACACCATCGGAAACGGATCTGCTTAACTGAGAAACCAGAAATGCACCGCAGGCCCGGTCTGCCTTCCCACTCGGTCAAGGGCACGAGGAGCTGGCCGTTCTTCATGTGGTGGTGGCTTTCCACATCCGAGTTGCAACAAAAATGAACATGAACGTGACGAGGACCATTTACAGGCAGGCCCAAGGTCAGAGGCAGAAGGACCCCCCAAACTGAGTCTCAGCTGTGGGTCTGAGGTCCTAGAGACAAACGTTTCTGGGGGGGGAAGTCGTCACTCAGACCCACACCCCCTTTCTCCCAAAAGAGAATCGTCACTCAGACCCACACCCCCTTTCTCTCTTCATCTCGTGAAGGGCATGTTGTGGGTGTTTGGTGATGTTCTTCCAGAGAGAAGGCGAGAGCCCAGCTGGAGTTGACAGACATGTCATTCGTCCTGGGCTGTGGAGCCACCGGGAAACCCAACCCCTGGGGTGAAGCCCAGGGCTCCATGTGTGGGGGGAGGGCTTCTGGTGAAGACCCCTTGTTTGGTCCTGCTTCTGTGGGTGTGGAGAGAAAGCCGTGCTCCCTGCTGCCCAGGACTCCCTCATTATCAGGAGATGGCTTGGTCCTATCACTCCAGGTGTCCCCTCAACCCGGGGAGTTCCGGAAGATTTTCTGCACTCTTTAGGGAAGCCCAGAATCTATACTGGTCCACTGTGGTTGTGTCAGCATTTTAGGAATGAGAATACGGAGAGACGTAGTTCACTCACCTTGACCAGCAGAGCACCCTACAGGGTGTATCTGCCCCTACCTGCACACAGTAGGACCTCAGCTATGTGGGCCAGACTGAGGAGTGGGTGGAAGCCGGGGGAGAGCTGAAGATGGGCATCCTTCCGAAGAGAAGAATCAGGTCTCAGCTCTCACCATTCCACTTCTGGAGCACAAACAAAAGTGGACAAGGACAGGTCAAGGGACTAACTTGACAATGCGAGTTATGGTAACTAGACATATTAGTTACTAGTTACCTAGGCCCATTAATGTTAACTAGACAGTGACAGGCCAAGGACCAGATACTGCTTTCTGAAACTCGGAGCGGCACCGTCCCTGGACCAGGCGGGGCCTACACCTCCCTGTGGGGACGTTGGCGTGAGCAGAGCAGATAAGGTCTCTCAGATGCCCAGCACCGCAGGGAGGAAGCCAGCTGCTAGCCTGACACCCGGGGGAATGGAGATGTAGGGCAGCAGTGGACTGCCCTGCTGGGAGCCTGGAACCCTCCCACCCACAGAGCTCCATGCTCATTGCTGACCCTGCCCCTGCCACTGTGTAGACTCCCGGCTGCAGAGCGGGGGGACCTCTGGAAACTTCTGGCCAGTGGCCCGTGGCCCGGCTGGCTGCGTCAGAGACAGGGAGCACCCCTGCTGGGCCCGGGCCTTGCAGATCTGCCTCAGCATTGAATCAAGAGGCTCAGGAGACACTGACACATCCAATTCATGGACTGGGATGGGGACCGCTAACCTGGGCCAACAATCCCGTCTTTCGTGATGATGACACGAAAGCTTGGAGAATTAAGTGATCTGTCCGGGGTTGGCCGACAAAGGACGGCCCTGTGGTTGCCTTCTTGAAATCATCCTTTAATTCTGTGAGAGCGTGTGTTTGGAGCTTGGTCCAGATTCCTCATAAACTTGACTTGCGTGCTGCGGGAGGTCAGGAGGAGATACGATAGGTCTTCTTGCTCCCATGTAGACCCAAGGAAACCGGGACCTGACCTGGTCTGTGGCTCGCCTAAGGTCTGCTGTGGGTTAGGGCCAGAGGGCGGTGACACCCAGGTCTTCAGCCCCATTCCCTGTTGGATCCAGCAGATCTCTAGGGAGCGTGGCACCCGGAGACCCTGTGGAAAGCTCGGAAATCCAACGATCTGTTTGCTTCCTTCAGCTGATCTTCACCCTGGACCGCCTGATTCCCGGGACTGACGGCCCACCACCGCTGCGGTCTCGAAGCCGGCACACCCACAGGGCTCCGCTCGGAAGCACTTGGGGCTCCTGGGCCCGGCAGCTTGCACCTGTGTGTGCTGGGGCTGCTGAGGGGCACGAAGGGGTCTCTGGGTCCTTTCGGTTTTTCTTGGGTCTGAAATTTGGGACAAAAGAACTTTTACAAGAGTCACAGATAAGCCCAGCTTCTACCTGCATATCCCCAGCTCAGTCTTCAGAGGGGCCACACCCGTTCCCTTCCTCAGGGACCAGCCCATGGTGGTCCTTGGGGCTTCACTGGCTGGTGTCGGCGGGGAGGCCCTCTATCACTGCCACCCTTCCTTCTGGGGCCGCTCAAGTGCCCTCTCCTCCGTGAAACAGTTTGGGTTTATTGGGGCCTCATTCATTCATTCACCAGCCTGTTCAGAACTGTTCACAGGCTGCTTCCCGTGCATGGGCACTGGCGGAGGTTCTGGGTGCCGAGGAGCAGAGATGACGCCTCTGACCTCATCAGGCCACGTCTGCAATTTCCCTGGACCGGACTCCCAGAGACCCGGCATGGCAGTTTAGCAGGTAATTGTGCTCTGTCTCATAGCATTGCATGTCCTTCCTGCGTTAGTCACCTCTGCCCAACTAGGGGCTGAGCCCCTGAAGGTGGGACACGCCTCTTGCCTTTCCGAGGCTCCGGCAGGTGCTTGCAGGGGATGGGCAGGTGGAGACAGCTGGGCAGGCCTCATAGGAAACCTCGCGCTGTCTAAAGAAATCGATATGACTTCATACCTTACCACGTGTACATATTAGCAATTATTGGGAAAGAGTAAAAACAGAAATCTTTATTTTTTAATGGGACATGATTAAACTTTAATGACCAGTGACCTCATGAAATGAATGCCGTACAATGCAATTTACTCATCTGTGCGTGTGCACACCTTCTGGGAAGTAGACAATTACATAATTAAGTATAGATTACCACAGGCATGTCATTACACATTTTATTATTCCTTAGAGACTTAATAGTAATACTCGGTATTTATATGTGCTTTTCATTGGATTATCTCCAATCACTTTACAAATATTATCTCATTAATCCTTTGCAGCAGTTTTGTGAATTTCCCCATTTAATGGATTAAAAACCGCAACCTGCAGCGATTAAGTGACGGGGTGAGCACCCACACTCTGCTCTCGTTCCCGGGAAAAAGCAGGCCTCGCCACTATTTCCACCGGCAAAGGGTGTCTTCTCCTTAAGTGGGAACTAAAGGGAAAAGAATGGTTTCTACGTTCTCATGAGAGTAAGTGGAAGGGAGATGGTGCCTCGGCTACTGGTTCTCTGACCCCTGCTCTGAGGGCTGGGCGTGGTGTTTGAGTTCTGGAAGAAGACCGTGCGTGACACTTACCCACAGAAGCTGCTGCTTCTTCTCCTTTTAAATGTGTGAATCTTGGGAGCGGGAACCCGTTCATAAGATCCACTCACGAACACTTCTGCTTCTCGTATTGGGGGATGATGGCTGCGGAAGGTAGGGTCGTGGAGCAAGATGGTACCCAAGGGTGTCAGAACCAGTCTCTGGGCTCTTTGGAGATGATTTTAATCGGGAATTCGGGGGCATTTCTTGAGGGTTTGTGTGTGTTCTTTTCATTCCCTTTACCCTTCATAGCCTCCCTGCTGGGTGAGTAACAGTCTGAAAATATTAGGGAATTCACCAAAAGTCACACTAGCAGTGGAGTGCTGAGGGTCAAAACACGTTCGACTGACTCCAGATCCAAGGCAGGCTCTGTGGAAGATGGTCCTAAAAACCTAAATTAATTAGAAAAAACTGCAAACATTGAATTCTTTAGAATATAGCTTTTCCTTCTGAAACAAAATTTCCTGACGCCTTAAATCGATGGGATATAATGCAGAATAAAGTTTTTCTCCCCTTCTCATGAAACATTCCAGGTTGGTTTAAAAAACTATTTCCATCCTGGTTCTCTGCGATAGTTCTAAATTTCTTTCCGCATCTGAAAATAGCTCCTGCTGAGTATGCTCATATGATGGAAGTTCAGAAAGGACATTGGTGTCCAATGAAGGCATTCCCTGAGGTGTTTTCCTATCTGAACAGCCTCATTTTCTATTAACCAAGTAAACCAAGGTGAATGGTCATTGGAACCCCATGGAGGACAGAGATCTGGCTCAGCTCTCTCATCGTTCACTCCGGTGCACAGTAAGTGTGCATTAGTATTTTCATAGAAGTAAACAAAATATTTGGGGATTATGAGTAGTCCAAAAAGCATGTTTCTCACACGAATACTTCTTGTTTGCTTTTCTCAGTTTTACCATCAGGAAAATGGGTGGGAGTCTTGTGTGACTGAGCTAATCTCAGTGCAGTTTGAAAATTATGTCAGACCCTGGGAATAAGAGTGCTAGGGGCTGTGGTGGATTTATGTATAATTATCATTAATTTACCATTTCAGCTTGAGTCTGCAGGAGAATATTCAATGCATCAGATCTCTATTTAATGGATAGTTCATGATGGGGGTTCTTGAAGAAACAAATTACCTAATTAATTTGTGGGAATTTGACCTTTTGGACTTTTAAAATTGTTATAGTTATACCCTCAGTAGCAATAACAAGGCAGTCACCTGTAATCTCACCTTGCACTGAAACAGATCGAAAGAGGGCATGTGTAGTGAGGAAAGACTGGCTCTCCGGCACGCAGATGACCTCCATGTGGGATTAGGGGGTCTGCTCCCTTCCGGCTGAGGACCAGCACACCTGGTGGCCAATGACGCACTGTGTGTGAGCTGTAAGTCAAGGAAGGACCCATGCGATGGCAGGCAGGATGAGAAGGGGTAACACGAGTAGAAGGGGGCTGTGTGACCTTGGGGGAGTCTCAGCCTCTCTAGGCTTTGATTTATTCATCTGTATAGTAAGTGGGTTAGGTTATATTAGATATCAGATACTGGAACATTCAAGACACATGAACACATAAACTCAATGACTAACCTAAGCTGGTTACTCTCTCTCTCCAGACGACCTGGTTTCACTCTTGCTTTGCTTCTTCTGCTTCTGCCCTGTTGACCATTTTTCTGCTCCATGAGTAAGCCAAACCTAAATCTTACCCCAGGGATTTTGCACATGCTGTTCTGTCTGTCTGGAACCCTCTTTCTCCAGTGATTTCTTGCATAGACCTCAGTTCATCATTCAAGTCTCAGCTCAGTATCACCGCCTTTGCTCAAATGCTGCTTCTTGGCTCAGCTGTCCCCTGGTCATCTGCTGGAAAGTAGCTCCTGCGTTCACAAATTCCTCATTAAATGAAGACCAAGGAAAGGAGGAAATGAAGGTGTAGAGTCCCAGGCTGTCTCCTGTGTGCTCGTTTGCTCGGTGTCCTCATGCTGATGAGTCTGACCTCTGTGGACCTGTTTGATCATTGCCCCCGCGGAACAACAATTCTCCTGACAACAGGCATCATGTTGGTCTTGTTCCCTGCTTCTCCCACTGCTAAGCCTCAGGGGCATGCAGTAGGGACTCAGAAACCATCTAATGAATGAGTGAACAAATGGACAAATGAGATGCGGTCTTTTCCTTCAAGAAGCTTAATGTTCGTTGGTGTGAAAGTGCAGAGTAAAGGAGGAGGTATGCAGGAATGCATCTAGTTTAGTGGCTGGCACCTACGGGCTCACACATGTTTTCTCTACGAAATGATTCGAGAACTTGCATATATTTTCATAGATGTTAACATTGGTGAAGCACCCTTCTCGGTGAAACACAGAAATGGTGGGAAACAAGCATGGGAATCTGCTGTAGGAGGCAACTGGTTTCAACAATACTGGATGAGGAGAAGAAGGTGGTGAAGGTAGGCAAAGGGACGGTGTGGGTTGAGGGACCATGCAATCACCAGGTTCCAAGTGGGGGCACTGCAGAATGGTGTGGAGGGTCTGACTGAAGAGGTTTTATTTTAAAATAACCCTTTTCCTCTTATTGCACTGACCTGAGATGCTCATTAAAAAAATCAGAAAACTCGTGGTGAGAAAAAGAAGAAAATCAAGAACACTTGTAATTGTATCCACCCAAGAAATCACCACGAACATTTGATTTCCTCCTTCCAGCTGCTTTGTGAAGTATGTATCTCTGCACAAAGTTGGATCACTCACGACATTCTGTTTAGAACTTGTTTTCCCCTTTGCCCCGTGTTAGAATCAGGAGCATGGCTCTCCATCACTATGTGGGAACACCACGGATCCCAGTGCCTGCCCTGCATCCCTCTGTAGAGAGCATTGCAATCAATTGAACCTGGTTCCTGGTGTTGGTCAACTCAATTGTTTGTGCTTCTTCATTGTTGTGAGAATATTACTAGGACTAACCTTCTGGCAGAATCCTTGCATGTGTTCATGAAGATTTATGTTCAGTCTCTAAAGTGGATACACATGGTTCATACAATTGTATTCAGGAAGCATGATACCTACCTCACACACTTCAGGTTTTGAGGATCAGAATGAATCTTGGTCATCATTTCCATTAAAAGTCCTTATTGATGACCTTTGGTCTCCTCCGGGCCCTGCTATGTATGGTACATTTCTGTCACAGCGTGCACGAGCTAGCTTCACATAATATTACCATATTTAGTGAATAAAAATACAGGATAGTAGTTAAACTCAAATTTCAGATACACAATAAAAAAATTCTTAATGTAAGTATGCCCCAAATATTGCATGGGACATACTTATACCAAAATAATTTGTTTCTCTGAAATCACTTGACCACCTGAATTTTATATGGCATTCTTAATCACAGGGAAGATTTAGTCTGAAACAAATATGCCAAATGCTTTTGAAAAACTGAATCGGGCAGCTGTGCGCGCGTGCTCACTCCGGCCTTGCTGCGGTCCCGAGGGATGCTCCTCTCCGAGAATAAGAGCCAGCGCTAACTGAGCACTGATCACATCGTAGCCTTCTCAAGCTTCACATCCGTGTGACTCTATACTAGAGCTCTGCAAAGCGGGCACCACGCTCCTCTTTATAGACGGGAAAACCGTGGTCCTCCTCACCCGGCTGTGAGAGGCCAAGCCTTGAATGCTCTTCAGAGGGACTGAGCCTGTCTGCCCCCTCCATCCACCTGTGGTGCAGCCCCCGCCCAGCCCTGTCCAGCTCACACCCTCCTACTTCTTTGCTATCTTCCTGTTAGAACTTCTGTTCATCTGTGGAATGAAATTTTTAAAATCTTCCATCTGTACTATTCACCCATTCCTGGAACAGAGAAGACAACATGGGCAGATGGGCAGGGTCTAAAGCTGTTCTGAACATTATGAAAACACATAATAACAGTAGCAGATGCTCACGGAGTACCTTCTCTATGCTAACTTCCATGCAACACATTTACCTGCATTATTTCACTTAATCATAAAAAACCTGTGATGCACATATTGTGAATGGCCCCATGTTGCAGATGAGCAAACTGAGGCCATGAAAGCCTGAGTGTCATGCCCAAAGTTATCAAACAAACCATGGACAAAGTTGCCGTTGGGTGCAGGTCATCTAGCGCCATGGCCAGTTCTTCCCCCTTGTGCACACTGGCTCACTCTGCCTTTCCTTCCCATGTTCCGAGCCAGGCAACACGCTGATCCCCAGGAGAATCTGCTGGACACATGGTCGCCTGAAATACTCCTTGGAAGTCTGACCATCTGTCCGCCTTGGAGGACAGCTGTGTGTCCCATGACAGCCCTTCCTTCCTCTCCGGGTGTGAGTCTGGGCAGTGTCTGCCCACGTCTCTCCACTGGAAACTCACCTGACACTGTGCCTGTTGGCCACCAGTGGGGCAGGGCCTTACCTCAAGGTGACTGAGGCAGGAAGGAAGGATAGAGGACTGTGCCATCAGCTGCTTCTGTCCTGGAGTGGTTTTTTTATTCTGCTCAAAGGAAAACATGGCTGAAAAGCAAACACAGCTTGGTCCATCTGCTGGGAGGTTTTGCAGATGTCTTCATCAGCGAGCAGGCATTCAGGTTGTATGGGGTCCCTGAGCCCACTCTCTGTGCTTTCTGTCTGAGGAGCCCCTCCTGCCTTAAGCATGTGCTCCCACTCCCGATCTGCTCCTAGGAAGCCTGGGGGCTCAGGTACAGAGTATGCAAGCAGAATGGACATATATGTGTGCATGTGCACACACGCATGTATGCATGTGTACACATATGTGCGGGTGCGCATGTGTGAGCATTGTAGATGCATATGTGCATGCACATATGTGAACACTGGTCTTTTGGGTTGGTATTGTAGCTATTCCTTTTCAGGGTGGTGGTAGAAGGCTTTGTCCTTCCTCAGGCATTTGAGGCACCAGGGATTAGGGCCTTTTCTGAGGCCTAATATGCCTATTTGGACTTTCATGACACCAGGGCAAGATGACTTGGCAGGGGAGGTGAGAAAAAGGAAGCAAGATTTCCATCAAGAAGATTTTTTTCTTTCTGTGGATTTCAAGATGATTTGGATTTAAGGATTATTTGCTTTGCTCTTTCAGATCAATTTATTGAAGATGAGGCTACCAAATCCAGTGTATATTTTAGGACATGAAACCAAATGAATAGCCCATGATAAAATCCATCCAAGGCCTTAGAGTTATCACTCTCAATATTTTCAGCTTATTAAAAAATGCAACAACCAAGCAACAGTTTCCTCTTATCAGATTGCCTGCTGATTCTTCCCGTGATGTGATGGAAAGAGTTTAGGACAAGGAGCCAGGGGGTTGAGTTAAAACTCTTGGTTCTTCTGTGACTCTGGCAAATGAGGGCAATGATGATCATTGTGACTGCTTGTGTGGTGTCACCATTCACCATCATCACTGTTATCAATATCATGAACGTCACTGTAGAGTGTTGCTATCATCACCACCATCACCGTCATCACCACCATCATCATCACATCATCATCATCACCATCATCACCACCACCATCACCATCATCATCACCATCATCACCACCACCATCACCATCATCATTACCATCATCATCACCATCATCACCATCATCACCATCACCGTCATCACCACCATCATCACTCTCACTATCATCACCACCACAACACCATCTTCACTATCATCATCATCACCACCATCACCATCACCATCATCACCATCATCACCATCATCACCACCACCACCATCATCTTCACTATCACCACCATCATCATCACATCATCATCATCACCATCATCACCACCACCATCACCATCATCATCACCATCATCATCATCATCACCATCACCATCATCACCACCATCATCACTATCACTATCATCACCACCACAACACCATCTTCACTATCATCATCATCACCACCATCACCATCACCATCATCACCATCATCACCATCATCATCACCATCTTCACCATCATCATCACCATCTTCACCATCATCATCACCATCTTTACCATCATCATCATCACCATCATCATCACTTGTGTAGTGTCACCTTGGACTAGCCACTCTCTTAAACACTTAGCATGTATTCACTCATTCAGTGTTCACAACACCCTGGGGAGGAAGGTACTGTTCTTATTATCCCCGTGTTACGGGTGAGACTGAGCACTGAGAGGTTAATAAACCTCCCAGGGCCTCCCTCTGGGGGCTGTGGAGATGGGGTTTGGGTCCTGCTGTTCCTGCCCTTGGTCATTAGGCTAGCCCTGCATTTTCTCTTCAGTAAGATGGTCATAGTGGAGCTGTCTGAGGACGGGAGGATGAGGACAAGGAGCAGATGCAAGGCTGCTGGGCACCAACACTGAGACTGAATATCCACATGAAGAAAGAGGCTGCTGGGCTTGGGGTGAGGGGCCCACAGACCAGGAGGACAGTCTGGCAGACAGGGCTATATGGAGCCAGGCCAGTGAAGGGCCCGAAGCCCCCCTGCCCCACAGTTTCCCACCTGGCTGAGGTCCTGAGGTGCCCATGGTGCCAATGTTCCCCAGGAAAGACAGCACCAGACAATGCTTTGTTACTCTGCTCAAATGACGGTTCCAGGCCAGAGACTGCATAGAGGAGCAGGGTCAGTGCTGGTCTATTCTGATGGAAGTTTTCCTTTGGGAGAGTGGAACATGCAGATGTGGGGTGCTGGGTGGTTACCACAGGGGACCCTGGAGCAGGGGTCCTGAAGCCACGGGTAGTTAGTGTGTGTTTGGGGGGTGGTTAGTGGCCGAAGGTAAAAACGGGCTAATGGCCTCTTGGTCCACAGAGGCTCCAGGAGCCGTCAGGGTCATGTGGAGAGGGAAGGGGAGCTGGGCTCTCTTTACTTTTCTCCACTACAGTCTTGACCCTGAAGGTGTCACAAGAACTGACCGGGTAAGCAGGAGGGAACCACAGACACTTGGGTGTGAGATGCATTTACATGGTGCCTGGCCTCGTCTTCCCTGACTTTTTTGCATCACGGCACATGCAGAGAACACGGAGATCTGCAAATCACCCTGGAGTTAACACACAGCAGGGCTGGCTGAGGCTACAAGTGGCCCGCCAAGGTCTGTGGAGGCCTCAGGACTCCCTGGTGACCCCAGACCCTGTGGGCTGCCCACTCTCACGGCACCCGGCGTCTCGGCCCGGGCTTGGGATGCGCAGTGAGGCCCCCTGTGGCCGGTGGCCGTCCTGGCTCTGTGTGGGCATCACCACCTCGGAGTTGGCCCTGCGGACTGCCGGCAGCTCCCGCTTTGAGAAGCACAACCCGGCATCTTGTCACCTCCACCCTCTGGTCCTGGCCCTTCTTTCTGGAGCAAGAGGACCAGGTATCAGGAGATGGAGACCGGGGAGGACAGATTTGCCAAAGGCCCACTGATAGGGGGTAGGAGAGCCTGACAGAACCCCGCTCAGTCTTTGGATGTGGATTCCCAGCTGATTTGTCTCAGGTCATTGCTTGGCGGTCATACCACATGTTGGCCTTGCCTCCCAGCAAGACGGATATCCTGACGGGGGGCAGGAAGGCCAAGACTGAGGCTCACAGTCCCCTGACAGAGCTCAGTCTCTGCAGCGTGCAGACCCCCACGCAGGTCTCAGGTCCATCCCTTGCTGGCTGAATGCTGCTCCTCAAAGACTCTCCTTCCTTATTTATTACACGAGAAGAACAAATGGACCATAATTTTTATGTCCCAGGGTAGTGCCTGGCACCTAATAGACGTGCAAGATTTGTTCATTTTCCCTCCTCCTGCGGCTGCCGTGTGAGCGCCCGGCAGACCCGCACCAGACGATCAGCTGACTGACGGAGCAGGCTGCAGGCCCCGGTGTGGGAGCAGAAAAGATCTGACAAATGTCCATATGCAGCCAGTCTCACAATCTTCTAGGAGAGAAAACACCAGAAGGCCTGAGTGTTTGAGTCGTGGGGAAAATATTGTTAGGGGACAAACCTACTGTACAGCAGGTTTCCCCATGTGTGTTTGGTTGTGCTGCTGGATTTCCGCTGGTCTTTGTTTTTAGTATTTGATTTTAAGTGAGTTTAAGGAGCCATAAAAGCAGGGATATTTTAAGATCAGAGACAATGGGGGGCTGACTTTGAATGGCTCATCGCAGAGTTATCAGAGGATAAGCCAAAACTGATAGGCGCAAATCAGCCATTGAAAGGCAGGATAACCCCGGGGAGGGAAGTTCAGGGGTAGGGAGGAGGGTGGGAAATCGCCTGTGATTATTCCTAGTTTTCCAGATAAGTGGTTACAAAACTTGGAAACAGACTAGAGCATAAATCACCTCAAGAGAACTACTGAGCTTTACTCCCTTCTAGAAAATCTGGGAAGATATGAAAAATTTCTTAGAAGCAAAGTTTTTGTGGTCTAAATTGTGGTGTGACAAGAGTTCAGGACGGTCCCCAGGGAGCCAGGGCTGAGAGTCTGATGGCGGGGGACCATCCCAGCCCCGGGGCCAGAGCCCTGGGGATGGAGGGGGTCCCCAGGACAGCTCTGGGGAGCAGGGGCATGAGGAGGGGGCAATGACAGGCATAACCCCCACTGGGTGGGCTTCTGAAACATCTGTCCTCACTTGACGTCGGCATCTCGTCCCTCAGCTTGTTCTCTGCGCTCAGACCTACGCACCAGCCTATCAAACCAGCAACAGATGTCTAATGCTAACACCTGACTTTAGGAGGCGTGCGCTGGTAGAGGGCACTATGGATTAGCTCACCCCCTTTGGGAGGATAAGATATTTAAAAAGTCTATTTAAAACTATGTGTAGACTTTAATTTGTTTAGAATTATTTTAAAAACCTCTACTTTAAAATTTGCATCGCTTTGGATCTGGTGACTCCAGTTTCAGGAAGGTGTCCTAAGGCTCTGTCCTCAGGTGGTCTCCTTCTGCCACCAGACAGAGGGTTGGGGTCCTAGCCCTTCTTCCTCTCAGTGGAATGGTGAGGCAACCACCTCATCTTCATGTGTCGGTATTCTCATCTGTAAGCGGGAAGCCTGGCCGAGGTCAGCCCTGAAGTTTCCGCTCTGATTTCTAGAAGAGTTCTGGGGTTCTCTGGAGAATTCCCCAGAGAATTCCCCAGAATGCCTACCAGAGAACTAAATATGCTCAAAGCCATGTGGAAGCAATACTCCACCATCTTCCGGGAGGACAGGTATAATGCAGCGATGAACAATGACAGGAAGGGTTTTTTTGATACAAATATTCTGTAGGTATGCATATTACGTTTTCTTTGTCAGTTGCATTGGGAAAAATAAATTATCACCAGTCAATCTCTTATAATAAGAGCAAGGCAAGGCTTAATTGCTTTGGTTAAGTGGTCATGACTTTGCCAGTGTCCATAAATGCCATTACACCAGGCCCCTGAGATGGATCTGCTGATTTATTAAATGGTGATGGGCAGGGGGGCCGGTGCGATTTCTCTTATAGGTTAACACCTAGAGTGGAGATGCCTGAATGGTTAGAGCTGGTATCAGGTACGGGGTCCTCGCTAAGGGAAGACAGAGCCAGGGTAGTGAAAGCTCCCAGAGTGAAAAGAGCGGAGTTAGTGACCACGTGGGTGTGTTCTGGACCAGGAAATTTGTAGTGATTATGGTATACTGGGGAAAGAGTGACAGTTTGGGGCTGAGTCTCCCCTCCTTGTTATTTTTAGCACAGAAAGTGTTTTAGGTATTTTCCTTCTAGAAGCATAAACCCTTAGTCCAGAATATTTGCCAGGTGGTCTGATAATTTGCAAAAGACAATACATTTATTCATCCAGTGCAGATTTGCTAACCACCCAGGATGTGCCAGACGCCCGTCCCTCTAAATTCTGAGAGGCAGCGGTGGAAGACAAACGTCCCCTCCCTCGTGGGGTTTACGTGGTAGGGGGCAGTAGGGTTACTGTTTTGTTAGGCTATTAGTTGAACTCTCATGGCTGCACCGTCCGGCAGGGCAGGCTCTGGGAGCTCGGGGGTCCTGATGGTATCTAGCCCCTGGAGCACTCGTGGGCACACAGCAGGTGTTTCATGAGTATGCGTGGGATTGTACGACTAGCTGTTTCCTCAAAAAATTCTGGATTCTAGTTTCTGGCAAATTCCTGAGGGCAGGAGCAGCGTTTTGCTTTTTTGTCTTGTGTCTTCCCAGAACCAGCTAGTTCAGGTGGGATGAAGATCACGTCTGCTCCTTGGTGGTGTTGGGGATGTTCTTTTTTTTTTTTTTTTTTT
>NC_138380.1:2172047-2237164 GCF_054177405.1 Leptonychotes weddellii | reverse complement strand
TAGTATTTATACTACTGGGTTCACAGGACCTGCCTGGATGTTTTCACTGCATGTCTTTGGCACAAACAAGATGGGTTTTGACCAGTCATTTCTACTTCCTTTTATGTCAGTTCCGTCCCCTTCTGAGGGTCCTGTGTTCCCACGACTGGTATCCCCGAGCCGCTCAGGGGAGGGCACTCACTTCTCATTACTACACGTGCTTCCAGCATTTTCTAGACTCTGAAATTGTACAGCAAGTTTATATTTTTATGTTTAATCTATCCATTTCTTTCTTTGTTTCTAAGAAGAAAGTTAACTTTGAGAGAAAATGACTCCACTGCGGTTGTATAGATTTTAGGGGCTAATATTCGGATCTTCTGTAACACTGATTTTAGCAAATACCAGCGCCCGCAGTGCTGGATGAGCAGGCTCCAAAAACACAAAAGAGCTTCTCAGAGTAAGATGGAGGATGTCTTAGGTGAACATTTCGTTTCCGTTCCTTTTGATAGCCTAATAGTTGGAAAGATCCTTTTATTCATCCGGTCTCACACGCAGACCAGAGCGGTTCTTCGGGATTCTTTCTCTTGGGCCGCCTGCCCCCCAAACCCTACTGATGGGCACGGCTTGCATTATAGCTGGGTTGTAGCCCTGTTTCTTCATCCTGTTCCCGAGGAAAAGCAGGGGCAGGCCGTGGGCTCCCAGTGTCAGCAGCAGGGACCAATCCAACGTTCTTTCAGACAGAAATGCTCTTCTTTGCCCCTCATCCCAGCTTGATATTTGTGTACATATTTTATTAAAAATGTGCCCTTATGGAGTCAGGCAAAAATTATAAGACTCTGTTCAAACATTCATTCAAACCTCCTTCTTTTGGAAGTTTGTGGCCGTTTGCCTTCTGAAGGATCAGAGTTGGCTCGAGCTCTCGGGTTATAACGAGGGGACAGTCGTCCATACAGGGTGAGAGAGTCTTTGTCGTGGGGGAAGCCCTGTGGTCATGTCTTTCTGTGAAAGGAAACCCCTCTGGAGTGGGATGTGTGAGTGTCCCTGTTTAGCGGCTGTCACACGGAGACTGGGGACTGGGACAGCCGGGCAGAGGCAGCTCCTTGTCACAAAGCGCACCTAACAGCCAGCGGGGCAGAGGGTAGGAAAGTTTCTCCACACAGACACCGGGGAGGTTAGGGAGGGGACTCTGGCAGATCAGATCCTGAGCATCTGCCCAGGCCATGGGGGCCGCTGAAAAACCATCTTGTTGTGCGGGGGGCAGAGCTGGAATCCCATCTGTGAGGAGCCTGGGCATCTGCAGCCTCAGCCCATCCCGTGCCGAGGGACTCTTGGTCCCCCCGAGTGCACGTAGAAACGTTCTGGTTACTCGAGGCCTAGCGTTTGCGTCGTCCAAATAGTCGAGCTTTGTCTGCATTATTCTGGTAAAACAGAGGCTCAGTGCCAGCCGAGTGGGGGCTGGAGGAAGAACAAGAGGAAGGAGCATTTTGATCGCGTTGTGACTCTTTCCCTAAATAACACGAACATTAATCATGACCTCTGCAGAGTTCTGGTGGTGACTCAAACCCAATTAACCAGTGAGTCCTGATTCTTCTCGCTAAGCAGGACCAGACTTGATCTGGAATCCAGGGCATTGCTCTGATGATAACACCACACCAGGAATTCCAGTTGTTTTCACATTTGGGGGCAGATCTAAACCCTGCAACGTCGTAAGGACACGGTTGGCACGCAGGGGCATGGGGGAGAGGACTCTGCCATCTGCACAGCGGAAAACTACCGCCCTGAGTCACCCTGCTGCCGCGTGTCATGTGCCTCCTCCCGCCAGGGTCCCTGAACCCGCGCGCCCCGTGGACTCTACCCTTGGCCTCCGATTGTTCTCTGTTCGGTTTCCCTGGGAGCCCAGGGTGACTCACGAGATGGCAGCGTATCGGGGTCAGAGGGGCCTTCCTGCGCCGCACACTCATACTACTGCCCGGCGTGAGGAACCGGGTGCCCAGAGCCAATGAGACTTGTCTGGTGTCACACGTGGTTACTGGAAGAGTGGGGACCGGAAATCGAGTCTACTGGTTACTGGGTTAGTGTTTTTTTCACGATGACAGGGCTCGGATCCTAGGTATGCTTCTAAGCCTAAGTCTCAACACATTCGTGTGCTCAGCTGCTCTCTTCCGAGTGCCCCCTCGGTGCTGGGCTGCCAGCCCGTCCGTCCGCGGTGGGGTCTCTCAGCTGTCCCTCCCCCGTCTGACAGCTGGCTCCCACCGGGCATTTCCTTTTCCTTGCACAGACAAACCTCATTTCTTGAGTGCTTGGATTATTGCAAGGCATTGCAATCCTCCCTGCTTAGAACGATTCCTTCCCCTCCCTTCCCTGGGCTTCCCCCTGGGCCTTGCTAGGAGGCTGTCCACTAGCTGCCACGAGTTATTTACACACTGGAGTGCTAGAGACGAGGGAAAGTGAACTGATGTGTGTCCCTCTCCCAGATTTATTTTTACAGAAATGGGGGAAATTTGGAGAAATGTCGCCTCTATCCAGACAAATGAATTCACCTGTTCTTTCAGTATTTATCCAGAATCAGCATATGTCGTGATCAAAGGCGTGGGCTCTGGAGGGGGGCTGTCAGTGCTCAAATCCCTGCGCCCCAGGCACCAGTGGGTGACCTCAGGCAAGTCGTTCCACTCTGTGTGTTGGTTTTCTCATCTGTAAAATGGGGAGGGTAGAACACCTGAGGATTAGTGAATTAACACCCATACAGAGCTCAACACTGTGCGGACGGACTTAACGAAGGGCTCAGTAAGGGCCTGGCGCCTGACTGCCATGCAGTGGTGGTGGGGACGTGCCAGGGGAGCTGGTGGCCAAAGACAGTTTTTGGGGAGTCTTTTAGGTACTACCTTTCAGGCCACTGGATAGTGAACCACCTGTTTACCCATCAGACTGTTCTGACACTAATCTGGGATCTCATATGCAGCTTGGGGAGAAGGAGCACGGCAGCAGCAAGGCCAACGGCACCTGCCCCACCCCCTCCGTCCCGCACAGATGCAGCCTCCCAGGTCCTCATTGCCAGCAGTGGCCTGACTGCTCCAGGGCCTTCTCGCTGCCCAAGTGAGCCGTCCTGGGCCGGAAGCCCGAGGGAGGCCCATACCGGTGACATTGAAGGCTCTGGCAGTCAGTGTCCCCTCCTCCCAGGACCATGTGGAGAGGGGCTCGGCCACTGCTTGCTGTCTTTCCCAGAGCTGGTGCTGGGCAGTGAGCTTCTGGAGGTGACCAGATGCATGTCCTCTGTCTGTGCTCGGCCTTGGACAGCTTCTAGAAGACTGCATGGGTATTAAGATATTTTTTGTGTCTCAGAAGGGGGACTGCATTTCACCTGGTGTCCTCAGGGCATGGCTCAGTGAGTGTCACTGAATATCTGTCTCTCCTTGGTGTATGGTGGTAAAACGTACACAGCGTAGGACTTACCATTTCACCCATTTGTAAGTGTGCAAGTCAGTGTCACTGGACACATTCACCACATGGTGCAACCATGGCCTCCATCTCTACCCAGCAATTTCTCCAGCATCAACTCCGTAGCAGGACACAGTGGTGCCTGTCCCCTCCCCACCTGGGCACACTCTCTTCTACCTCCTGTCTCTAGGAGTGTGGCAGCGGCTAGTTCTCGAATGGACTTTTAAAATTTAGAATTTTGCAGACATGACAAATATAGCTAAAAATATAATGGACATCCTCCCCAGCTATAGAAAGTGAATGTTACAGATACAGTGGATGCATCCCGGCACCCCTCTCTGAGCTCAGAACAAGTTCTGAATTTGTGTTTGACATTCCTATGTCTGCCTTTGTAATTTCGCCATATGTAATTGCATCTATAATTAATGGGCAATATTGTTCTGCATGTTTAAAAAACTTTATGTAAGTGGTATCATTCTGTTCCTACCTGAAATTCTTCAGCTCATGCTCTCCCTCGATGCTGTGTTTCAGATTTGCCGATGCTGGGTCATGGGTTCCAGTTTGTTTATTGTCTGGCTTATTGCTGGAGGGCACGCCACTGTGTGGGTGTACCATGTTCATGGATACATTCTTGATTAGTGAAACATGGGTCTCCAGAAAGTGCTGGGATGCACATTTGGGTGAGTGGTTTTGGGGCACATTGATAATTTTTTCAGGCTCTCAATCGAGGGGTGGAATCCTGTGTGGAAGGCCAGACACATTTTCTGCACATTGATTTTCAAAGCAGTTTTCCTGACTTACACTCAACAGATATGAACACTCCAGGCACTTCTATTCCAGCCAATCATGGGTTTGTTTTTTTGTTTTTTGTTTTTTTTCCAGATAATGCATATGAAATATCAGAATAATTTTTTGGCATAAAATTTGCCAAAAGTTTTATTGATTACAAAATACTAAAGAAATACATTCTCATTGTAAAGGACAAAAGTATAGAGAGTAGAAGCTGAAAACTTTTCCTTCTCTCCACATCCTTCCCACAAAGCTTGGTGCCTACTGATCCAGGCAGAGACACACACTTACATACAACACACCCTACAGTGTTAAAAACAAACAAACATGTATATATACACACCTATATAATTCTATATTTAAATATAAATAATACATTTAGCGTAAGCAACAAAATCTGCTATGCCCATTGTTTGCACTCCCATTTGGATTTGACATAAAACACCAGACAACCTTCCAAGTAGTTGTTCTGTTGCTCCCTGGTATTCCATTGTACAGAGCTGATGCTATTGATAAGCGTGTTCTTTAAAGAATGAGAAAGACAAACACCATATGATTTCACTCATATGTGGAATTTAAGAAACAAAACAGACAAACATAGGGGAAGGGAAGGAAGAATAAAATAAAATAAAAACAGAGAGGGAGACAAACCATGAGAGATGCTTAACTCCAGGAAACAAACAGAGTTGCTGGAGGGAAGGTGGATGGGGGGGATGGGGTAACTAGGGGATGGCCAATAAGGAGGACACATGATGTAATGAGCCCTGGGTGTTATATGCAACTGATGAATCACTGACCTCTACCCCAGAAACTAATAATACACTATATGTTAACTAGATTGAATTTAAATAAAAATTAAAAAGAAAAAGAATTTTAGCTAAAGTACTAAATCACTTTTTTAAAAAAAGGTATCCAATCTACAAGATCCAGTAGAAATTAACCTCCCCTCTGGTGCCACCACAGTCCCCCCCAGCTGATGGCTTGGGCTGTTCCTCACGGCTCCCTGACACTGCCCCTTGCACTGACCCCTGCACTGCCCCCTGAACCACCTTATGAATTTCAGAGCAGTCAGGGATGACTGTGATGACATGGGTGGGGCTCTGTCCACTCCTCAGTGGACCTCCCACGCACCCCCCTTCTGTGCATCAGTCCCCAGCGGAGGCCCCCAGCTCCTCCCGCCAGGCTATGGTTTTAGGAGCCCTGGCTGAGGGTCCTTATGGGGAGGGGCAAAGGGATGCCCTGAGCCCTGAAGGCACATGGGTGTGTGGATCGTTGCTTCATGACTTCAAGCATGGGGTGGGGGCTTCTGCATTTTCAAGGGTGTCTGGGGTGAGTAAGGCGAGGGTGGGGGGTGGCCCAGGGGAGAGCTGGTGTCAGACCAGGAGGGGCCTCAGTCGCATGAAGTGTTTTGGACTTTACTCAAAGGATGATGAGATAATGTGGGGGAGTCTTAAGGAGTGAAAGCAACTGACTTGGTTCATGGTTTTAGAAGAACACCACTCTGACCAGCATTAAACATAAAATGGGCCATGGGTTGGTGTGGTGGCCAAGACTGGCGGTAGAGAGACTGGTTAGGAGGCAGCTGGTGGGATCAAGGTGGGGGTGAAGTCAGGGCTGGTGTGCAAGCAGGGTGCTTCAGAGAAGTGGGGGTGCCACAAGTGTATTTGGGGGGGAGGGTGTGAGAAAGGAAACTGACAATGGGAACTTCTAGGTCCCTGACTTTATGGCAACAGAGGGACGTTCCATGGCAGAGAAGATAGGAGGAAGAGCCTATGTTGAGGGTTGGGGGCAGGGCAGGAGACTGTGGGCTCCCTCCTGGACATGGGGAGCTTGATGCATCCACGACGCATCAGTCAGAGATCTTCAGCAGGTGGGTACCTGGGTATACCAGTTGGGGGCCTGCCAGGAGGTCTGGGTAGGAACAATGAAGGGAGGAAAAGAGGCTACATAGCTGGGCTAAGATGCCACCATAGTGGATGCACAGAGGGACAGCTGAGTCAGGGGCTGCTAGGTTACAAGACTGATGGAGGATGGACCACAAAGGGGCCTCCTGGTCTCTCTCAGCTGGCGGCTGCTCCCTGGAGCTGGAGGAGCTGCTGAGAGCTGCGTGGGAGCTTCCCTGGGGTGTGGGGCAGGCAAGCGGATCGGGCTCTGCCTACAGCCTGGGACGGCTGGAGTCTATGTGTACACAGGGCCAAGGGCAACAGGGGACTTTGGATGTCCATTTATCCGCAGCACGTCACACTAATCTTACCTGCTCTGCAGGCGAATGACAAGTGTTACTGGATAAATACTGGCTTCCAGCGCAGTTTTCTAGCCCTCAGCCCCTTGCACGCATCTGCCTCTTCCCTGTTCGCCCGGCTGCGTAACAAAGACCCCCTCTGCCTAGAGGCCTCCTGACAGGGACGTGGGCTGCTTGCCTGTGCATGTCTGCTGCAGTGTGTGTGTGTGTGGGGGGGGGTGTCTGCGCCGTCGCTGAGCCCCACCCCCGCCGCTCGGATGTGCACCTTCCGAGGTGCTCAGGTACCTGGGGCAGAACTGGGAATAAGCCAGGTCTCACTGCCTTTGCTAGCTTCTTCTCTTGTGTGTGCTTCCCCGGCCACATTGTAAACTCCCAGAGCTTGGGTTGCCCAAGAATCTCTTGGGGGGGTCTTCTCAAAATGCTAATTCTTGGAACCCCACCCAGCAACTGTGGTTTGGTGGGTCTGATGCCACTGCAAAATTAACGCATCTTACCAGTAACGCTGGTGCATGGGTCCTTGGATCCCACTTTGGGACACTGTCTTCTAGAAAGTAGGGGCCTGATGTGTTAATCTCTGCGTCCCTCAACATGCCCAGCTATTTGGAGAGGAGAATTACAATGATAGTAGTCCAATCAGAAAACCATTGTGAGTGATCCCAGGAGGGCGGTGTGGTGTGGGATGGCGCACATAGGATGGGGCCGCAGAGCAGAGTATGCTCTCACATGGCGTATAGTGTATCGTCCCTGGTCTCCAATGTGGGCAGCTAGCACGTTTATGTCAAAACCCGAGTTACTAATGTGGCAGCATGTCTTCCAATACAAACGATGATTGACACTCACCTCCAGAAAGAAAGAAGATGGGAACTTTCTGAGACCCAGACAATTTTCCAGTGAAGATAAGGCCAACCAGTTAATACACACTTAGTCACGGCGTTCTTACAACTTATGACCGCTGGTACCTCAATTGGATAATTGGACTGAACCTCGAAAACACAACAAATCCTTCCTGCTATTATGGGCGTGGGCCTCCCTGGACCTCAGCAAGTGCCTCGTGTGGCGTTGGTGACCCTGAGCCTCAGGGGCAGGTGGGGGGGTGCTGGGGATAGGTTGGGGTGAGGCTCATGGCCACGGCGGGCAGGCGAGGGACGCCAGGAGTGGCCCTGCTTCTCTGTTACCACCTGTCCACCTAGCTCACAGAGGTTTCCTAAAGGCTCCCTGACAAGCACGTGGGAGGCACCTGGTCTCCCTGGTACTGAGTGAGGCCACTTCTACATGGGCACCTTCTGGTAGAAATGGAAGACAGCATTTCACGGGCAGGGACCTAACGAGGTCAGGTTCGTGCTGCCCTCATTGGGAAGGACCCCCTCTTTGTTCCACCCCCTTCCCTCTCTCGGCAGCCCCTCACACCCCCAACACACCCACCCATTCATCCCCCCGAGGATGCTCCCATTCCAAACGCCTCAAGGCACCGCTCAGACTGGCCATATTCCCTGAGATTATCCAGTGACTGTCCTTCGTCCCCGTCCCCTGGAAGAGATCCACACAGATTATGATGACTCACACGCAGACGGCTGTATCCATAAAAGAAAGAGCTTATCTGTGAAATAAATAAAGTAATTGGCAGAGGTTCACTTATGTGCTATGTGAATTTTCATGTCCAGGGTGGGGGTAGGCTCGTGGGAGGGGGCTAAATGTGCAGAGCAGTGCGTTCACGTTGGAAGGAAGTCGCCAGGCGGCACTGTGAGCCTACTGTGCGTGGCTGTGTGTGCTAGAGTCCTCCTCTGAGCTTCGAGGAAACGCATTTCCGTTTCCACAGCTCCCCACGTTTTGATCATCGCGACACCGCCATGACGCTGGATCTGCTCCCATTTCCCACGCCACTCTTTCCTTTCTCCCCTCATCGGATTTTCACGGGTCTTGAGGGATTTTGACCAAGCTGAAAATACGCAACATCGTCGGACTGATTTATTACAAACACTTTTAAGTAGTTGTGGTGAATGTTGGCGAGCTCGGCTGCATGAGTAGAGATCAACAGCAATGTGACCCCGACAAGAGACCGCCACACCTTGCGGACGGCCGCGCCACGTCTAACCGTCCGTGCCGGGGTGAACCCTTGTCTACGCATGAGGTTTGGGGCCCACGTTGTGGGGTTCTGGCTCACAGAGTGCGAATCCAGCTTCCGAGCGCAAACTTGTCACGGTCCCCTCGCGTGTGAAAACCGGAGTTACTGATGTGACAGCATATATATCCACTACCACGGACACCGTGATGAGCTCCCTGAACTCGGAGCCCCTGGGCTGCGCGAGGGCCTCGCGGGTCGGCCGTGTCTCTGTGAAGAGGAGGAACCGAGGCCCGAGGAGGTGGGCGCCCAGCACAGCGCTGAGTTTGGGGGCACGAGAGAGGACGCTGCTGTGAGTGAGGAAGCGAGGCCGAGGGTGACCCAGCGCGGGAGCCGCGGGGGCCCAGAGGGAGGGAGCCAGGGGGCTCCAGGTGCAAGCCGCCCGCCGGACGGGCCCGGGGCCTGGAAGGCACATGTTCATCCTGGAAGTGCTCTCACCTCCGGAGAGGCCGGAGGAGGGCCACCCTGCGCGGGAGGGTCTCCACGGGCTGCGTGGCGCTGGGACCGTGCTTTGTGGTGAGCGGCACCCTCAGCCGCCCCACAGGCCTTTTGAGTTTCCATGGCGTGCTCCGCAGCGGCTGAAAGCGTGTAAGAGGACACCAGGCCGCCATGTGAGGTAACGGCCCGGCCGCTGGGTGATGGGTAACCGTGAAAGCGCCGGTGTCGAGGTGCGTGGGGGAGGCAGCCAGACGTGGCCACTTGGGCAGCGGTCCCCGCGGCGGTTCGAATGACCGGGCACATCTGGAGTTCCATCCTTAGATGATCTGACTTCTCCAGCGCCCAGCTGCCCCGTCCCCTCGGGGAGTTTTTCATTCAGAAGCTGCCTTAAGTGCCTCTTCCGTGTTTCATGAGGAGCTGCGCTTGCCCTGACGAACTGATGGGGAGTGTGCGCAGCGAAGCTGACTGTCGGGACCCCTCTCGAGGTGGGGCCACTCCCTTCTCTGCTCGCACACACGGCTCTGGGGTTCTCCCCTGTCTCTCCACTATCCAGCTGTTTGCAGGAAAAGAGGATATCAGTTGTTCACACGCTAGTATGAACACTCCCCTACCTGAGGCTGCTGGGTTCCAGGTGCCAGGACCATGACGACCTCACCCTGACCTCGAGGTTCAGGACCAGAGCCAGCTGTGAGAAGACAGGCAGGTAATCAGGGGTCATGGTGGGACGCGTGGTATCGCTCCCAGGGTCCTACTTAATGTGGGCGAGGGCTGATCTGGGACAGCTTTCTGGAGGAGGAGATGAGTGGGAGGAGAGAGGCGTGTGTGTGGTCCGGCAGAAAGAAGGGCTTGCCCCGCGAGCCACACCCAGGATGATGAGCACGAAGAGTTTCGGGAGTTTGGTGTCACTGGCTGATGGAAGGACAGGCGCCGTGTGCAGATGATGACTTGGCAGCTGGGAGCCGTGGAGGGCTCTAAGCATCCCGATCGTGTCTGATGCAGAGCCTGCCTGACTGGCAGACACAGGTGACGTGTGGGTCACGTCATGCACCACAAGAACAGAGCAGGGAGGCCGTGTGGGAATGACAGTTTTTAACTGGGGGATCAGGGAAGGTCTCATTAAGGTGCCACGGAGAACAGACGGGAGGAGGTAAGGGGGTGAGCCGTGGGGGCAGGGCATTTGGGCAGAGGGAGCTGCACATGCAAAGGGCCTGTGGCAGGAGTGGGCCTGACACATCCTAGAACAGCGAGGAGGCCGGTGAGGCTGAAGTGGAGTGACTGGAGAGGGTAGGCCCTGCGGCCAGAGGAATCCATCAGTATTGGGTGTTCGCCCCTCGTGAGGCGGTCTGGAGGGCTTCGAAGAGGAAGCATCACATTCTGACTGGCAGCTGGGTCATGCCGGCGGCTGGGCTAATAGCCTGCTGTGGTAATTTGGGCAGGACCTGAGGGACGCACGGGCCGGGTGCCGACGGTGCAGGTGGCCTGGATGTTTCCAGCAGGCAGAGGCCACAGACTCAGGTGATGTGAGGTGTGAGAGGAGGGGTCCCCAGGAAGAAGCCCGGGGCCAGGCCCGTGCACCAGCACGGCGAGACAGGGGAGCATGGGGGCAGGTTTTGGGGGGAAGCTGGAGACGTCGGCACTTGGTGACATCTGCCTGTAGCTCGGGGGGAGGTCCAGGCAGAGGTGCTGGATTCGGGACCCGTCAGAATAGAGAACGCAGACGTGATTTTTAAAGACACAACACTGTGTGGGTTCCCAGGGCACAGGTGGGGGACAGCGGACAGGTGCTCCAGGTAGGAAGGCGGGGACAGGGAGCTCCATGAGGAGGAAGAGACCCGGGTGCTGAGGAGGAGCGACCAGCAGGCGAGAGTCAGGAGGAGCCTTTCAAGGCAGTGCTCCCAGATGAGGACGCGCCCCAGACGAGATGGGCTCCGGACGAGGAAGGGCTTCTGGATGAGGAAGGTGCTCCCTGACAAGCAGCGTATTTAAAGGCAAAGCAGCCGTGGGGCCTGGGGGACACGGGTGGGAGCAGAAAGGGTGGGCTCGCCTGGGTCCTGCAATCAGCGCATCTCTGAGCAGCCTTGCTGAGAACGCCACTCGTCCACAGGCCGCCCCAGCCCCCACCCTCTGCCTGTGCCTGGATTCCTTGTGCCTGGCCTGGCCCAGGGTTCCCGTAGCTGCAGGTGAGGCCTGTGCATCTGCAGGCCCCCCTGCCGGTCAGGGGGTAAACTCTGACTCCACCTGGGTCCTCACGTGCTCTAGTGTCCGGGAAGCCCGAGGTGACACTTGACAGCAGGTGTGCATCTTGCATTCTGCGCTGGGTTGCATGGCTGTGGAGTTGCTTGCCCTGCCCCCGGGCTGCAAGGGGCTGCGGTCTATACACACTGCCTTATGTCCTAGGGACAGCTCCCCTAGGGACCCCAGCTCGCCTGAGCCCCGTGGGGCTTGCACAGGACAGGTAAACTCTGTAGGCACCAAAGGCACCTGGACAACCCAGCTGTGTCTAAATGTGGGCTGGCTGATTCAGAAAATTATACGCACATCACAGCTGAGAAGGAATCTTTGCCACCTTCCGACTCGCCCCTTGTAGCCCTTACTTGAGATACAGAGTTTGTCAGTTGCCCGGGACGATGGACGGCTCTCAGACTGGGAACTTCCGACTTAGGTTCAGGATCTGGCACGTGCCATAGCTTGGGCAGGACAGGGCACGTGCTCTTCTCTGCTGACCATCTGCTCCTCATCTTGCGCTTGCCCCCACTCTGTCCTACGCAGGTCAGAAGCCACGCGTTCCAGTGACATGACAAAGATGCCAGTCTTAGCCGGGGCTCCGTCGCCAACGCGGGGCGCCCATGCTAGGCTGCTGCCCCTCCTTCGGGCCCCACCGCCCCCCCAGGCTCCACCGCAGCGGCCCCTGGATGCTCGCCCCTTCTGGGCCTGCCCCTTGGAGGGGGGCGCCTGCCGGGCTTCCGGCTGTCCTCCAGGCACCGACCCCTCAGCCCGTGGGTAACTCCCCTCCCCTGTGTGCTGGGTGACGGGTGTCCCCACCCCCGTGAGAGTCCGTCTGTCTGGGAGGTGGGGCGATCTCAGAGGGGATTTTTTTCAGCTGAGAGATTGCTGCCCTGGTGGGGAGGCAGGTGGGGCAGGGCCCCTGTCCATGCAGCCTGCTGCCAGAGGAGAGCAGCCGCGTGGGCCCTGAGGCGCTGGGGAGGCCAGCCTGCTCCTCCCACACTCAGTGTGAGGTCTCTGAAGGGCCGAGGCGACACATGGCCCTGGGTATTCTGTGTTGGCTCGTGCGCTGCTCTCTCAGACGACTTCTTGTCACTCTGCCAGAAGGTCACTCAACACACACCCAGGGGACACGGTCAAAAACGCTCCTCCCCCCACCGCCACCCTCCCTCTCCCTGCGCGGGCCCTGGGGGTGGGGAGAGCGGCAGCAGAGGAGAGTCGGGGCGTCAGACACACCTATTTGGAAGGGCCACCTCGTGGACTGGCAGCACACTCATGGAGGCCCCAGGGCTGTGGGGTGTCCGGTGGGGTGCACCCTTCACCAGGTACAAGGCTTAGAGGTCAAGGTGCTTTTGCGTCCGTCTGCCCACTGATGTTCTGAGCTGTAGCCCAGGAGCCGGACCGGAAGCACCTGCACAGACCTGCACTTGTTCCTCGGCAGAGACGGTGGGCCATGAGGCACTCGACACCCCGTGAATCGTCTGCCACACGCATGCAGCTGGCCATGCCTTGGAGCTGACTTACTTGAAATATAATTGCTCCTATTTAGCTCCCAAGACAGGTGTCGTGATGTGTTGGTGTTATTTGCTATCTGTCCATTTCCCTGTAATTAACAATCTCAGTGGTTCGTTCGACTGCATTATCTGTACCTGAAAATTCCAGGAAAATATGATTCTTTATCTCCAGTGCATCAGTGGGTCTGGTTACCACAGGGCCGGCCTTCAGAGTGGAAGTTTGTCCGGGTCCCAAGTAGCTCTGGCCTTGGGCTGGGACCTCAGGGGTCTACTTTGAAGAGAGCTGACAATATGCAATTATTATGACTATTATGACTCATAAATCCCATTCCTTAAAAAGGAACAATTAAATACCACTCAGCGGTGATTAAGATTAACATTGACCAAGGAAAGTAGAAGATGGAAGAAAAACCATCATACTCAGATGCAGTAGTTGTTATTTTGGAGAGGGAGATGGAGTGGGATGAGTGGGATTTGAAACCCAAAGGCCCTCAATTGCATAAGTCGCTTGGCTTATCAGAGCCTCAGTTTCTCCACGCATAAGCATTGGACAAAGAGTGCAAAGCATGGACTGCTTCACTAATTTATGTGTTACAGTCATGCAGTGACAGTGTTAAATCTCTGGATTTTAGTGTAGGTGCTGCTGAATGAAGTGAGCACCCAGTTTTGTTTTTTATTTTTTCATTTTATCTTATTTTTTATTTTTATTTTTTTCATAGCTTTGTTTTTTAAAAAATATTTTGGGGAACAAATTTAACCAAAGAGGTAAAAGATTTATACACTAGAAACTATATACTGAAAGGAATTAAAGAAGACATAAATAAATGGAAAGATAACCTTTGTTCATGGATTAGAACTCAAAATTGTTAATATCTCAGCACTATCCAAAGTGACCTACGTGTTGGGGCGCCTGGGGGGCTCAGTCGGTGAAGCATCTGCCTTTGGCTCAGGTCATGATCCCAGGGTCCTGGGATTGAGCCCTGGGTTGGGCTCCCTGTTCAGTGGGGAGCCCACTTCTCCCTCTCTCTCTCTGCCCCTCCCTTCCACTCGTGCTCTCTCTCTATCTCTCAAATAAATAAATAAAATCTTTAAAAAACAAAAAAACGAAACAAAAAACCAAAGTGACCTACATGTTAAATGCAATCCTTATTAAAATCCCAATAGCAGTTTTTTTTTTTTTTTTTGCGGAAATAGAAAATCCGTCCTAAAATCCACATGGAATTTCAAGGGACCCTGAAAAGCCAAAACAGTCTTGGAGAGCTCTCACTTTTTGCTTTCAAAACATATTACAAATTTCCAGAAACAGTGTGGCACTGGCTTAAAGACCATCCCATAGATTGATGGAACAGAATAGAGAGCCCAGAAATAAATCCTCCTGTATGTGGTCAAACGACTTCTGGCAGGGAGCCGAGACCATGCACCCAGGGAAGGACAGTCTCTTCCACAAGGGGCACTGGGAAAACTGAATGTCAACATACGAGAGAAGGAACTTGGACCCTTTTCTACCCCAGTCTCAAAAATTAACTCAAAATGGATTAAAGATCGAAACATAAGACCTAATTTTCAGTTATATGTGGAACATAAGGAATAGCACGGAGGACATTAGGAGAAGGAAGGGAAAAATGAAGGGGGGGAATCGGAGGAAGAGACGAACCATGAGAGACTATGGACTCGGAGAAACAAACAGAGGGTTCTAGAGGGGAGGGGGGTGGGAGGATGGGTTAGCCTGGTGGTGGGTATTAAGGAGGGCACGTTCTGCATGGAGCACTGGGTGTTATGCACAAACAATGAATCATGGAACACTACATCTAAAACTAATGATGCAATGTATGGGGATTAACATAACATAATAAAAAGACCTAAAACTATAAAATTCCTATAACAAAACACAGGGGGAAGCTTCATGACATTGGATTTGACAATGATTTTGTGGATATGACACCAGAAGTGCAGGCAGCAAAACCAAAGATAAACAAAGGAGATGACATCAAACTCCAAACTCGTGTACCACAAAGGACACAATCAACAGAGGGAAAAGGCAGCCTACACAATGAGAGAAAATCCTTGCAATTCCTAAATGGGATAAGGAGTTAATATCCAGAATTGACTAGAAATTCCTACAGCTGACCTTCAACAACAAAACCGCCACATAACCTGATTAAGAAGTGGGCAAAGGACTTGGACAGGCATGTCTCCAGAGATGACGTCCAGGTTGCCAACAGACAGGTGGAAAGATGCTCAGCATCACTCATCTTTAGAGAAATGCAGATCGAAACCACAGTGAGCTATGCCCTCGTACCTGTTAGGATGGCTTTTATCAAAGGGCTGACAGGTAAGTGTTGGCGGGGATGCGGAGAAGGGGGAACCTTTGTAAGATGGCGCAGGTTATACGGAGAGCTGAACAGCAGCTTCTAGGTATACATCCAGAGGAATTACTCCAAGAGAATTTGAGCCCCGATATTCACAGCAGCCAAGAGGTGGAAGCAACAGCCAAGTGTCTATAGGAGAGGATGGATAAACAACATGTGCAGAATATTTAGTTCAGCCTTAAAAAGAAAGAACCTTGTCAGATGCTATGGAAGAATAATCCAGTCACGAGAAGACAAAGGCTGTATGATTCCACTCTTATGAGGTGGCTGCCATGGGCCGGGCAGGTACGGAGAAGCGTAGGGGAGCTATGGTTTAACGGGTGTGGGGTTTCAGTTTGGAAGATGAAGAGGTTCAGGAGCACAGCGTGAGTGTCCTATTCTTTCTAAACAACGGGCAAGCCGGCTTTGGAAACATGCGCAGTCCTCTCTTTCTCCTCGCTCTTCCCAGATGGTCTTGTGAAATACTCAGAGCGTAAAGTCTTTTCTTCTTTATGTGAAGGACAAGAAAGCTTAACATGTTCCTTTGCTCTGTCTTTGCCTTATATAAAACATGTCTAAAATGTTTCTAGAAAGACCTTTGGGTCTGGAACCTGGTCCATCCTGTTGGTCCGCATTGGCCGCACCTGGTGACCTTGGTCAGACCCTCTTCATCTGCCAAATGGAGAGGAGATGGTGGTGCTCACCTGGGGCTTTTGTGACAAAATGGGGCAGGCCACGTGGGAGAGCTCTTACCAGATATTCAAAGACATTTATTAAAAGTGTTACTTCTGATGATCACACTTATTTTTTCATAAAAACCTTAAATAAGTTAGTTTTAGTTTCTCTTTTTCCGTTTTCACCAACTTTTCCTCCCTCTTTTGACTAGTTACTCAAGAAGAAATTCTGACTTCTGGTTCTCGTTTCCTCTTCCTTTTCAGACGAGGCTGTGATTGTGTCTCTGAGGCTGCGTGTCTTTTGGGATTCCCTACCTCATTGGAAAGAGGACTGATGTCACCGTTCCTCTTGGTTTGGCCACACCCCTTGGCAGGTGACCCAGACCTGTTCCAAATGAGGATCATTTGTGCTGACTCAGCTCTGCAAGGAGGCTTGTGTCCTCTGAACGAAACGGGGGCCCACCTGACACACTGGCTTCCTCCATCACGTGGGGCACTGGTCCAGCCTTGCCTCAGAAGACACAGCTTCTTGGACATTCACACATGGAGTGTATTTAGGGAAAGCTTGAAGAAGCATTTTTTGATCCCCCACCACTTGCTAGGTCTTGGACTAAATTTGCCTTACTCTCAAATCCCGTCTTTCCCTGAATCCCATATCAACTGCGTGCAACCGTAGTCCCAAAACATAGATCAAATGTCGTCTTTAATTTGTCCCGCTGCCCCGAACGTGAGTTCTGTAAAGACGGGGTGTTGGCCCAACTGCATGAAGCGTGAGCAGTGGTTCCCATACCTGGCTCTTCAGGGAGGCTTCGCTTGGCCTCAGACATGCCAGATGTGGGATGCGGGATTAGGTCTCTTTAGGGTACCCACACTGGAAGTGCAGGTATGATGAGTTCACCTGTAACTCCTCTAAGTTTCACTTCTGCCAGGTCACTGCAAAGTATCCAAATTGCTTGAGCTGAGATTTCACTTCCTTTTTTTCTTTTCTCAGCCTGACATGAGGACACTGTCATCTATTCCTTCTTCTGCCTTCCCCTCAGGCACCCCAAGGGTCCCCTCCAGGGCCGAGGTCAAATGCACAATTCCCACCAGGACGGTTATGGTGGTGTCCCAGAGGAGACCAGTGACCTGGGAAATTTCTGTTACCATGCCAAGAAGAATGGGGGAGAGGCTTCTCTCATCCCCCAGGACTCTTCATGTCTCATGGCTATGCAGGATGCCCTGAGGAGAGGGGCTTTCAGTCCATGGGAGAGCAACTCAGGTAGGCGACTCACGTAGGCGACAAGAGTAAGCCAGGCAGCCATCCCCCAAGCATTTCCTGAACCTTGGAATCCTTCTTTGTGCTTCTCAGCCTTTGGCAGCTCTGTGCTTCTTTTCTTTTTTAATTCTATATAAGAAACTCTTTCTTCCTTTCAGTTTTTGCCTACTAATGATGCCAATCATATTCCAGAACATGAATTCCGAAGCACAGGCTTATAACAACCTGTCTTACATGATGAACAGGGATGCATTTTATCATAAAAGCTAGGGCCATTTGTACCTGGCAAGGGGCACAGCTGTAATAATCTCTGTACCTATATTTAGTAGAAAATTAAGCCAGTTTTTCTGGGCACTTAATAGTTTTCTACTTCACAGTGTGTAAGTTAAACTTGGCTTTAGTTATGCCAGATTTCGATCACAAGTATGAAAGTACTCATATAATTAACTACTTGACCTACTTTATAACTTTTAAAAAGGATTACTTGATCAGGGTAAGGCTCTGAACATATTGTGTCTAGATTTTTCTATGTTCTTTTAAAAAAATTTTGGAACAAATAGATATATTTATGGGAAAAATAGATAAATGTGGTTTTTTAACTGCTCAGATCAGTGCATTTAGATTAAGTTTGTTGATCTCAAGAGTGACCACTGGGTCAAGATCAGTTCTTACGGGCTGAGTTGCGTCCTAAACTAAAATTTAGTTGTTGGACCCTAACCCCCCTGACCTCAGAACGTGACTGTATTTGGGATAGGGTCTTTAAAGAGAACATTAAGCTAAAACGAGATCATCAGGATGGGTGCTGATCCAATCTGACGGGTGTCCCTATGGGAAGGGGAGGCCAGGACACCCAGGGGGACGACCGCGGGGGGCAAGACGGCATCCACACACCAGGAAGAGAGGCCTCGGGAGGAACCAGCCCTGCCCACACCGTGATCTCGGACTTCCAGGCTCTGGGTTGTGAGTACGTTTCTGCTGTTGAAGCCACCGGTGTGCAGTACTTTGTGATGGTGGCCCCAGGAGGCTCATACACAGGTTAGGGCTCTCTTTTCTCCACACTTCTCTTGTGACCCATGCGGAATGTGTCATCTCCCACTGATTGTCCACATCCCGCCTTGTCTTTATGAACGAAATTCTGCTCTTTTCAGCGAACAGTGTGTTTTGCCAAACATATGACTTTCTAGTACCTCTTTGGCTCTAAAATGGCTTGTAGGCAGAACCATCTGGGGTAGACACTCCTTCCTCAAATAAAAGGCACAGCCTCTGGGAGAAGTCTTCACCTTTGCCATTCGGAGCTTCTCTCCCATGGGGAATATGTGTGTCTGCAAGGTGTCTGCAAGAGTAAGGCAGCTGGCCCGAAGATGGACGGACAGAGGTCCCGGTGGCCCTGTCGCTCGCCTCACCTCTCTCCAGGCTTGTTCTTATGGAACAAATGCCAACCCATAAGCCCAAGTTTCTGTTGTTTGTGCCCAAACCCAGCTACAGCTGACTTGAGTCATAACCTGATGACTCACAAGCACACACCTGAATCTTGAGGGACACGGACTCAGTGGGCGACGACAGATTCAAGATGCACTCACACAGGCAGAAATGAGAACTCGCTGGACTGGGGCTGGGATGAATCTCCCAAGCTGGTGTGTGAAG
The DNA here is from genome assembly GCF_054177405.1 of Leptonychotes weddellii. Taxonomy (NCBI): domain Eukaryota; kingdom Metazoa; phylum Chordata; class Mammalia; order Carnivora; family Phocidae; genus Leptonychotes; species Leptonychotes weddellii. The sequence continues at coordinate 2,218,501 of NC_138380.1, read as the reverse complement.
GGGATGCATGGAAAGTTCTGAAAAGTTGGAATTTGGGAATTCCAAACATCCCCACTCTGGTGGTGGTGTAGCTGAATAGCAAGGGTGAGGGAGGGGTGACCGAGATCCATGACTCATCAGCACGGGGCCACTTCCAAACGGCTAACTGGCTCTCAGGCTGCAGCCCCGAAGACGCCTGGTGGGCCCACGGTGGACAAGGTCCTTTGTTCTGGCGTCATTTTGACTTAGGGGACGCTGCTTTGCCTCTGCCGAGCCTTGTAATTTTAGCAACGTGCAGAGCAGTGCCCACCTGGTGGGGAGTGGCCAGGGTGGTGGGGACTTCGCAGTTTATGCTGAGGAGGGAAGGCTGGGGGAGCAGGGCGGACCCTGGAGGAAGGCGAGGTGTGCTCATTCTGCAGGGCAGGTGGAGATTACAGGGAGCAGTCAGGATGGGGGGAGAACCTTCTAGGGAAGGAGCGCTCCCAAACGGGAATGGGCTGCTTCAAAGAACAGCGAGTTTCTCAGCCCTGGAGGTGCTCGGGGCAGCCCACGTGAGCCCACACCAAGGGCCTTATGCAGGGTGGGCAGGCGGGAGGTGTGGGATGGGGCGGGTGACCCTTTGCAGCCCAAGCCCGGGAGCGGGGTGCTGCCAGGGGCCGGTCAGGATATGGCTCGTGAGGAGACCGGGTGTTCCCAGAAGCCAGAGGAGGGTAGGTGCTGGGCTGTATGGCAGGGAAGGGAATTTGGGACCGAGCTCGGCTCAGGGGTGACTTGATTCATTGGAAAAGGAGGTCTGCTCCCGGGGGAAGAGCGAGAACAGAGGTTGGCCTGGGCGGTGTGCTACTGACGGGGGAGAGAGTGTGCCGCGGGCACCGAAATCAGTCTGGGGAGGTCGTGTGGGGTCAAAACACGAAGGGCCCTGAGCCGCAGGTGAGGGTCGGCCCTGCGTGACCGAGTCCAGGAGGTGATCAACCAGGTTCTCAGAGGGTTTTCTCAGGGGAGAAAATACACTCCCCGGAGGGCGAGCACAGAGCCGGGTAAACTCTGCGGCCGGTCAGTGAGTTTGCAGAAGGGAGGGTGGCTGCATGGCGAGGAGGACGTGAACAATGGTTTTATCAAGGTAAACCTGCATACCATAAAGTCCAGTGTCTTACCTGCACGGTCCGACGGCATGTAACACACCCAAGTGTGCACCCTCGCCGTGGTGCAGCTTTGGAACATTTACGCCACCCCCGAAGGATCCCTGCTGTGTATTTACAGCTGCTCCCCCTTCTCCCCCACAGCCCTCGAAGCCACCAACCTGCTCTCTGTCTCCATCGATGGCCTTCCCTGGACATCCCGAAAAATGGAGTCACACCCCAGGTGATCGTCTGGGTCTGGCTGTAGTGTAATAGCTTCTGGTGTTTCCCCACGACGGAGTGGATGTCGGCAGCTGATTATTTGTAATTGCTGACTAGTGACGGGTTGGAGGAATGTGCCGCATCTTCCCTTTCCGTGCATCCGGTGGGCATTTGTAGTGTTTGCAGCCTGGGACGATTGTGCATACCAGTGCCGTCCGTGAACATTCGTGTGCAAGTCTTTGTGTGCACGTAGGTTCTCATTCCTCTTGGGCACATACATAGGACCATGTAAACCGGGCTTTGGTGAGGAAGGGGCATTAGAGGGGTGAAGAGGTTAGGAGAGGGTCTATAGGGGGCTTGGGATGGCGTGAGGACATTCTATGGTCGGGAGCGTGGGTTGACGTCAGGGGAGGCTGCCGAAAGGGTGTGGACAGGTCAGGGGGTGGGGTGGGCGAGGGACAGGTCGTGGCAGACGGGGGCAGCTTCGTGTCCAGGACGGAGTGGGCACAATGAAGATCCCAGTCTGGCACCAGCTCTGAGACTGGAAAAGAGAAGACAGACCCAAGGCTCCATGGAAACCCTCTCGGGAGCTCTGGCTAAAATCAGAAAACATGAAAACTGAATTAGTGGAAACTCAGTGTCTTGCCCTAACTAGAAGGAGTCCTCATGCCGACACAAGGGCACCCTGTATTTCTTTAAAATTGCCTGTTTGCGTGTTATACTTGAAGACTACTCAGACATAACTATAAAATTACAAAATATGAAAAAACTGCTAAATTGAACCAAATAAAATTCACAAGGGCCCTGATTCTGATACCACATAGACGGTAAATGACTAAAAATTCTAAATGAGCACAGAAACACGTCTGTCATGTCAAACACATTAATTCCAACAGTCTAATATATATACTTAATTAAACTAGTGAAGCCATCTGTCCAAAAGCCTTCTTGGTGACACTTGAATTATTTGAGCAAAGCAGAGAGAAGGGTCCTAGACTCCATGTCTGCTTAGCGGATTTGGAAACCAGGCAGATGGGTGGCCTCCAAGAAGAGAAAGGGGTGTCACCGAGCCTCCTTGTTGGACGTCATGGCAGCCACCTCGGTCAGGAAATGGGGCCGCAGACGTCGCGGCCTCCCTGTGTGCGCAGACCTGCATGAGAGCTTATGCTAGACGGCCCTCAGAGCCATTCAGAGCCGACGTGTTAAGGAGTACTTGTTCCTCCAAAAAATACTTTAGCTGGGGTAAAAACCACATAATAGGAAATTTACCATCTCAACCATCTTTAAGAGTGCAGTCCATTCCTGTTAGGGATATTTGCAGTGTCGTGCAAACCATCTCCAGATCGGTTCATCCTGCAAAACTAAAACTGTCCCCCTCCCCTGGCCCCCAGCACCCACCCTCTACTTTCCGTCTCTGTGGTTGGGGACTTCAGCAACCTCACACAAGTGGAATCACGCAGCATTTGTCCTGTGGTGGCTGTCTTATCTCACCGAGCACCGAGTCCTCAAGGTTCATCCACATGGTAGCAGGCATCAGGATGTCCTTCCTTGTGAAGGCTGACTCACTTTCCATTGTCTGCGTTTTGCTTGCCTGTTTCTCCGCTGATGGGCTTTGCTGGACATAAGGCAATTCTGTGTTTGATTTTTTGAGGACTGGAACCTTATTTCTTTTATAGTAGATTTTAAATTATGTGCTACCCTATGCCGTAAGAGAGTTCTAAAATTAAATGTTCATTCTCGGGGCGTCTGAGTGGTTCAGTTGGTTAAGCGGCCAGCTCTTGATTTCGGCTCAGGTCATGATCTCGAGGTCCTGGGATCAAGCCCCACATCGGGCTCTGTGCTCAGTGCAGAGTCTGTTTGGGATTCTCTCTCTATCCCTCTGCCCCCTTCTCCCCGCTCATGCTCTCGCTCTCTCTAAATAAACAAATAAAATCTTAAAAAAATAAATTAAACTCTCATTCAGGAGAAGTTTCTCAAAAGCCACTGAAGTGAGCCAAACTCTCTACTTCCCTTCATTCTAAAACACAATTGAGATAAAGTGGTAAAATGGGAAAAAATCACTGTCATGGGCTTTGAGGGATGTGGTTCTAGTCCTGGCTTTCATCCTCTCTAGTGGCATAACTTTGAATAAATCAGTTTACCTGTTCGGGTTCAGTCTTTTCATTTGTAGAAAGGAAGAGATTGAAATAGTGACATTGGAAGCCCCATGCGGCTCTCCCCATATCATGAGAATAACTTCCGACCAGAATGGTGAATGCACAATACGGAACTTACATATTGCATATTATTATGAGATATTCAGAACTATTAAAAAAAAAACCAGGCACAGTTGGAACTCGGCTCTTGGGGGTGAACAGAAGGCAAAAGGAGAACAGCAAACATGATTCTCCTGTGTGGGCTGCCACTGATGCCCGTTTTCCCCACCGCGTCCCGCCCGTGAGTCGGACGTGACACGGACATCACGGGGGGCAGCCCCAGCGTGATCTAGGGCTGGAGTCGAGTCCCAGGGCACCGATCGCCATGCAAGAGTGGGAATAATTGTTGAGGCAACTTTCATGGCATTCTATGAAATTATATTGTTCTAAGCCAAATTGGTATTCGAGGATTATTTTCCTTCACAAGCTTGGTGTTGGAAAATCCCGCCGGCCACAGTGTTGGCGTAAATAATCCATTTGCCTTCTGTCAAAGGCATTGATAGTTTTTTTTTTTTTTTTTTTGTCATTTGTTGGAATATGCATCATCCTTTTGGGTTTTGGGACAGTAGCAATAGCTCATAACTGTTCTCTATCCAATATATCAAGATGATGGTATGTCCAACACCGCAAGCCCAACACGGACAGGGGATGAGTGATAAAGGGCAGCTAACGTAGGCCGGGCTAGTCAAATGTTGGGTAATTAACCCATCATGCCATACTTATGTAATATCTTGTTTTTGAAAAACTCTGAACAACAACAAAAAAATCTGTGATAGGTCAGCTATTTTGAGCAAAGTCCTTTTTTTTATTTTTCATGAATCTAAAATAATCTGTTTTCCCATTTTGCTAGAAATGAATTTGCCTTAGACATGATTGCCTGACTAATGACTATAGAATTAAGCTCCCGAGGACATTTTGTGGAATTAGGCTAAAAAGATTAACTTCCTACATGATGTCTGTATCCATATTACTTCTTATTAGAAATTAATTACAGTAACTTTCTGTTTTTTAGGATGCTAGAGGCAGTAACTGAATATAAATAAGGAAAACAAAAGGGAAATAAAGCAAAAACAAAGAGAAAAAAAGCAGATGATCATTTAATATGCAGACTGAATCTAAGCAAATTACTGTCTAGTCACAGATTTTCTGTATGGATAGATTTATGGGGAATATAATTAACTGAGTGAACAGACACATAACATCTTCATTTATTTCTCAAATACCAGACTGAATGTGAATCGACAATGTACCAACTTACTCTTGACATCAAAACAATTTGGAAGTAATTGACTCTTTGGATAATAAGGTCCTTTGGGGTTTTTCTGTTTCCCCAAAGATGTCTTAATAAACATCAATTAGCATTGCATACATAGGTCTACAGCTGTAGATGAAAATAATCTTTATTAGTTCTTCTGTTTGCTGGAATTTGGGGTAAATTGAGTTGACTGCACCCATGGAGTAAGCAAACACAGGTGTGCCCTCTCCTAATGGGACTTGTTATATTTTAATTATGTTGGCCTTTCCTAGTTAAAAATAAATCTCATCACAAATTTTACCTTCTCCAGTGAGGTTTCCTAGCTAACCCTGTGCACACCACCACCTTTTCCTGTGGACTCCTCGCAACACTTATCACTTTCATGTGGGTGCCCTGCGCTGGGTTACACCACGCCCTAAAGATTTCCCCTGAGGTTGATCTCACTGGCAAAAGGTGAGCCCCTTCTTGGGGTCATCCTGCTCCGGGCAGGTAATAAGGACTAAGTAGCATGCTTACTGAGCATATGAGGACCACGAGCAAACAGGCCCCCGCATGTGGAGGGCACAAGGCCCTGGGGCAGACTCCCTTGCAGTCTGGGCAGTGGGTTGGACTCTGAAGCGAGGAGACCCAGGCATGTGGTGATGACGGGGTTCCCAGGGCGAGGCCAGATGGAGAACTCTAGTGCTTTAGATTCCCTGACGTTTTCCTGCCCTTGGACCAGGTTGCTTTGTGGGGAAACGTGTTAACGCAAGTTTCTAGTTTTCTGGCAGGAATTAATAATTGTGATGATGTTGATTTTGTACCTCAGGTATAGAGCTTGAATATATCAGGTCCTTCGGGCCACGCTTGAGGTGCTGCATTGTTAACATGTGCAGGGCCCCTCTCACCCCTCTGTCTGCCTCTCTCGATCATCTACCTACCTGTATGTCTGTCTGTTGTCTGTCTATCATCTATCTATCTATCTATCTATCTATCTATCTATCTATCTATCTATCTATCTATCTATCATCTATCATCTATCTATTTATCATTTATTATCTATCTATCTATCTATCTATCTATCTATCTATCTATCTATCATCTGTCTATGCACCCATCATCCATCTCTATCATCTGTCTATATCTATCTACTATCTATCTCCTCTAGTTTCTAGACCTCACATCTGTCCCCTGATCCCCACATGAGGAATATTTTTATTTGCTTTGAAGGAACCCACTCCTTTTTGCAGTCCCTGTTCCAGAAGGCAGATCTTTTCCTATTTACAGAAAGCTTCCCAGAGAGGCTTGCTTGTTTACAGTGATTTTATGCCATGTTTACCTTATGCAGGAGCTTAAGTGCTGAATTCAGCCCTGAGCTGGGTGTTGAGGGAGATGCTGTTCGGAGCGTGCGGAGGGGGTGGATGGCACCTGAGTGCTCACGCTCAGCTGGCTGGGGGCACCGGTCTTGGGGAGTCTCAATGGAGAACAGGCTGCCCGTTCTCACTGTTACCCGGAGAAGGCCCGTCGGGCCGTCCTGGGGGCTCTGAGATCACTTGATGGGTCCGTCTTCCTGCCCCTGTCCCAGCACTTTCCAAAATCTCTCTGGCTCCTGAACTGCTATTCAGTACTGCCCCTTTCCAGAAACTTGTCCAGTTTCCTCGGACAAGTGAAGTGTCGAGGAAAGGTGCCGTGTTGTTGGGCAGCCGTGGGAAGAGAGGTGCAGCGGGCCCTGTCTGGGGGCCATGGGCCTCGGAACAGCCCCCCTCCCCGATGTGCAGATCATCTGCAAAGAGGCTTTTCAAAAATTGTTTTAATAATAGATTTATTTAACTCAACATATCAAGAATATTATCATGCTCACTTGTGTTCAGTGTAATAATTATTGAGATGGTTTATATACATTCTTTCCTAGCACTAGGTCTTTGTCGCCCAGCGTGTCTGTCCTGGTGCCTCTTGGTTCGGAACTGTCACACTTCAGATGCTCAATGTCACGTGACATGGCCGCCTCGAGGGACAGCACCGCTCCCCTCCTGTTTTACTGTCTTCAGGACAAGACCTGAACACCCTCCCCTTGCCCTGAATAGCCTTCCTAGAAAGCCCCATGCTGGAAAGCCTACTTGGTTGCCTCCTCTTTGGACCCCGGACGACTTTTTCCTCCTGCCTGGAACGCTCCTCCACATCCTCTCACCTGATGACCTTCCCTGTCCGCCAGCCCAAAGCCCACCTTGCTGCTGTCAGGAAGGCTCCGTGCCTCAAGTCTGCAGTGGGTTCCCGCTCTGGGCATTCCCACCATGACCTCCCTCCATCCTTCCTCCACCAGCCTGCGTTCTTCTTGAGGTCAGGGACTCTCCTCTTCCCGGCCCAGCGTACACAGTGGGCACGGAACAACTCCTTACCGCATCATGAAAAGGCACTTCCACCGGGTATCCGAGCCTTTGTGTGGGGCAGAGGATAACAGTATGTCCTGTGCGCCCTAAACATGAAGAAAGAGGAAGCTCTGAACACAGCAAAGTGGGAAGGCAGACGGGGGCGGCGGGGGGTGGGGGGGGAGCTTAGAAGGGAGGGTTTACCAGAAAGACAGTAACATGCTGGGTTCACATTGAAACCCGACAGTCCTGACATCTCAGCGTCCGGCTGCCACGTGGGAGGACCAGGTGGCAGAAGGCACAGGTAGGGGGACGGAGAGATAAGTCCCAGGGAGGAGGTGACAGGAGGCCCAGCTTTCTGATTCAATGTCCTGGGCCACTTTACATTTAATGCTTCTTTGTTCCCTGGCTTGGTAATGGCATGCATGAGGGGTCATCACCGCCCTGAAGGTTTAGAGCCCCCCGAGAGTCATGGATGTCTGGATATCCGAGCCCCGCTCCCAGAGACCCGGACTCAGAATGTCTACGGTGAAGCACTCAGGTGATTCCAACACCAGCTCCCCAGAGAGGTGAGGGAGTGTCCCAAGGCGGGCCCTGGGGAAAGCCAGCCCCAGCCCCCAAGTACATATGTGAGCATGTATTTAGGGCTAAAAATAAAGCCCAGAGCCAGATGCACAAGAAAATTTGCCTCACTGCCTAGGCATCAGCTCAAACTCCTCACCCGTCTTGCTCGTCACATCATCTGAATTTTTCTTGACACTTTGAAAACCAGGTCTCCTTTGGAGGCTGCGCCACGGCCCTCCGGAAATTGCGGCAGCTCCCGTGTGCGGGGTGCTCCCTGTGGTCAGACCTTACGGCTCACACCATCCTCGGTGTCCCCAGTGCCTTGTTTTACACAGAGTCTCGGCCCAAGGCACCACCTAGCAGGTGGACGAGCTGGGACTCAAGCCGGGGCACCTTTCCTGGCTTCTCGGGGTGGGGGGCCTCCTGCGGTATTGGAGCCCTTCTGGGCTCCAGGGGCCTGGACCATGGGGGTGGGTGTGCAGCCTCCTGAGAGGGTGGGGAAAGGCTCAGGTCTTGGGTGGATGCACGCTCCAGCCCGAGCTCTTAGAGAGCGAGCACATAGTGTTTCGTGGTGACTAAGCTGAGCTGGTCACCGTTTTTCTCCTTAATGGTAATTCTCGTAATACAGCTCCTGGAGCCCAACCACCTTCCCCTTTATTCTCTGGAACTGAATCAGACAGTATATGCTAAAATCCTCCTCTCGGGGCCAACCATGCTCTAGGGTGAGCTTGACGCCGTGTCTGGTGTTTAACACACGCTCTTCTCGTGGGGTTGGGGCTCGACCCCTCCGTCTCACCCGATGGCCTCGTCACCCGCACGGGTCAGGACCATTTGCGGGGGGGCACACAGGTGGCAACATTCCCCTCCTCCTCTGTCCAGTCCCCAAGGACACTTGGGGAAAAGTCTTGCAGGCCTGGACTTCGCTGCGAGGCTTCCTGGTGTGGTTACCAATTGGAGGCTGTGGGTCAGTGGAATGAGCTCTCCCTCCTGAACTCAGGACTCTTAAGGCTGGTTTGTTACCAGCCCTCGGCAAGTCTGTTGCAGGCGGATGCTCGGTCTGGGTACCTTGCCGATGGCCACGACAGACTTCCATGAACGAGTGAGCCCACGGGACCCCGGTGGCTGACGGCAGGGCATGGGTGTCCACATGCGCTCGGCGCATGCAGCAGTCCTTAGGAAGGGGCTCTCTGCCTTGGTTGCTGTCACAGAGAGAGGTCCGTGGGGAGCAGGGTCCTGCAGACGGGTCTTGGAAGAGGGTGGGAATCTGGCATTATTTCAGATGCAAATGTAAAATGGACATATTCTAAACCCACTTTGTTACTTTAACAGGGTACGGGACTCCGTTGCACCAGACAAGACGTGTCTGTTCTTTGGCATCACTGTCCCTCCCTTCTGGCCTCCACAGCTGTTTGCTGAACACCTAGTTTGTGGACAACAGCATCACAGCCGCCGTGTGTGCTCAGCACGCTTTTCTGGAAGGGGGCCTCCACCTCCCCAGGCCGCAGGGCTGAGGACTTGTTGTCCTTGGTGAATTCTGACTCGTGAGCTGTTCTCTTAGAAAGGCACCTGGATTCTAGAGGGCTTGGCGTGGCCCAAAGCCTGAGCCTTGAGAGCCTTCTGGTGAGAAGCTTCACATCACTTCTCCCCACGTCAGCGATTAGAGGGCATCTCACCCTCACTCTGCCTTCTTTTGCCCCACTTTTACCTCCAGACACAGGAAATTCTGCCATTCTGCTCATTTGCAAGTTTTGTTTGTTTATGATTTCTCCGTGGGGTTGTCTCCACAGAGGACAGTAAAGTGGACGCTGAGGATCAGTCAGTCAAGCATCCCCAAGAGAACCGTGGGTACTGGGAGCAGGGATGGAGGCTCGCTAGATTCTGGGTCTCCGGGGCTGAGCATGGCAGATCCCACAAGGAGGTGGCAGTGGATGACAAACCAGTGAAAACAACAAACAGAAGAAACAAAGACTTGGAGACGCTGACGAAGGAGGTGGGGTGAGTTACCACTTGTCAGGGACAGCCAGTGACAGGTTCATGGGTCGTGCCTGTCAGCCTTCACAGGAGGGATATAGCCCCTGCAGAAGGAACTCAGTCCTTGTGGAGGGACTCAGTCCCTGCAGGAGGGACTCAGTCCTTGGAGGAGGAACTCAGTCCTTGTGGAAGGACTCAGTCCCTGCAGGAGGGACTCAGTCCTTGGAGGAGGGATACAGTCCCCACAGGAAGGACATAGTCCTTGTAGAGGGATTCAGTCCCTGCAGGAGGACTCAGTCCTTGTAGGAGGGACACAGCCCCTGCTAGAGGGATACAGTCCTGGTGGAGAGATTTGCTCCATGTAGCACCCCTAAGAGGACGTGAAATGACCTGCCAAAAGGCAGTGGGGTGAAACAGACAAGAAATAAAAGATGTCTCCTCTGGGGGAGTAATTTTGGTTGGTGGGTCAGGTCAGGCACCCGAGAAGGGGGGCAGAGATGTATGGACACAGAGCAGAGGAATCAGAAAGAAGCGGCCCACGAAGATGTCGGTGTGAGTTGTTGGCAGGTGTGTGTGTGTGTGTTGCCCTCTAGGATGGATGGGCTGTGGAGAGGGGCTTCCTGGTGGACTGTCAGGGTCCCCATGTGTCATCCTTTGGGTAACCTTGGCATGCTCCCCACCCCTGAGCCTGGTCATGTCCGTGCTTTCTCCACCGCCGTGCTCTTGTCCCTCGGCCCTGGCCAGGGGACATGCCAGGGGTCGCCTGCTGGAGGGGAGGCATGCGGGGCAAGGCCATCATCCAGCCAACCCCAGCCTAGCCCACAGACCCCCTAAGATACCCCCAGTAGATGAGCCCAGCTCAACCTTGCAGACGCATGAGCTGAAAAAAAGTTTCTTGTTGAAGTCAGCTCCTGGATTTGTGGTGCTCTTTACTGCGGCAGAGGCTGACTGTTGCAAAGGCAGCCACGGTCCGTTCTGGACCATTCTGGAAGGGGCCACCTCCTCTGTCTGCCCTTTCGATCCTGGAGACTCTAGTGTTTTTAAGTATTAAAATCCCAAGTGCTTGGCTGGAGCACAATGTCCTTCCCTCATTAGATGACCAATGCTAATAGCTTCTTGGGGCTCCATGCCATCCTTCTGGTGTCTGCGACCCCTTAGTCAGCACACAGAAGCTACGAGGCGCCCCGGGACAAGGCTGGCCTGGGCAGACAGAGCACAGGGAGGGGGTCTGGGGACGAGTGTCGGCTGCAGCTTCTTCTCTCACTTTGGGGGCTGGTCTGTATAACCCGGGAAGTCTGAGGAGCTTCTTTCAAAGGGTCAAGGCTGATACACATCACAACATCCCACTGCAATGCAGGAGAATCACAGATCCCTGCAGCAGCACCTGGACACTCAGAAACGTGGCCTGAGCCTCAGGCTATACCAGTGCCCCTAGCTCTCCAGAAGACTAAGATCGGGAGCAGGAATCTGTGAATTCCCCCAAATCGAGCCTCGAGGAGCATGTGGCATGGCGGCTGGCATGTAAGGCGGTGTGCAGCAAATGCGAATTTCACGCCTGCTTGCCCTGCTCTCGTTGCTTACTTTTCACCCTACGGCCTGAAGTGATGCTTCACGGTGGTTTCCGCGGTCTGTGCCTGAAGGTTCACTGGAATTTTGTTCTGTGACAGAGCGCGTTTATCCATTCCAGGCCTTTATGGAGTGCCACAGAATGCCAGGTGGCCAGGTCTGGTGGACGAGAGCTGGGTAGGCGGAGGCTCGCCTTACAATGAGGGTCCTGCTGTGAGGAAGGTGTCCGCCATGAGCCCCATGAAAACACAGGAGCCATCAGCAATCCAGGGACTCGGGGGGCTCCCAAGGCATGACAGCGGGGACGGCCAGGGACAGCCACGTAAGGCTGTGTGTCCAGATGGTGAAGGTCTCCCTACCATGTTGACACATTTGGTCTCCATCCATCCCTCACAGAGCCAGCGTGTCTATACGAGGGAGCGATTGAGAAGATGGATTTTTGGGGGTCTTTACCCACAAAGGGACTTTTGCTTCCACTGCCCTGGGCCTCCGGTCACAAGGGAGCAGGGACTGATCATGTCTTCTGGGGAGAAGCCTCTGCCGGACGCTGGGACGCGGTGCGAGGCTGCTGTGGAGGCAGAGGGAGTGTGAACTGAGGGCAGGACAAGTTCACCCGGGCATGGGGGAGGGGGCTTGAGGGAAGCGGGGGGGCCCTGGGCCAGACAGGGGACTGGCCCACAGCAGGTCTGTTTGCTATGGTCTCTTCTCTGAGAAGCTTCTTCCCAGTGAGTTTGGTGGGAAAAATACTTCTCCAAATACAAATACATAGATCCACATTGTTGGAGCTGAAAGAGGTGTTCGGAGTGAGGCCCCGGCTGAGAGGGAGCGGGGAAACCGCCCGGGGCGTCCCACTGACTTTCTGCAGAACCCACGTGGTGGGGGACTGGGTAGGATGTCCCCAGGGCTCCCCGCAATCTTGTCCCCGCGTCCCCACACCTCCCTTCTGTGGGGTTTCTCCTCGCAGGCTGCCAGTGATCACCTATTACACATCCAATAATGGGACCAACATCCTCACCCTCAGAAGATAGGCTTATTCATGTAGAGTCTCCTCATTATGAAAAACCCTCTGCAGGTCTTAAATTGATCACCTAGTTCTAATAGATCATGAGCTCCCCGAACCAATACAGATGCTATTTGTGACTATCAATAATTATATTCTTATTAGTGTAATTGAAGATCTCATTCTCTCCTATCTAGTAGCTAGGAGAAGTAAATCTTCCAATTATCTTCACTTTTGAGCTCTTTTTTTTCCTTCAAAATATCTCTAATTATCACTCTTGCTACAAGCATAATCAACTTGCATAAATGAGATTCTATTCTTAGCTTTGGTTTAGCTATCCCCCATCTTTTTTCTAGCACTTTGTATGTTATGGTGACAAATCCTAAGCTAACACATCTATTCCACACACAACCCAAACTGAAAGGACCAAACTAAAATCATATACTTACAGAATTTGACTGAGAAGAGTCTAAACACAGAGAAGAACAAAGGTGAGCTATCGTGCCCTACACCAGAGCCCCGCTCCCCTGCCCGGCTACGACCAGCGTCATGCTAACTCTCCGGCCTCAGCCGTGATCCCAGTGACCGTCCTGCTGGGGAAGCTGGAGCTCACCATCTGTGCGTGCCATGTTCCCCCGGCGCCTACTGTGCGCTGGGCTCCGTCTCACTCACAGAGCTCACAAGAGAACACTCCTGTCCAAACCCATGCTGAGTGCTAAGACTCACGGGAGGGGTCTGAGGCAGGCTTTTGGGTGGGGCCAAGTGGGGTGGGAGGCGTCCAGATGGGGACCCGCCCTGAGGGAGAGCAGGCCAGCCAGCGCTCTGGGCCCCCCCGCCACGCTCACAGAGGCCACTGAGAACTACTTAAGGCTGCGGAATTCGTGGCTCCAGCAACAGGGTTTCGTTCGATCTGCAGAAGCAGACGCCAACCTCACGCCCTGGGAAATCCTTCCTCTTACACGTGTCAGACCACTGCTGTGGACATAGTGTGGCCCGGACCCGTCTGAAGGACGCCGGCCAACCCTCCCAGTGGAACCGATCGCCCTCGGCTGTTGGCCCCTGCTACAGCCTCTGGGAGTTCTGCCGTCTCGTCGTCCTGCAAAGGGGACACCTTCATGTCGGCTTTATGCTCCAGGCTGCTGGTGGTGCAAGGCTGGAGGGTGGCCGGGATCACAGCCACCCTCAACTGCGCTGCTGAGCCACGGGCCCGGCCTAACGGCTGCCTCCGTCCTGATGGGCGTTCTCGGCCGTCGCAGGAGGCCGATGAGCATCAGTCCCCCTGAGGGTGCAGCCTCGCTGCCTTTAATGAGGGGCCGCCTTGAGTCATTGGACCCACCGGCCACTTCGGCCTGGAGGAGGGGCACAGCATCAGTTACGTCTCAAAAAGGATTTTTGTAGCTGGAAGGCATTTGCCACCACTTAAGCGGCTGTTCTTAAATTAGGCTCTCCAGCAGATGAGTTCATTCAGCTATTTGGGGGCACTCAGCTTGGTGACTTCATCCATTTGCACTTCCTCAAGTTTGCTGTTACATAAGGACTCAGCTGTCTCTACCCTAAACTGTGTCTCAGTCCTGCCCAGTGTTGGAAGGTGGGTTTCTGCCTGGAAGCCCCAGGGCTCTGGCCGAGGACCCCCAACTCATCCTTTGCCCAAGCCAGGAGTCCAGTTTCCATGGCGACCGTCTCCGCAGGCAGCCCTGAGTTCTCGCCTCCGTCACCTCGTCCCTGCAGCGTCCCTGCAGTGGGAAGAGTAGCATTCCTGGGGGCCTCTCTCCCGCCCGCACCAGCGGGTGATGCGGCTGCACCCCGGGTGGGCTTCCTGGGGCTTTGGCCCCGAGCACCGTGCACCAGACGACCCGACAACAGACATTTACCTATGCACAGTGCCCCAGGCCAGGAGTCTGGGGTCCAGGTGTCCGTGGTGGGCTCCTCCTGAGGCCCAGAGGGAGGATCTGCTCTCGGCTACCTCCTGGGCAGGCTGGTGGCCTCTCACTGCCTGTCTCTGTGGCCACATCTCCCTTCCGTATACGGACGCCGTCATGTGGGATCAGGCCCATCCTGATGGCCTCATCTTAACTGACCACACCTGCACCATCTCCAAATCAGGCCATGCTCGGAGGTGTGAGGGGTTAGGGCTCAGGCACATGGATCTGGGAGACACACGTCCCCCATGGCGGACCCCAGCACTGAGCACAAAATGTTGGCAGGGTGGACGTCCAGACAGAGGCTGGGGAGCCGGCTCAGGGATCCAGGAAGCAGCCTCACCGTGCCCGTGGCCATGCTTTGAACTTAGAGGACCTCCACCCTTCCTGAGGGGGCACTCACACGTGTCAGCCCCGCAGTTCCCCTGCTGAGTGCTGGACCCGGGCAGGATGCTGCTCACCTGCATTTTCACCCGGTCCCACAGGGCATGTCCCACTGAACTTACTCCCTCTCTCCCTGCCATCTCCCTGGCGTCCTGGGCTCTCCCTCCACAGCTGGCCTCTCTGTTCTCCGCATTCACCACCCTGCTGGGACTCGCCCCGGGCTTCCCTCTCTGTGTCTGCCTCTGTGTCTGTCCCTCCATCTCTCTGTCTCCGTCTCTGTGTCTGTCCCTCCATCTCTCCTGGTCTTTCTCACATTCATGCAGTCACCAGATCCTGGGAGCCCACACTCCGGCTCCTTTGCACCCCCTTGTCCTTCGCTATCTCCCACTGGGTTTCTGTGGTGGTAGGTCCTGTCCCTGCCCTCGCCTATCTTGCCCCCTGATGCATCCTCACCCGGTGCCCAGACTGAGCTAAAATGCATGTCTGCACATCTTTCTTTTTTGCTGTGCTCCTCCTGAGTCCCTGCCATCAGGCCCTCTCCTCACCAGCTGGCCCCAAGACCTCTAGGGTCTGTGGCCCCGGCCTGCCCACACCCCCAGCCTGCAGGCAGTGCGTCTCCTGCCTCCTCTCCCTGCCGCCCACCCCATGCTTCCCCAGGAGCCCAGCTTCAGCCTGTTTTACCCACTTGCTGCTTGATGTCTAGGGGGACTGTGGGCTCCTTGAGGGTAAGCACAGACCCTGTTGGGCTTGTGCCCCCAGACTGATCTCAACCCCAGGGCAGAGCAAGACCCAGGCACTTCTTGAAAGCGACTCCTGACACTCTCCAGCAGGACCGAACCCAAGTGCGGCCTGCTTCTTCTCCAGCTCGTGGCTGAGAGCCCAGCCCAGCACAACACGGCGCCCCAAAGAAACTCAAGCACAACGCCAAGAATCGGAAAAGGGCAGTTTGGGTCTATTTCTACCGCATGGAATTTCTGTCGAGGATGCGGTGAGGGTAGAAAGCTCCCGCGACACCCAGGCAGACGCCCGCTGGCTTTGGAGACGAGCGCCCGGGCAGCGGTTCGGGCTCGGTGACCCCATCTGACCTTCGGGAGAATGTTTTCTCTGCCTCAGGCTGTGCATTTGCAAACTGGGGACGCCGCCAAGAGCAGCCTCGTGGTGCTACTATGAGGAGCAAGCGGGGAGCGTGCCGAGCCCTCGGGACCAGCCCCACACTCCTCTCAGCAGCTGCTCCGGGAGGAGGCGCTCCCAGCACCAGGGCGAGGGCTCTGGGGTCCACGGCTCCCTGCACCCTGGCGGATGGGAGACCGTGCGTGATGCTGACTCGGCCACCTCGTGCCACGTCTCCCTCGGTTTATAAACAACTGCCTTTCCGAACGCTCGGGGAGGGCTTTGCCCCGGTTTGTTCCTGAGCCCTACTCAAAGGCGCTGCTCCGTGTGGGACCACAGAACTCCGGCCACCGGCTCCCACCCACAGTTTCCTCCGGGCAAATTACTGGCTTTTGTTTTGTTTTGTGTCTCGAGATGAATTTGTAAGTTTCCTTTTTGTTAGAAGATGAACACGATGCTCCTGGGCAAGTTTTCTGTTTTGCCTTTGCTACCAGGAGACTCAACGCCCCGCTGTGGAAAAAGCTCGCGTCACTTCCTCCCAACTGGGGTGCGACTTCCAAGGTCTGTGTCCTGGTGGTGGGTCTGTCCTGTCCCCCGGGAAGTATAAGAACAGAATGACTTCGGGCGCCTGGGTGGCTCAGTTGGTTAAGCGACTGCCTTCGGCTCAGGTCATGATCCTGGAGTCCCTGGATCGAGTCCCGCATCGGGCTCCCTGCTCGGCGGGGAGTCTGCTTCTCCCTCTGACCCTCCCCCCTCTCATGTGTTCTCTCTCTCTCATTCTCTCTCTCAAATAAATAAATAAAATCTTTAAAAAAAAAAAGAACAGAATGACTTGGGCTCACATGCTACATTGGCCCTGTCTGTCCCAGGACGATGTTTGTTTCCAGCCCCCACTCCAATGCTCTAATCTCAAATCTGTGCAAGTTTCTTCTGACTTTTATCAGACTCAACAGAACTGGACAATCCTTTGTAAATACGAAACTGGCTTAGTATGTTTCGCCTTCACAATGCAACATTTAAAAAAAAAAATCGGTAAGATCCAGAGCTTAGACATTTAAATCCTATGCAAATAATTACGGCGAAGGTTTGAATCAGAAAAATGCGCTTTGAGTTGGGCTGGCCTCTCCTTTCAGTATTGCCTTTTATTTGAAAATAGGCAAACAGAAAAGGAATTGTATCTATTTGCTTTTTCTGTTGAATATTTTAATGGTTTGTTCTGTCTGAGAAAACCTGATGTTTAGCTAAAGTTGACAGAAACCACAAGTGGACGTGTCAAAACAAGCCAGAGAAAGTTACTTTTGATGTGTTTTATTGAGATATCCATGGTACTTTCCAATTATTTTATGCCAAGAAAGGTAGTTCTTCACAAAAAAATGATTTCTTTTGAAAACCACAAGTGTAACTTGTCAAACGTGAAGCATCATTTAAATCTATCCAAGGGAAGGTTCTGAGGCGGGCGGCACTGCTCCCAGCAGGAAGAAAGCCCGGGACTGCACGGACTGGGATGAGGTGCGTGCGGCTGTCTCTCCCGCACACGGAGCGGACACGCAAGGTGCAGCTTCTTGGGCATCTGGAGAGGAATTCGCACCAATGTGCACCACCAGCAGACCCGCTCCCTGGAGGAACCAGCCCGGCTCTCAGGCTCTCAGGCGCCCAGCCCTGCGCCAGGGAGCCCCGCCTGCATCCGTTCTGAGAGTGGAGCCCTGCATCCGGCCTGGGAGGTGGCTTGAGGACCAGAAGGCCCAGCATGTGGCAGTCGGCTGGCCCTGGTACTCAAGGCACTGAGCCTCCCAGAATCGGTTCCTCTTCTCCCTCAGGGACAAGCAGGTCCCCGGGGTGAAGTGAGCTTTAAATGAGGCAACACACACAGAGCACACAAGGCCATCAGTGCAAATGCACTTTCCACCCGGATGCCGTGGACTGGCCGGTTCCCGGCTCCGAGAGAGGCGTGGTCTCCACTCTTGCCCCGTCCTCTGCCGGTGAGCCAGGCCCCGGCCCCTCGGAGGGAATCCTGTGTAGACACACCGACTGCACACACATGAAATATGTACTTTCCTAGGCACTAGGGTTTTCAAAGGTGACTTCAGAAACAGTCCGCAAATACAAAGACAATGGGGAAGGAGGTGTTTTCAGATTAGACAGAAACCACATGAAAGTTGCCCCGGGAGTTGGGACGCGGTTTGAACTTGACTCAGCAGTGGGCGGGGGCTGATCCGCGAGGGAAAGCGGGATCTGAGGGCAGCCAGGAAGGGCGGCTGCCAGAGGCAGAGCCCGGAAGCCCCCGCCCCCCACCAGGGCCGGTCCACCCTGGGAGAGTGGGAACACGGGGTCTCTGTGGCCCCAGGCAGGTCTTGCTGCAAGGGGCTTCAAGGGCTCAGGGGGCATCGCCCTAGAAACCACACCCGGGAGCGGGAGGCAGGCCCAGAGGGTAACGCTGCGCCCAGCTCACAGGTAAGTCTGGCTTTGCCCTCGGGCTTCCACAGCGGGCACCTGAATCCTGCCACTCACTGTTCTTGACAAGAGGGGGTGAGGTGATGGACATAGGGGAAATGGTCTAAGCAAACACGTCACAAAAGCACAGGACTGAGCAGGGAGCACCCAAACTGGGGGTGTGCCCGTGGTGAGTGTCCAGCACGTGAGCACGCTGAGTCTGCACGCTGGCCCTAGGTCGAGGGTGGTGGGCTGGGTCTTACACACTTGACTCAGGCTGTGGGAACACGTGCAGTTGCTTTGTTTTCTACGTGAAGCCCGGTGATGGTCTGTCCATCCCCTGTGAGACATCTGTGTGCACCTGCTCCATCAGGGATGAAACGGAAGTCCCATGGGCCTCTCTGACCCCTTCCTTCATGCTGCTAATGCCCCCAAGGTCCTGCTCTCGGCTTGGGCCATTGCTGTCTGTCCGGCTGAGCCCACTGAGTGTGGCATCAACCCTGACGCTTCCTATCTCTTCTTGTCCTATCTGCTAGACTTCAAAAATGGAACAGATTCTGCCTCCAGTGCCTTCCATGCTCGGGCTTTAACACGGTTCCTGCTTCTCTCAGCTTCTCCATGTGGCCACTTACTGACTCTATTCACAGCCTAGACTGGTGCTAACCCCCCCATTTCTCTTGGGGACCGTGGATGGGGACCCGGCTCACTCTGGCCCCTCCCTCCTCCTACCTCTAACCTCCCCCCTGCCCTGCACCAGAGGGCTGCACCTGGGGCCCTGCACACTGTCCCACATAAAAGTATGGCGAGTCGCCTTGGCCACCCGGCCCTGGATGGCCATCCAGCTCGGCGAGCTCTCCAGGAGGGCCTTGGCCCCGAAGGCAGCGTCAGGTGCTACCCCCGCATGGTGATGCTGGTCCTGGCCAGGTTCACGCTGTTCCTCACAGCACGGCTGCCCAAGCTTTTTCCAGGCCGTGGCACATGGGGACGTGAAGGTATCTGTGCCACGGGATGGAGTAAATGGCAAGGTCACTTCTGCAGAGACCCTGGGACAGCCCGTCCCCTCATTCCTAGCGCCCCGAGTGCCAGGGCAAAACTGCTACATGCTGACACACTCCCGGGGTCCTCCTTCCGTCCGAGCAGGGGTGGGGGGCTTTCTCTTAGTGGGGGTGATCTGTGGAGGAACCCCGGCCACGTGTCACCGTGGAAACACTGCAGGCGCCAGGCCCGACAGCGGAGAGCTGGATGCACGGCGCTTGTCTGGACCTCCCTCTTCCCCGGGCAGGGGGTCGTGGGGCTCAGGCAGCCGGACCAGCTCTCTGTTCCATCGGAACGAGGAGGGGGACCCTCGGCCCCGCACTCCACCATCTCTGCCCTCTCTTCCTCCTTGGTCTGTGTCTCTGGTTTCCTTCTGTCCAGCAGGAGACGATCTGTCACCCTCTGGCTTCCTGGACAGGCTAGGGTCCCTGCGGCAGCTCCCTGCACCCCTCCGCCCGCGTTTCTCTCTGTGACTTCCCGAGGAGGGGCAGCTCAGCCGGTTGACTCTCAGAGCCGGCTCCCAGCCTTTCCAGGGAAAGCTGTCATAATGGATTAAGGGCTCTGTCTTCTTTCACACAATCCTTTATTAAAATGCTTTTTTGCCTAAATTACACCATGCCTTTTGCCA
Source organism: Leptonychotes weddellii (assembly GCF_054177405.1). Taxonomy (NCBI): domain Eukaryota; kingdom Metazoa; phylum Chordata; class Mammalia; order Carnivora; family Phocidae; genus Leptonychotes; species Leptonychotes weddellii. The sequence continues at coordinate 2,198,780 of NC_138380.1, read as the reverse complement.
AGAGGGGCTCTCACCTGGCACCCTGGTATTTGCTGCTTAGTCCTGCGGCCTGTGCCCTGCCCTGTGGCTCCCCGAGGGCGGGTGGCTCCCGTCCTGCCGGCGGTGGGCGCAAGTCTCCCCACGGCCAGTTCCATGCATGCAGGGCCGCTCGGCCGACCGGGTCTTCTCTCAGAGGGAGCACACCCAGCAGCCCATCCTGCTGGCCTGCGTGTATGTGAGCCTGGAGTTCACTGATTAAAATGGGCGCCATTATTTGCAAAGGTCAGGGTGAGGCCCGCTGGGGGTAGCAGGGAGCCCCATCTGCAGTCAAACAAGGACACGAATCAAGTCGGAGCCTGATGGTGTGCGGCATGTGGGCTGCATTCCCAGCTCTGAGGCTGTGGAGCGGGGCAGGCGTGGGGGGGCAGTGTAGGTGGGAGCCCAGAGCTGCCCCTCCGTCCCCCCGGCTTGTCGAGAGTCCTGCTAGTGGCAGGTAGACCTTACTCAAGTCCACCCAAGGGCCATCCGAGCCCAAGAGTCATCGAGGCCCCAAGGGAAGCCCACGGGGTCAATGTGCCTTGGATAGCTCACTGAGAACATGGTCTTCCTCCCTCCTGTCTGTTCCTCAGCTGAGCGCCAAGGGGGGGGCCTTCTCCCTTGCTTCCAGAACCTTCCAGCAGTTTCCTATTGCCTTTACCCTAGCTGGAGTCAGCTCTGTACACAGGGGAAGGCCGTTGGGCGGGGGCAGGGCGATGGCCTTGGCGCCCAGGGCTGGGGTGTCCCTCCGCCTGCAGTTGCGGCCATGTCCCCAGCATGGATCCAGGACCATGACTCCCAAGTTCATCACGTTCACCCCCTGGCAGAAGAGAGTCTGATCCCGGCCTGCCTCAGGAGCTCCGTGTATACCCACAAGACTGCATCCTGTTAAGCACCAGGCTGAACTCGGGGACCACCCTGCCCCCAGCCCTCCCTATGCACTGCCCCATCCCCAAAGAAAAGTGGGGTACCAGGGTCCCAGCTCCGCATTGCTCTAATGGCCACATTCTGGCCAAAAGTAATATTTGTTCCTTTCAGAGTTTAACCCCATTCTTGTTTGTTCATTTTCAGTAACAAATTTCCAGTGCAGAAGCCTGGGGCACAGGAAACGGTCTGGCTCAAAATCCAGGTTAGGTTGCAGAATGTTGCCCCTCTGATATCATCACTTGGAGTACTCCAGGTCAAACTCGGAGTTTGAAATTCAACATGAGCAGGTCTCTAACCCAAACTGTGCAAATCCACCACTCTGTGTGTGCGGGCGTGCCTCGGGATGAGGATGCTGAGCGCGCGAGGCACGTGCAGGGGTCGCACCCAGGGGTGAAGGTCCCCGCACGTGCAGGGTCCCAGCCGGGGCTGAAAAACTTTCTGAGCTCATTGTAGGTTTGCACAAGGCTTTCAGCTGTCACACGGAGTGATGGACCGTGGGTCCCTGGGTCAGGCTTGCCCGCGGGAGCACGGTGTGGGGTGAAGCATCTATCACACCCACCGCAGATCATACCTTCTTTGGAATCATGAGTTTATCCCTCCAGGTGCTCCCGTGGATCAGTCGTCAGTGGTCTTTATTGCTGAGCAGAACTCCCCAGCGTGGCTGGACCCCAGCTTGTTTAACCATGTCCTGTTGAAGGAGGACATCCTGGTTGTTTCCAATGTGGGGCCACTACAAATCAAGCTGCTACGAACACTTCTGTGCAGGTTTATATGTGAACAGCATGCATATGTTTTTAAGGACTAAAATGCTACCTAAATCCCTAAGTAAGTCATGGTCAGTACAGTGACAAGCCCATGCTGAACCAGTATGGCAGAGGGGGGAAGCCATGGTTCTTTGGGATCCCACAGACCTGGGTTTGAGTCTCAGCTCTGCTATTTGCTGGCTGTGCAATCTGGGACAAGGAGCTAACAACACGGAGCCTCGGTTTCCTCTTCTGCAAAACGGGGCAGTAACGCCCGTCCTTTGCTGCTGCTCGTTACGGTTCACTGAGCTGATCTGCGCCAGCACTTTGCACAGTGTCCTCAGCTAACGCCAGCACCTGAATTACCCCCTGCGAGGCCCTAGACGCTGCGGCGTGGGAAGGTGACACCCCATCCGCCCCAGTCACCTCTGGTCTTGCCCACGCCCACGTTGACTTCCCACCCCCGGCGGCTCGCTGCAGCAGCAAGCCGCCCCCGCCCCCTCACGCCTCTCAGATGACCTCCTGCTAAAGACTCCTGCACTTAGAAAACGTGTTCTTACTCATTTTATGAATATTCTTATCAAAAAGCATCACCCACTCAACTTTACTTTAGGAGCAGGGTTATTTCCTTTTTCTTCCTAAAGCAAAGACACCCCCTTGCCAAGGTAGGGACGTTTTTATTGGTTCATTCCAGCCCAAATAGATCATTTAGATTTATAAGAAGCACGCCCAGTGCCAAACCCTTCGGGCACGTGTACCAAACAAGGGGTCAGGATCAGCATCAAACCTTTCCCAGAACTCCGCTCTCGGTGCCCAACCTCCCCACGCGCGGGAGAGGAGGGGTCCTGCTGCTGAGGCTGTGAGGTGCCAAGTGCCCACCGGAGTCTGCAGACCGTGGGGAGGGAGTATGGGCGAGTGGTTTCTAGGGAACCGGGATGCACCGGCTCTGCAGAGAGTTGGCCCTATTGAATCGTTCTCTCCAGGGCTGCTCCCGGAACGTAGCCTTTCCTGTGTCCTGGAAAGGGTCTCAGGGCCTCTGGCCGGAGCAGCACCCCACGGGCGGGGTCGCACCAGTGACTGTGAGGCCAGGCTGGTCTCTCTGCTCCTCTTGAAGAAGATTCTGAAACCGAAAATGCCATTGGCCAAATGGAGCTTTTTGTTCCAAAGGATGAATTTGCTGGGGAACTGGGGGGGAAGTCAGGTGTCTGTAGCTCCCCCTCGGTACTTTCCAGTTTCAGGATCTTTCTATAGTAGTGTTGGCAAAACACGACGGCAACTAGTTTCGGCGCGATCGCGTGGGGAAGGGGTAGCAACTTCTGCCCCAGCACAGACTAGCAGCCGCAAAGTCAAGGGCGAGCCCAGCTCCGCGCAGACGGGAGGGGCGGTCAGCAGGTGGGACGCTGCCTCCGTGAGGCAACCAGACAGCCGGGTGGGGGCGGGGGCGGGGGCGGGGGCCGCAGGGTGCTCACCCATGCTCATCCACCTTTATCAGCTCTCCGTTGGGGAAGACTGCAAAAACGGTTGCTTGCACACCTTACGCTGGCCTCTCGCGCGAGGGCGGAGGTGACTCTGGTCTGACACAGGCCCCGAGAAGCCGTTTCCTGCAGCCCCTCCGTGTGGCAGATGGAGAATCTTCCAGCCCCTCCCGGCTGCTTGCTGCCCTCAACGCTCGTGGTTGTTGTTCTTTGGAAACTAGAAGCAAACAGGTTTGCACGTGCAGAGCGAAGCAACGCCGAGGGGCAGTGCCCACCGGGGACCCAGGACTCTGTGTCGCATCCTCCAGGCTCCCGGTGTGAGAAACGGCTCCGCGCGAAGCGTGGCTGCGTTATTTATGCAACTGCCTTGGCAAGACTGTCTTCCTTGGCAGCCTGGTGAGCCAGAGCACAGCTCGGCGCCAGGAAAGCCTGTGAGCCACACGCACAAATCTGAGGTTCAGCCTGCTTCCCGGGGCCCTGGTCCCCACTGGTCACGCCACTCTAACAGTGCCCAGAACGCTGGCCTCTCAGGGTCACAAGTGCTGCCGTCCCCTCCGTATCCTGGGTTCCTCTTCCCTAACGAGGGACCAGAGGAGCTGCTCCCGCACCCCTTGTACTCCGCGCTGCCCACGAGGACCATTCGGGGGGCAGGAAAGGTGGACGGGGCCGGGGGGCCAGCTGGTCCACCAGCCAGGACAAGCACAGCATTAGCACCTGTCATCTGCGCCAGCCCCGCGGTGCTCTGCGGCTCCGGGAAGCTGGATCGGTTGTCCCTGTTTGACAACCAAGGAAACCGAGGCAGGACAGTTAAGTGACCTGCCAAGTCAGGGAGGCAGCATGGTGTCGGTAGCTGGGAGTGTCCCACGCCCGTGAGCGACGGTGGCTTTGTCTTGTGGTGTTGGTTCAAGGCGTGTGGCTGGACACCGAGCACAGGCGGTGAGCAAGGGTGTTTCTAAGCCACCATCGACGAGACCGTCCCAGACGGATGCGCCATTGTTGGACGGACGGGGGGCGGTGTCCACCTGCGAAGCACAGAGCCCTTCAGGAGTCCTCCCGCGGCCGGGGAGGCAGCCCCCACCTCCCCGCGCCAACTCAGCTTCCAAAGGAGCTACGGTCTGACCAAGCTGCACTCTGACCTGGCTTCTGTCAGGATGATTGAGGACCCCGAAGAGTTTTTGTTCATTATATTGGAAATGAAAACTGAAAAAAAAATTAAAAACACTTATTGATTCATTTAAAAATAAGAATAATAACAAGTTTCATAGTTTTAGCTTTTACGGTTATGTGTAGAATCCAATTTGAGCTAATTTTTGTATCCGGTAGGCAGGGGTTTATGTTCCTTTTTTTTTTTTTGCATGTGGTTGCCCCATAGCCCCAGCACCATGGGTTGGAAAGACTACTCATTCTCTACGGAATTGTCTCGGGATTCCTGTTGAAAATTTCTTGACCATACATGTGAGGGTTTATTACACTCAATTCACTTTCGTCGATCTACTATATGCATCACACCAATACTGTACTCCCTTGGTTACTGCAGCTTTGTAGTAGGGTTCCAGTCGGGAAGTGTGAATTTTCCAACTTCATTTTTTTTCAAGGCTGTCTAGACTATTATGGGTCTTTTTTCATCTCCATATGAATTTCAGGATGAGCACATCAATTTCTGTAGGAAAAAGGCATCTGCGATACTTACAGGAATTGTGTTGAATCTGCACATCAATTTGGGGGATTGTTGCCATCTTAACAAAATTAGGTCTTCCAATCAATGCCATGGATGACTTTTCATTTTTTAGGTCCTTAATTTCTCTTGACAATGTTTTATAGTTTGGAGGGTATAAGTTATGTACTCCTTGTGTTAAATTTATTTCTAAGTATTTTATTCTAGGTAATGATATCATAAATGGAATTGTTTTCCTGATTTTATTTTCAGATTGTTCATTGCCAGTGTATAGAAATACAATAGATTTTTGTATATTGATTTTGTATCCTACAACCTTGCTACACTAGTTTACTTTTACTTATTTTTATTTTTTTAACAATAAAAAATGTAATTAGTGTTTAAGACAATGGAGAAAGAAGTTTCAAAAACCATTGCATATGTTAATTGCCAAGTTAATTATCTATATAAGTGCTATTGACATTTTTTATTACTTTCAATACTTTCTTTAGTAGAATCATTAAGATTTTCTGTATACAAGGTCACGTCATCTGTAAAAAGAGAGAGTTCCTTTCCAAATTATTCTAAAAGGAGAGTTCCAATCCTTTTCTCCCTCCCTCCCTCCCTCCCTCCCTCCCTCCCTCCTTCCTTTCTTCCTTCACCTGTAGTTTTGTTTTCTGTGATTTCTTTTTCTGGTTTGGTATTAGGGTGATATTGGTCACGTAGAATAAATTTTTGAAATAAACTTTGAAACAATATTTTTGGAATAGTTCGTGAATAATTGATATGAATTCTTTAAGAAATATTCAGTAGAATTCACTAGTGAAGCCATCTGGTCCTGGAATTTTTTTTTTTTTTTTTTTTTTTAGATAGAGTGCAGGCTCTGTGCCCAGCATGGAGCCCAATGCAGGGCTCAATCTCATAATCCTGAGATCATGACCTGAGCAGAAATCAAGAGTTGGACACTTAACCAAATAAGCCACCCATGTGCCCCTGGTCCTGGACTTTTCTTTGCTGGATGTTTTAAAATTACTAATGATATCTCTTTATTTGTTATAGGTCTATTCAGATTTTTTTGTTTCTTCTTGAGGAAGTTCTGATAGTTTGGACCTTTCTAGCAATTTGTCCACTCTGTTTAAATTATCTAATTTGAGACAAACCATGAGAGACCATGGACTCTGAGAAACAAACTGAGGGTTCTAGAGGGGAGGGGGGTGAGGGGATGGGTTAGCCCGGTGATGGGTATTAAGGAGGGCACGTATTGAATGGAGCACTGGGTGTTATATGCAAACAATGAATCATGGATCACTACATCAAAAACTAATGATGTACTGTATGGTGACTAACATAACATAATAAAATAAAATTAAAAAAATAAATTATCTAATTTGTTCACATGGAGTTGTTCATAGCACTATCTTTTTTTTAAGATTTTATTTATTTGAGAGAGAGAGAGACAGCAGGAGCGAGGGGGGGGAGGGGCCGAGGGAGAGGGAGAAGTGGGATCCCCACTGAGCAGGGAGCCCAATATGGGGCTCTACCCTAGACCCTGGGATCATGAACTGAGCTGATGGCAGACGCTTAACTGACTGAGCCACCCAGGCGCCCCTTATAGCACTATCTTATAATACTTTTTATTTCCACAAGATTGGTAGAGAGGTCTCTCTTTCACTACTCATCTTAATGATTTGAGTCTCCTAGCCAAAAGTTTGTCATTTTTGTTGATCTTTACAAAGAATTAACTTTGTTCTCCTAATTTTCTCTACTGTTTTTCTATTCTTTATTTAATTTATTTCTGATCTATCTTTATTATTTCCTTCCTTATTTGCTTTAGGTTTAGTTTTCTCTTCTTTTTCTAGTGTCCTATCATGGAAATGTAGGTTATCATTGATACCTTCTTTTTTTTTTAAATATAGGTAGCTACAGCTATAAATTTCCCTCTATGTACTGCTTTATCTGCATCCCATAAATTTTGGTATGTTATGTTTTTTACTTTCAGTCACATCAAAGTATTTTCTAATTTCCCTTGGGATTTTTTATTTTGCTCATTTGTGCCTTAGAATATGTTATTTGATATCCACATAATTTTAAATTTACCAAATTTCTTTGTGCTACTGATTTTTAATCTCATTCCATTGATGTTGCAGAATATACTTCATGTGATTTATATCCTTTAACATTTATTTGGGCTTGCTTTATGTTCTTGCACATCATCCATCTTGGAGAATGTGCCATGTGTACCTGACAAGAATGTGTATTCTGTTGTTGTTGCACACCTCTTGGACACCTGTTAGGGCTGCTTGAGTTACAGTGCTGTTCAAGTCTTCTATTCACCTGTTGATCTGCCTTGTTGTTCTGTCCATTCTTAAAAGTGGATTATCAAAGTTTCCAGCTGTTGTGGAATTTTCTATTTCTTGCTTCCATTCTGTTAGTTTTTGTTTCATGTGTTCTTGGGCTCTGTTGTTAGGTGCATACACGCTGATAATTCTTATACTTCCAGATGGATTGACCCTTTCATCATTACAAAATGTCCCTCTTTATGTCTAGTCACATTTTAAAATATTAATTTATTTGACCTGATGTTAGTAAAGCTGCCCCCAGATTTTGCAATTATGGTTTGCATAGTGTATATTTGAATATACATATACATACATAGTGTATAATCTATTTGAATCTTTGAATCTATATGCATGTCTTGTAGGAAGAATAGTTAGTTAGATCTTTGTTTTTTAATCCACTTTAACAATCTGTCTTGATTATATTGTTAATCCTTTTACAGTTAGTGTTAGTATTGATATGGTTAGATTTATGTCTACCATCTAATTTTTTTCTATATGCCTGTGTCCTTTTTGTTCCTCTATTTCTCCTTTAGTGCTTTCTTTTGCTCTAAGCACTATTTTCTAATATAACATTGTAATTTCTGTAATGATTCTCACCATATATATTTTTTTGTCTATGAGAGACTCATTTTACTTTATTTGTATTATTTATTTTTTAATTTTATTTTATTTAAATTCAATTAATTAACATATAGTATATAATTAGTTTCATAAGTAGAGTTCAGTTATTCATCAGTTGCATATAACACCCATATATTTTTAAATTATTTTCTTAGTGGTAGCTGTAGGGTTCACAGTATACATCTTAAGTTAGAATCAACCTCAGATTTATATGAAAAATTCAGGGAGATATTGAGATGTTACACCTACATAGCCCCCCCCCATTATACATATTGCATCTATAGATGTTACAAAACTAACAGTACGTTGCTATAATTATTACTTTATATAATTTTATATCTTTTTTAAAAAGCTGGAGAAGAAAGGAGAGCAAATATATATTTTTGATATTCATTATATTAATCTTCTTATCATTTCTTGTTCTCTTAATTTATTCCTGCAGATTCAAGTTACCATCTGGTGTTATTTTCTTACTTTAATATAGCTTTACTACCACTCACCTCCTGTGTGTATTGTCAAATATATTACATAGTTATGTCACAGTCCCAACAATATGATTATATCATATTATTTTATATAATTGCTTTTTAAATTGGCTAAGAGAAGAAAGGAGAAGATATATGTAATTATACTGTCTTTTATAATTACTTACATAATTACCTTTACCAGCACTCTTGTGTGTGTGTGAATTCAAATTACCATCTGGTGTCACTTGCTTCCAGTCTGAAGAACTTCTTTTAGCATTTTTTGTAAGGTGGGTCTACTAGCAACAAATCCATCTGTTTTTGTTTATCTGGAAACGTCTATTTCACCTTCCTTTTTTCAGAGATAGTCTTTCTAGATATAAGAGCCTTGCTTGATAGCTTTTTTCTTTCAGCACCTTGAATATGCCATCCACTGCCTTGTGGCCTCCATTGTTTCTAATGAGAAGTTAGCTGTAAATCTTACTAGCGTTCCCTTGTAAGTGACAGGTCATTTCTCTCTTGCTGATTTCAAGATTTTCTTTGCCTTTCAACATTTTTATTATGGTGCATCTGTTTGTGGCTCTCTTTGCATGTATCCTACTTGCAATTGATGAATTTCTTAGATGTATAAATTAATATTTTCCATTGATTTGGGGAAGTTTTCAGCCACTATTTCTTTGAATATTTTTTCTGCTCCCTAGTGTCACTTCTCTCCTTCTGGTGTCCCCATTATGTACATGTTGGTGTGCTCTGTGTATTCCACATTTCTCTAAGGCTCTGTTAATCTTTTCTCTTTAGATTGCATACATGTCTATCAATCTTCCTTAAAGTTCACTGATTCTTTCTTCCGCCAGCTCAAATCTACTGTTGAACCCTTCCAGTGAATTTTTCATTGTGCTCATTATATAATTTTCCATTCCAGAATTTCCATTTGTTGTTTTTTTTATCATTTCAATTTCTTTATTGAAATTCTCTGCTTGATGAGACATTGTCATTATACCTTCTTTTACTTCTTTAGGCATAGTTTCTTTTAGTTCTTTGAACATAGAATAGCTGCTTTGAAGTCTTTGTTAAGTCTAACATCTGAGCCCTTTCAAAAACAGTTTCTGTTGCCTGATTTTTTTATATATGGGTCACACTTTCCTGTTTCTTTGCATGTTTCATGATTTTTTGTTGAAAACTGGACATATTAGGTCATCTATTTTAGCAACTCTGGGTGCTGATTCTTCCATCTGCAGGGTTTGTTATTATTTGCTTGCTTATTTGTTTGGGGGCTTGACTCACAGTGTGCGACCTCTGATGTCACTCCCCAGAGGGCACAGTCTTGGGCATGTGTTCAGTCACCCTAGGATGACAGTGGTTTCAGCAGAGCCCTCTCTGACTGTCTTTTTCCCTGTTCTCTCTGTTAAGTTGTCTTCCTCTGTTGGTATCACACTCAGCTGTTAGCCTCCACTGATGCTGGCTCACTGCTCTATTGTTTTTGACAATGCCCCTGGGCATAAACGGCCACAGTCAGGTTCAATTAAACTCATGCCCCTTTGCTGAGTGAGTATTTGGGGCCTGTCTCTGAGTCTTGTTCCAGTCCCAGGGAGGCTCTTAGCGATCTCTCTCACTTGTTTTCTCTGGTAAACTATGAGCTGATCTGTAGTTCATGCTTGTATTCATGAAGCTACCAGCTTCTTCTTAATTTCTTACTACTAAAATCCCCATCACTTTTGACAACACCTGTAGGTTGATCTTTTTCATGCTCTGTTCCAAATAAAGTCAGTTTCCTTGGAAAGAGCTACAGGGCTCTCTGTTCTCGAGGCCTATTCCTACCTCTGCATCCCCTCTCTGGAACTGGGGGAGGGGACAGTGGCCTGCTTCTTTTGAGTGACACACTTGCTTTACAAGCAGGGCACTGGGCAGGGGTGTTGGCCTCTGGTGTTGGCTTGCTTCTCTTGGAATGGAACCTCTGCCCTATAAGTGTGCTGAGGTAAGGGTGACTGCGGTCCATAGTCTTGGTGTGCTGTACCTGAGCCAGAGCTTTTGAACTACGAGTGGGTCCTGGGTAGAAGAAGAGATCCCAAACCTCTCAGCTGCTCTTGCCTGGGATCCAGCTTCTGCAACACACAGCCGAGAGAAATAAGAAATGCTGGTAGCTTGGCCCACCCAGGGAATAACTACAGCCCTAACCTGACTTCTGAAATATATATGGAATATATATGTGTATTTGGCCAATATATACATAGGGCCAAATGTTACATTTATTGCTAGAGTGTTGTAGGTGATTAATAAATATTTCTTGAGGAAAAAATGTCAATGGATGGAATGAGAAGAAGATGAGGAGGACTCCAGTTTGGAGTATTTTATGTGGAGGCCAGCAGATTATCTCATGGGGTGGTGTCCTGACCGAGAGGTTGGGCTGGGTGGTCTTTAAGGTCCTTTTGGATGATGAAACTCCATGACTCTAAATCCAGATGTGAAACCCATCTGAACCACACATCTAAGCAGATAACTCCATACCAGTACAACCCAGTCCTGGGCACTGAACAGAAGAGGTTCTTCTTCAGTTGCCTGCCTGTCTTGGGTTACCTGTGTGGGGTTTTTCTACCAGTGGGGGCCACGCTTATGTTTCAAAACAGCACTTGGGAAGTCATTGCAAGTCTTCCCATCTGAACTAATGCTTAATGCTGCCATGTCATGATGCATGTGACGGTGGCCCTGTGACTCCCCTCCCTGGTCGGCTCCCACAAATGCCCCTTCCTGGTTGTGCCAGCATGCTCTTCACTGAACATCTTTTGTCCTGACCTGCATCCTCCACCCCCCACAGTGATTTGTCTCCACATGCAGGGAAAGCATGAACCTGAGGAGAGGTGAGCAGCCACGATTTGTTGTGACTGGGGAGGACTCAACAAGCCTTGCTTATCCATGGTCCCCTGTGAAGTACCAAACTCTATACTCTACTAATTTCTTTGTATCAGTGCTGCCAGAAAGACATTTTTTGTTGTTGTTCACATAGCTTGTTGCTGCTAAGATTAATTCTCTGTGTAAGAAAGATGCTCTGTCTTGGTGTTAGTGAAGTGCACAAAAACTTGCAAATGTATTTTTGTATCTCAGATGTCACGTCAAAATAGACTGTAGATCCTCAAGGATCACTTCATGTGTTCTAACCGGCCTAATGAGTATAGGAAACCACAAATGAGGCTCAGCAAATAAATACATCTTCACATGGTTCTGCCTCTTTGTTCTTTCCTCGCTGCAGCCAGAAAGAACAGTGAGGAAATTCAGGCTCTTGTTTATGGCTCTGTTGTGAAATAGAATTGTTATCCCCGGTTAGATCGCTTGCCTTCAGTGAAAGTATCAATATACAATAGTATTGCCCAAGACTGTTGCCCATGATAGGATAAGCAGGGTATGTGGAATCCAAACACATGACCTTCTAGTAACAGGTACTAATGAAATAAGAGCAGCTTTCTTGAAACAAACGATCGCTGTGATTAGTAAGTGTGTCTTGGATCCTGATGAATGAATCAGCTAATTAGTCACCAGCCACCTACACTAATACAGCAAAAATGTGAAGCGGCTTTGGGCAGGGAGGGTCACACTGGGGGAAGCTGGGTGCGGGGGACATGGGAACTTCCTGGGCTATTTTTGTAACTTTTTCTACAAATCTAAAATAATTTCAAAATGAAAAGTTTATTTAAAAAATATAACAGCTCTAAAATTATCTTAGAGGGTAAATTAAAGTTAACATAATCTCTTCTATCAGTGCACTGAGAAGTGGAACGGAATTATGTGAACTCCAGGGGGGCAGTCAGCAGTCCAGATCCTCATAGGCTCTGCTCACCGGTCATGTGGCCACGGGAAGGTCAGCTTTCCCTCTGGCCTCAGTGGTCTCATCTGGAAAGTGACATGTCGGACCCGGGGTCATCTCTGGAGTTCTCTCGGCTGGACACTGTGATTGAATGTGCAACTCAGCTATATGGGGGCGGGGGGAGGCAAAAACCTCTAAAAGGTCATCCTTTTCTGTGGAAATCCAGCTGGTTCCCTTTAAGTGGCAGCAAAAATAAGATGCTCCAAACCTGCTCAATAGCTGGGAAGAGTGCAAATTAATCCGTTTGAATTGCTAATTGGGGATTTAGTTGGCTGCACTGAGGGCTATGGGATGAAGCCTGGGTTTTGCTCTTTTCCAAAGGCAGGGAAAAGATTCTCTCTCCAGGGACCCTGATGTCCTCATATGTGAAATGCAGAAACTGACAAGAAAGCCAAGGAAGCACTTTGGCTTAGTCCTCAAAGGGTTGTATTCCAAGCCTATACCCCTGTCCTCCAGGGCAGTTCAAATGCCCCCTCACCTTCCATCCATAAGAAGAGTCTCTAATGTGGGTGTATCTGGGTTAGAGGAGCTTCTGCTCTGACCTAGACGTCAGAGTAAGGATGGAGCCATACACACACGTGCACGTGCTCCTCCAGGTGCTGGCGGCTGCAGAAGAGCCTCGCAGGCATGACGGGCTTCGTGGAAGAATTGTGGGTGGCTGTCAGGTGACTCAGGTGTGTTCAGGGAAGATTCTCTTCAAAACATCCACCTGTGCCAAGTGCCCGAGAATTTCCTTGTTGCTGTTGTACTTCTATGGATAAAGGGATTAGTCTTTACTAAAATATCCTTAGGAGACAGAATTTATTAAGCTATCATTTGTCATGTACATGCTGATGTGACATGATTAGTTCCCTTTTAACATGTGGGCTAGCCAGGAAGATATTTGGATGAAGGAGGAGGAAAGAAATAGAACCTGAGCACCCTATACTCCCAGAAGCAGGGGCCAGGAGAGAGGAAGGATGGGGGCAAGTGCTGGAGGCAGACTTCATTTCTCAGTTCCTGAGGGTGACAGCACACTGTTGTGCCTCAGCCTTGCCTTCTGCAGAAGGGGTTCACGTTGGTATGGATCCAGATCTTTGAAATGTGAGGATGAAGGGTCTGGTGCTGGGATGTTGCGGGAAGCCCCGAGCCACCTTGTGCTCCCAGCAATTCAAGGTAGGAAAATATGAATTAAAGTAGGAAGGTACCTTTAATACCTTACAGGCATTAATGATCTGATGCTTCTTTGTGATCCTCGTGGCACAGTTGAGTCTAGAACCCAGTCCTTTTGAGCCCTAGTCAGATAAAAGGACAGCAAATTAGTGAAGAATGGCACTGGGCACAATTGAGATGCTGATGAAGTTGGCCATGTATCTTTCCAGTCTCTTTTGGAACCCTCAGGTCCCTGTTTGTGTAGGGTTCCAGTACCTTCCTACAAAATCCCTGTGCCCTCAAGCTACCTTCTGATTATCATAAAGCCCTCCTGAAACTCTCCTCCTCAGACAGTCCTCCAAGCTAACTTCTCCTGCTCCCTGAGACTTAACCACTTATGTCTCAGTCCTTAAAAACTCAACCTCCATGCGAATGAATTTGTCTGATTCATTTAGTTTGCCATGTTTAGGGCATTACAAGCTACCCTTCTTGGGATCAACATGGAACATTTTACCTTTGTGAAACATTTTACATCTTTTTTCTTGTTGGAGTTTCACAATATCTCAGTTAACCAGCCCAAATGTTGGCAGTAAAACATGGAGTAGAATTTAGGGCTCCTGAACTCCAATGCCCAAGTCTGTCGACACACCATGTGGAAAAATTAACATATTTGCATTCTATTAAGGTCCAGTGAATGATTTTATACAAGTGCCCTGGGAGAGGTTCTGGGGCTGTCAGAGCAGCCTTGAAGAGCCTGGGTCCTTGAAATCGTAGCCTGAAGTCAGCTGGCCATCCTGCCTGAACATTTGGTACTTGTTTCTGCCTCTTCATCTCAAAAACTGAACCTCCAAATGACTCCCCACCCCCACCCCGCCCGCTTTCTCTGTGGATTGCACATCCTGTTTTGCTCATAAGTTGTTCCCTTGTCTGTGCTTTATTTCCCCAAGGAGAATGCAAGATCCTGGACTGTAAGCAGCCTCTCTTCTTGCTGAGCACTTGCTGTGCTTCTGAGTGGCACAGAGCAGGTGCTCACCAAAACTTGTTGAGCTGAATAGGGCACAACATGCTTGCTGGATGAGTCAGATGAAGGTGTGCTCCTCCAGAATATACCACAGGGGGTATGTGATGTCCTGGGACTGACGTTTTAACAAACACAGAAATTACCCTCAAAATGGATGCTGTGTCTTTTACAGGATCCCTTGGGTAAGCCATATGCTTACCCCATGTTTTAGCAAGTGGGCAAATGCTTACTCTTGGAACGCCTCTTTTGGAATTGACTTTGGCATTTCTTTGGATTAGCCTCAATATTGGCAAATCTTCATCTTTTGAAGGTACACTTGGATTTTGGAAATGGTTAAGTCATTTGGAGCCAACTCTTATGAAAAAGGTTAATAATTAAGCAGGATGATGCCAGTTTTGAATATATAAACAAACAAAAAATTAAATGACTTTAAAGCAACTAACTGGATATTTCAGTATGCTTTATATGGTATTTCTTAAAGGAAAAATATTCAGTCAGATATGTATTTCTTGTAAGGCCAAGTGCTGTGCCTCACCGAATCACCCAAACATTAATTTGGATGTACCTCCAAGTACTTGAGGAGGGGGGTCTTATCTTTTCACGTCTATCCTTCTCTTGGGGCATAGTGCTTGGCTCATGGTCAGTGTTTAACAAAAGATTTTGAACAAATGAATGAACGAATGACCTTGGGCATGTTATTAAAAATCAGTATGATTATTTTACACCAACATGTGTGTGTGTGTGTGCACGTGTGTGTTCTTTGTTATCTAATGCTGCATTGTCACAAAAACATAATGGCTTAAAATAGCAATCAATGTTTTTTAGCTGTCACTGTCACTCTTGGCCAGGTATTTGGGAAGGACCCAATGGGGGCATTTCTCACTTAAGATCTCTCATAGACTATCAGTCAGGTGTTGGTCAGGCCCCAGTCTCATCTGAAGGCTGGACCGGGGCTGGGTGACTCACTCCCAGGGCAGTGCCCACACACAGCTTGCAGGTTGTTGCTCAGACCCTCCTTGCATGGCCTTCTTCAAGGGGCTGGTTGAGTGTCTTTGCTGCATGTGGCTGCTTCCCCTGGTGAGCCACACAGGAGACCTAGGCAGAAGCCAAAATGCTTTTTATGACCCAGCTTTGATGGCCTCACTCCACACCCTGTACCACATTCTGTTGGTCATGCAGAGCCAGTCCTGCTTCACAGTGGGAGGCTGGAAGCTCCCTCTCCCTCCACTCCCCCCACATATATCCACTCATTCAACACATGTTTATTTAGCCTCTACTATATGTTAAGTATTAAAGTTTGGTACTGAGGATGTAACAGTGAATAAGTCGTGACCCTGTACTCAAGGAGCTCACTGCTTGGGGGGCATCATTTGACCACAGTGTGTTAAGGGTTATGGTTGGGTACACATGAAGACCCAGAGGAAACACAGATAAGTTGATCTGGGGGTTCACCGGGACATGAGGGACCAACATGAGTTACTTGGGCAAAGGTGAAAGAGAAGGGGCCGCAGGAGAAGGAACTGTCTGGGCAAGAGGCATGGAGTCATGTGTAAATATGAAGTGTTTAGGGAACTACAAGAGTTTGACCTGATCAAGCCAAGAGACACATGTAGGGAAATGGTGGGAGATGTGGTAAAGGTCAGCTGGAGCAGACCCTATGAAAGACTGAGCTGGATAGGGATAGCACAGGATCTATGTTTTGGAAAGATCACTCCATCACAGGTGGAGGGTGGATTAGAGACAAACCAAATGGAGACTGGTAGGTCTGTAGCAAGAATCTAGACCAGAGCTGATGTGAGCTCAAACCAAAGCAGTGGGAGTGACTGGGGGTTGAAGACGGATGGTGAACTTGAGAGGTGCTAATGGACAGACTCCCTGAGAGCAGGAATGATTGGATGTGAGGGTGAGTGGGTAGCCAGAGTCCAGACGGCAGCTAGCCTTGGTTATGGAACTGAGTGGATCAAGATGGGGAGGTAGACTGTGCTGGCTGATGGCAAAAAGTATGATTTAAAATTCACATATACTTTGTTGTCTGTAGAGTGAATAGTATTTTCTATTTCCACAAAACCATTTTGTTTCTATTTTTAGATAATTGCTTTTCTCAATGTTGAAGAAGTGAGTAATTTAAATAAAGATATTTACACTTTAAGGTTTTCTTAGTACTTCCAAACAGAGACATATGTGTAAATGCTAAACAGAAGTTTCAAATCAAACCTTCTTGTTTTTCCAGTGCTCATTGTTGGGGGGATTCACGAGGGTGTTTGCCTTCCATCCTACCTCAGAGGAGATTTCTGGATTCTAGACTAAATGTAAACATGTTACTTATGTCATGGGATTAGAAAATAAAAATGTGAGATACCCAGTTAAATTTGAATTTCAGGTAAATAATGAGTACTTTTTTTTTTTTTTATAAGCATGCCCTGTGCAATATGTGGGAAAATCAAATTTAATTGGGCATTCTCAATTTTATCTGACAACCCTACACGTGGGACATTTCTTCCAATGACTTCTGGACATTTCTTGCAACAAAAGATCACTAAAAATCCAAATGGAAATGGCAGCTAGTATAGTGTTGGACATATTGCAAGTTCTTAAATAATTATTAGGAGTTTTGAGAAAATGATACCCCGTTTTTAGATAGGATGGTTCAGCTGCTTCTGTCACTTGACCAAGAGGGGAAGTTACCAGCCAAAGGTCAAATAGCTCTCTGAATATTTGTCCAAAGTTCGAATAACAGTGGCAGATCAGAGGCCAGAAACCAGGTTTTCTGACTCCCATTCCAATTTTCTTGACACTTTATCTAGAAAAACGGAAGTAACAAGAATGCTGTATCATCTTGGTGCCATCAACGGGCCTTTGACGGGGCATTGAACCAAGAACAGAGCCTCCATGGTGTGCTTCGTGTGCTATTCAGAGAAAATAAATATAACACTTTAGTCCAAAGGCTCCCGCTTAGGCCACTGTTGACTGAGCAAAGGTCCACACTTGAATGTGAAATAGCAAAGTTAGGGGAGTGTACAGGAGTTTCTACAACAGCCTTGTTCTTGAAAAGGGCATTGAAGAGTCATCTTGTATTTGGGACCGTACAAGTGTCAACCATTCTTCCCTAAAGTGGAGACGCACCTGTAAAGAGAATTAGCTGCCCATAATTTTCTGCATAAGGATGACCTTGTAGATTTGAGTTTCCTGAAATTGGGAATAACATAGGACTGAAAGGGAAGAGGAAACAGAGAATTTGGAGTGGGAGTAAATAGTCCCAGAGCTGGGACGACTTCTCGCGGCCCTTTGCCTCTCGGCAGACCACGTGTGCTGGGGCTCACATGGCGGCCGCAGAGACAGGCGGGCCTGTGCCTTTCGGCACCCAGCCTGGAGCTCGGCCGTGAGGCCTATCTGGACGGGCGACTTCAAGGAAGATTCAAAACTGCTTTGGAACTGGTCGGACAAGCGTTAGCGCCTGGAAAGCCGCTCACTTCTGTTGACGCTCAACCGCACAGCTCACGTCTTCGTGCTTGGGTGGCCAGCAGGACAAACCCTGGGAGCAGGTGGAAGGCGCTGCCATGGTGTCCGGGCCTCCCTCTTCACTCACCCTCATTGTAAGGGTCTTCTCCCCTGCCCTCTTCATCCCCGCAGCGCACCTGTCAGCTGAAGAGACTGCGGCTTCTCTCCCCCTTCGTGAGACTCAGAAGGGCTTCCTCTCCTCCCTTCAAAATAGAGGAATAAGGCCCATCTTGGGGTTTCTTTGCAAAGTGGGCAGCCCTTTCAGAGCCCTTGGGAAAGCTCCCGGTAGAGAATTCAAGGCAGGGTGGAGGAGTACATGTGCTTCTGGGCTTAGGAGGTTGGCTTTGGCCTGAGCCTTCGAGAGATTGAGCAGACGTTTCCCTGGAGTCACGGAAACTAAATGTGTCATGCTTTGCCTATGAAAACTATTGGCCGAATTGAAGAAAGTTACCAACTGGCCAGACCTCGCTGGGAACCGATGTGCTAAATCTTGCCCGAGGGCTTTAATCTGTTAGCACGAAAGAGCCCCGTCTGAATGTGGTGCCCTGCATAGTATTACTGATCAGGCAGGCACCATCAAAACCCTCTTGAGGACAAGCCAGAAAGGGGTAGGGCCAGCTCCTGGGCTTGCAATCTGTTAGGTTTCCTGAGGCTCCAGCGCTGAGGTCCACATGCTTTGTCTACTCGTTCACCCTCACGCAGGTACCAGGCTCCAGAGAAGCATGTATTTATGAATACATGAATTTATAACTATATATTGATCAACTTTCCAAGTACAGTATTAGGGACTTTGAACATTCCAATGTTGTATAGACAGTAATGTCAGGAGTTTATTGTCTGTTTGTGGGGGGAAAAGCACATTAAATAACAGGTAAGCACATAGAGCACCGGTTAACAAGCCCAGTTGTGGGTTACAGGCTATAATTATGGCATTTGGGTCAGTTCTGCGCATGATACACATCATCTAAATCAGGGGTCAGAAAACCTGTGTGTGTGTGTGTGTGTGTGTGTGTGTGTGCGTGCGCATCTGCACACGCATGTGAAGGACCAGATAGTAAATATTTTAGGCTCTGCAGGTGAACAGTCTGGGTCGCAACTACTCAATTCTGCTGTCCTGGTGCAAAAGCAACCATAGATGACCCATAAAAGAATGCTTGTGGTTGTGTTCCAATAAAACTTTATTTAAAAAACAGGTAGCAGGTTGGATTTTGGCCCAGGAAGGGTTGCCAGACTTAGCAAATAAAAATCCAGCATGCCAGGTTGAGTTTGAATTTCAGATAAACAATGAATACATTTTTTTAGTGTGTCCTGAATATTGTTTTAGATACACTTACGCTGGGCATTTTGTATTTTATCTGGTTTGCAGATCCCAGGTTTGAATCTGGATATTTGAGTCAGTTAAAACTTTTGGCCTTTGATCATATGATTTCAAACTTGGGGAAGATCAAAGAGATTTCTCAAATGGGAAAACTGGGTGCCGGGGATGGGAAGAGATTTGCCCAAAGTCACACAGAGGGTTGGGACAGCTGGCCCTGGGGCCAGGCGCCCGACTCCCAGTCTGACCTGCTCCCTGCCCTGGAGGAGCCCCCAGGTCACACACCAGCTCGGGCTGGGCAGCCGCTGCATGTGCTATTGGGAATTGTCCCTGGCGTCCCTACTGCCCTCATAAAAGAAGACCTTCGAGAGTGGGTCTTCCTGGCAACACTGTGTGAGTCAGCGCATTTGTCCCTTGATATTCTCAAGGATAAAAGTAGGTGATTTCTTGGTAACGGGCCAGATGCTCATCCTTTCATCATCCGGTGGCACAGTTCCCAGAGAATTACAGATAAGGGGAAATAGGCCCGACGCTACTGACTTTTAATATATGTATTTAACCTCTTATATATAAATATACAAATGCATATGTATATAAAATTTAAACATACTTAATTTAACATATATATGTGTGTGTGAAGTACCAGATACATAAAGTTTCCACCAGCTTCTGTCCTCAGGTACTGTCACAGTGCAGAACACTCACTGGGGCTGCAGGTAGCCTTTTGCTTAAATCTGTATGAACATGTGACCCAGGACATGTGCCCCGTGGGCTTTAATATAGAATCCTGGGTTCTCATCCCAGCTCCAGCATTTACTAGCTGCCTGGACATTCTTAGAATGTCTACGTCATCTTCTGTAACACTGGATTCACGACACGTTCCTCACGAAATGGGTGCACACTTCCTAGCACACACTTTGGCACATGCATTGACTGTGTGTCTCCTTTCTTTTCCCTTTGTGTGCCTGGCAGGGCTGGACCGGCTCACGGGCACCTTACCTCCCCCAGCAGGTGGTATTTTGTGCAGTTTTGTTCAAGAGGAATCTTGTCTGTGGTGACACTGGGGACCCACAGCTGGAATTCTGTGTGACTCGCCTGTGTTAAAAGCAGCAAATCCGGCTGAGGGTGGGGAAGCAGACCCTGAGTGCGGGGTTGGAGGAAAGGAGTTTGGGCTCAGTAAACACCTCCAGGGGCTGTCACCATGCACGGGGCTCCCTGCATCTTACCTTCTTTCTGATGAAGGAAACACCCAGAAACATGAAGCGATCGGGGCAGAATCGTGGGTAGTTGATATGTTAAAGAAATACACCTCTACGTTTTCTTTCATCTTCAATATTCATACCCAGGCCTCTGGATTTTCCTTGAAGACTTGAAGCTGGGCTTGTGTGAGCAGCAAGAATACCGCGTTTTCCGACATGGGTGACGGTGGGCTGTCAGCATCTCAGGGCCCCTGCATATAGATGCACTTCTTCTGTCCTTGTTCAAAAACAATTTCCAGGGCTTTGTCTGCTCAGGAGATGGCAACTCTGGGGAATGCAAAATATTTGGACCTCCTTGTTTGGTTTTCTGCTTTTTGCCCATTCCTCTCTGTCTCTGACATTCTTTCAAGGATAAAGGGCACATTACCAGCTCTTCGAAGATAATGACAATTAGGGGTATTTCATGAGCTAGATTTGCCAGTCGCCTTCATTACTTTGGAACTGACGGTTTGCCTTTCATTCTTCTTTAAAACGGCGCTTAACGTAAAGCCGCCCGTCCTGCCGGATGTGGGGATTTTCTGAATTACAGATTCATCTTTTAAATAGTGAGCCGTCAGAGGAGAGTGAGTCCCCCAGTGATTCAGACGTTTCGACAATTTGTTTCCAGAAGTAAATTATAGCCACACCCGTGATCTTTCAATAACTTTGGTCTAGCACAGAGATGAAACACAGAGCGACCCGAAATGGGACGTGAAGGGCAGGGAGATGGTGTGTTCTGGTCATAACTGACTGGCTAACCGACGGACTCAGTGCTGATTTATTTGTTTGTTTTTTGATAACTGGGAGGGCATGCAAAGAGGGTGAGTGATCAGGGTCCAGAGACCCTCCCAGCTCCCACCCTGCAGCGGCCCCAGCATCTCTCCCGGGCTCTCGAGTTCCCAGAATGTGCTTTTCTCTCGATGATTCTGGGCGAGGGAGCGACAGGCCGGCTTCAGCAGCCCTAGCATCTGGCTTCGGGGCCTGGTGGGCTACATGCCGTCACAGCTTTTATTTTATTGCCTATGTAATTGGCTCCAAGTTCATGTTAATTGGGTGGAATCTTACCTTTCAGGCTGTTTTGGTGCTGAGCAGTCTCAGACTTAAGCACAGTTAATTCTCCTCCGAGGCCCCCGATCACTGACGACATGAGATCAAATAACCGACTAATTAACACGGACGTCCGCGTCCCGTTGAAGTAGTCATTGTTCCTGCCCCCTGGAGGAAGTCGTTCTCTGAGCTTGCCTTCCCTGGGGAATGTTTTTCTTCCTCAGACCACGGGAGTGAGAAAATGTACCTCTGAGACTCCCGTTTCCTTTCTACGTCAAAGGAAATCGTTCTCCCTGAAAAGCTGGGGCTCTCAGCTCGGCATCCCGCGAACACACAGGCTTGCAGGGTCCCACTAAGTACAGCTCCGCGCGTCCCTGCCGGATGGTAACGTGTTAACGGGCACGAAGGCGTCCAGGAGAACGGTGGGTATTCCTGCGTCGTGTGGAATCCCCAGTGCTTCAGACAAAGATCTCCTGCGGGGTTGGGGTGTGTGTGCGAGTGTGTGCCCGTCATTTTCATATGTGTGGGTTGCTGCAGACACAGAGGGCTGTGTGGAGTTGCACGGACCCGCACGCGTGTGTATGGATCTGTAGCAGACAGGAGCAGGCCAACCACGGCTGCTGTCTACCGGCAGGATTAGCTAATTACCAGTACCCCGTCTTACCGCGTTCCCAGAAAACATCCCTTTGAGGTAGAAAGACAGTCTTGTGGCTATTTCTCTCTGTGAAGGGCCTGACACATTAAAACGTTCATCCTTTGGAAGGAGGCTTTTTCTTTCGCTATTCACTCGCTTTCAATTAACCCTGGCTGGCCTCAACAGCCCACTGAGTGCAGTGTCTATGGAGTGAACGTTTGCCTCGGACCACAGCTGGAGACTGCCCATGTTTAAGGCTCCGGGCATACCTACCGGAGAGGCGAGCTTTGGGGTTTGCCAGCCGTCTTGCTGGGGCTGGGGCAGACCGTAGCCAAGGGAGATGAGTGGATGACCTCCAGGTTTGTCTGCTGAGAGCAGACGGAGGAGGAGGAGGTTAGGATGTGGATTCCCCCCCCAACCTGACCGCAGACAAGGACCAGCTCCCTCTGCTGTCCTCCCCGGGACACCTGCTTCAAGGTAGGCCAGAAACCTCCCTGCGGTCAGAGGGCCTGACATGTTCATTCCTTTGGGCTGCCTTCTTCAGGGCATATAGGGGTCAGGAGTGGGCTCCCCACACTTTTAGAGGGCCCAGCACACTGCTGTTGTCACGAGGGGTGTGTCTTCTTCCCAAACTGCTTCCCAGCTGGAGTAGCAGGTGGCCCGGAGTCAACGGTCACCCTCCTCATGGCCCAGTGAGGCCCCAGTGGCGTCCTGCTAGGGTGGACAAGGAGCCGGACCTCATTCCCTGGCTCGCATGCTGGTCTTGCTGGCCATCTCTTTGGGGGACCGTGACTAGAGCTACTGTGATGTGTCCGTGTATTTCATGATTTAACTTACTGAGGACGTTTTTATTCCCACGTTCCAGCCTCATTAACTGAATAAGTGACATGGTTTTAGGGTAAATTTTAAAAAGTATACCCTTAATGTCCATTATTAATGGTCAGAACACAGAGAAAAGGTGAAGAAAATCCATAAACCTACCATCGAGAGAAAACCATGAGTAAATAATATTTTAAGTTGCATGAAATTAAATGCAGGACCTTCAAATACTTACTGTCCTTTTCCAAATCCCCTCATCTTCTTTTCAAAAATGCAAATAACACCCTCTTCACTCAGGCCGTCTTCAATATATATGTTCCATATAAGAACCTCACTCCTTTACTAAATCAAAGCAGTCACTTATTTTATGTCCTGGAGTAAAAACACGTTATAACTGCTTCTAGTTTTCTTAATCACCCTGTTCAACTCCCACTGTGGCTCCTGGGAGAAAACTGAACATTTCAATTGGGAAACAGATTGTTTTCAAGTAACTCAGTTTTTCACGCGGACAGGTTGCTCCCCACTATGTATGTGCCGAGTGTGGGCTCTGATCATCACTCTTGCTACCTCCTTGCCAATCTAAGGAATGACTCTCTGTAAAGCTCCTGGACTTTAAGAAGTCAGGTAAAGTGTCTGGGTTACACCACGAGGAGCAAACTACTAAAAAATAAATGTTCTGTTACGCAAACATAAAGTTGAAGGTTTGCTTTAGCTTTATGAGAAAATCGATTTCTTCCAATAATGTTTGAGCGATGAAAGCAATACATGCTTGGAAAAGCAATAACCGTCTTAAATTCACACCCTTAAAGAAAAGCACCTGGGAAACACGCAACAGAAGGAGAGGGGCAGTCCAGCTTCTGCAAGATGGCGCCAACATCCCCCGCAAGCGCCTCCCTACCCCCCCACCCCCCCACCCCCCCGCCCAGACACGGACGCACGTCTGTGGAAAGATGCCATTTCTTGGAACAAATTCATGATGAAATTAAATAGTTTCTTAAGTTTGCAATTCATTGGCATCAACAACTAGTGAGTGGGTGGTGGTAGACTTTAAAAACCAGAAGAATGTGTCTGCCTTCGCCCCACATGCTCGCTCGTCGTATCTGCAGGAGGTGGAGGAGGAGGCTGAGGGCCCTCCTTGACTTTGGGGTCTTCCTTGGCCGAGGACGTATATCCTTGACCCAGATGAGCAGAGCTGATGGGACACCAGTCTGTTTTCTTCACGTACCGCCTTGAAGAGATCGTTATGTGAGCTCTCCAGAAATGTGATATTCTAAAACTTCCCAGTGGGCTTCCTTGGGTGGGGTACCTTGACCTTGTCCCTTCTACGCTGTACTGCCCCACATAGAATCCACTGCCCCAGACATGACTGGTGTCAGAATAAGCAAGTGTCTGACAAGTTCCTGAAACATTCCAGAAGGATTCCTTTGGTTTCTCCTGCAGGAAAACACACACACTGTTTTCCAAAGATTAACAGTAAGAGCATAGCCAAAAGAAATTTCTGCTTACTTGAAGTATAATTTCCTATTCTCTCACCATTTCACGTGAAGATTTTAAAATAAAGCATGTCTTGTCATACAATAATATTCACAATAATGTCACTTTGGAAGAGAAGTGTTGGAGAAAAGTCACCCCAGTCTCAAAAACAACCTTTTTAGAGTGCAGGTGTTCCCTCCCAATCGCCTTTACTCTGCAGAGGTTACATTTAGGGCCCAGACGATTTCCTCACTTGCATTACTAACACGCCCCTGTTTCCGCGTGGAATTTGTAAGCACATAATAGTCCATCGAATGGATGTGGCAGAGTTTACTCTCGGTTAACTGAGTAGTTATTTTTGTTCTTACTGTACACGAGATGGCTCTTAGCTCTAAAGAACCAGCCCTTATGTAATGGCCTGGCAGCCCCTCTCATCTCCGTTCCCTGCCGGCACAGCGAACGGCCGCCCCCCCAGCCCACGCCTCCGCACGCCAGCCTTCAGCTCAAGCCCAGCGGACAGCTCCCTGCTCGGCGGGGTCAGCCCGTCGGCTGGAGTTGGGGCCTGCTGCTGGGTCCCGCCCGGGCTTCCGGCGCCTGGCCCTTGTGCTGTGCGGCCCGCACTCGGTGACGGCATCCTCCTCTTGCCCCCGGGGACTGCTTCCCGCCAGAAATGCTAGTCACCCAGCTGGGTTTTCTGCCTCTGTTTTTGGGATGAGCCCCACGGTCCAAGGCGTAGCTAGAGCTGAAGTTCTGCCTCGTACCTGCTGTAGATTGGATCGTGTCCCCCCAGAAGATACGTCCCAGCTGTGACTGCGACAGATGTAACTAGGATGAGGTCATGCTGGAGTGGGGGCCCTGAGCCAGTGTGACTGGCATTCTGGTAAGAGGAGGGGACGTAGAGACAGACGCACACAGGGGGACGCCACCTGAGGTTGGAGGCAGAGATGGGACGGATGGGTCTACAAGCCAAGGGCACTGAGGGTGGCCAGCAGTCAGAAGCTGGAGGAGGCGGAAGGATCCTTCCCCGGAGCCTTCACGGGAGGCAGCCGCTGCTGACACCGGGACTTTGGATTCTGGTCTCCAGAGCTGCGAGGAGATACATTTCTGCTGTTTTATTGCAGGACACCTGTGCACTGAGCCAATGGTGGGCAGGTCGCAGGGTCAGCCCCTGCGGTGGGCCAGAGACAGGCCCCTCGGACCGCACCCACCCTGCTCAAGTGGCGAGAGCTTTGGCTGATTTCACTTAGCCCCTTGGAGCCTCAATCTCCTCATCTCCTAGAGGGGGATGCAGGGCCCACTTCTCCCATGACTTAAAGGAACAAGGAGGTGGGACCTGCCACGTTGTGGGCCCCCCAGCACCCAGGCTCCTTGCTGGGTTACATCTCCTCATGACAGACTTGCCTGTCCTGGCCCCTGGGGCTGTCACCTGCCTGGACAGAACCCCCCAGGCTCTACAGCTTGATGAAGTGTGGATCTTGGACATGGCCCTGAGTCCAGCTGGACCCAAACCTCCCCTTGGCTTCTCCTGCAGAGCACGTGCATCACGTGTCTGACTCCCACGTCCTGCTGGAGCCCCGTCTGCTCCCCTGGCCACGGGCTGAGCCCCAGCACCCACTCATGTCGGCAGGCCCATACCTCGGTCCCAAGGGTTCATCCTCTGGAGCTGGGCTCAGGATGCCTCTCTCAGCAAGGTGCACCCCTCAAACCTGCCACAAGTAGGTGGGCAGTGGGCCAAGGACAGTCAGCCATGGTTAGTGGTGGGATCTCACACGAATGAGGAAGGAAAGTGTCTGAGAAGTCTATCTGACTACTCTTCACCCTACAAATGGCAATGGCCAGACCCAGGGAAGGCGGGGCCAGGGGCTGGTCCAGAGGGTCGCTCACCTGGCTGCAGAAGGGCTTCCTGGAGGCTCTCTGGTCTGGATCCCACAGCTAATTATCAGAGGGAAAGGTCCCACCCTGTGTGCACATGGAGTCCCTGAGCTATCCAGACCAAAAACAGTGAAAAGAAAATGAATGTTTTAGAGTTTTCCAAAAGCACTTTATGTCGAGATGTTATCAAGCAAAAAGAAGGTTTCCCCATGCTGAGCGTCTGAAATGAGCAGCCTAATGGCAGGCATCTGCCAACTTCCCTTTCCCATTTACCATGCAAACGTGCCGACGTGTGGGTGGGATTCACGGGAGTGAGAGGCTGGGTGGATTCCCTCACTGTGCAATCTGGAAACAGTTACGGGGGCAGGTGCAAGGGAAGCTTGATGTGCTGTCCTCCCAGGAGCACGTCCCCTGTCCCTCCAGCTCCACCAGGCCTCCACTGCCCTTGCCCGTACCCCTCCTCAGCCTCCTTCCTGCCTGGTGCTGCTGGGATTCTGGATTCTTCCTGGGCACCTATCCCCCCAGAACCAGGAGGGAGAGGATGCCTGCAGAGAAATGCTGTAGAGTGCAGCCCAGTGGTGCCCAAACATG
>NC_138380.1:2135766-2171547 GCF_054177405.1 Leptonychotes weddellii | reverse complement strand
GGGGCTCGATCCCAGGACCCTGGGATCACGACCTGAGCTGAAGGCAGTCGCTTAACCAACTGAGCCACCCAGGCGCCCCGGGTGCGTACCTTCTGACGTCTGTCTCTGGGCGGAAAGGAGAGGACGT
Source organism: Leptonychotes weddellii (assembly GCF_054177405.1). NCBI lineage: Eukaryota > Metazoa > Chordata > Mammalia > Carnivora > Phocidae > Leptonychotes > Leptonychotes weddellii. Next base: position 2,171,420 of record NC_138380.1, on the reverse strand, counting down.
GCCAGAAACAGACACACAGGAGGTGCCACCCGGGGGGTGGGCGCAGCAGGGAGAGCTGCGTGAGGTACGCAGTGCACTGCGGGCAGGCTGTGACCAGCCCCCCCAGTCCTCACGCCCACCCACGAGGGGGGCACCCACGCCCGCCTCTGCTTGCAGACCCGAAACGCACACGTAGAGTTTGGAATCAGACAGATCTCGGTTCAAGTCTTGTATCTGCTGTGCTGTTTGGACAAGTTGTTCAGCCCCTCACAGTCTCCGGTTCGTCATCGGTGGCATGTGAATTCTGAAGCCCACCTGGGGGTGTTCCTGAGGATAGATGGGAGAACGCACACAAAATGCTTAGCACGGTGCTTTGCACATAGTAATTACCTAATAAAAGCTGTCTGTTGCTCTTAATATTCGTTTTTATTATTTTTATTCACAGGATCGATGCTAAGTTTAAGAGTCCTAAAAGCGACGGTCATTTTATTCTGGACCGGCCCCCACCTGGATGTAGGGGACGCTCTCAGTGACTTTCACGGCCTGTCTGACATTAGCTGCACTCTCCTTGTCCAGGTACTTGGCTCCAATCTCACCAGGGAAGTCAGAATTAATAAGAGACAGCAGCACATTCTCCCTCTGAGTATTAATGGTTTTGAGAAAGGGTTGAACCGTTCTTGCATTTAATAATTAGATAGGACACGTTCATTTATATTTCAAGGAAACTCCAAGTCCTCTCTCCGTAATTAAGATGATGGTGTTGCAAGGGAGACGGGACCCGCAAGTAGGACGGGCTCCCTCGCAAAGATGCGCAGCCAGGCAGGGCTCCCACTTGCCAGGGAAGCTCTGCTCCCCGCTCTCTGCAACAGCCCATAATTAGCACCTGATTTATTTCTCCGAGTTCTCGTTTCCAGCCTAATAGATTTTACCGGTTATTAGTTTCAGCCACACTTCCAGCCAGCTGGGGTTGGACGTGTCATTTCGCTCTTGTGTCCATGATGATGCCCGAGAGCTGGGGCCTTACTCCGATTGGATGACATTTAGAGGGTGAGTCTGTTTCCTCGGCTCCTGGAGCCGGTCCGGTTATGGGCACTATGGTGAGTGCTGACCCGTGCGGTTGATTTGGACGCCACTAACCAGCTCTTGCAAAGAACTAGAAATCTCAGTGGCTTGCCACAATGGAAATTTACTATTTTTCCAGCTTTGTCAAGATAAATTGACAATTAAAAATTGTCTAGAGACAGCAACCTGAGCGAGCAGGGGTCTTGCTAGGGGAGAGTATTTCCTTAGGGGAGAAGAACCTCTTTAGGTGCTTGCAGACTTGTAGAATGTTAATGCAGACTTCAGATGTTATGAGTGGAGTGCATAGGGAAAGGGCAAACTCTTTCTGGGGTCAGAGAAAAAGTAACTTCAAAACGGCAGAGCTTTGGTACTCAGGCTCAAAAAAAATTGTATATATATTGAAAGTGCACAACGTGATGGTTTGATATGTGTATTCAGTATGTACTGATTCACATATCCATCACCTCATTTTGTTACCATTGTCTCTTTGTCTCTTTTCTTTCTTTCTTTCTTTTTTTTTTTGTGATAAGAATTAAACTCTGCCCTCTCTGCAGATTTCAAGGACATATTACAATGTTAACTGTAGCCATGTTGTTGTACATTCGATCCTGGGGAACTTATTCATTCTGTATAATTGAAACTTTGTATTCTTTGACCAACATCTCCCCACAATGGAAATTTATTGCATGGGTGGATGGATGGATGGATGGATGGATGGATAAAACTGTTTAACAGTGGAAAATTTAGCAAATTAAAATTAAATTAAAACAAAAGCAATCAAATAAGAAAGTAAAATCAACCTGTAATCCATGACTAAGAAACAGATTGCATAATGCACATTGTAGGAATTCTATTTGTAAATGAGATCCCAGTGCAATCTTGTGATTTCATCTTCTCACTTACATTTCTCATATTATCAAGTGTTCTAGATCATTGTAAGTCTCATGTTATCAAGTGTTCTAGATCACTGTAAGTCTCATGTTATCAAGTGTTCTAGATCACTGTAAGTCTCATATTATCAAGTGTTCTAGATCATCGTAAAGCCTTCTTAGCGTGTAGTGCGTGTGATAGTTTACTTTTCCCACTGTTGAGTACCAAAGAATGTTCAGTGTTCGGCTATTATTAACAATATTGCACAGAACATCTGTCACTGTAACTCTATTTATTTATGACCCAGGATGAGTTTCTGCAAGAGGAGCTGTTGAGCCATTGTATACAAATATTTTAAGTATTTTATACATATTGCCAGTTGGCCTCCGGGTTGTGAATAAAAATTAGTCACCTATTTCTCCCCATCCTTCCCAACGCTGGGATTTTATATTTCTAAAATTCTCTGCCAACATTGTCAGCGAACTTTGCTCCCTGTGGCCACGTAGTATCTCACTGGGGAAGCACAGTTACTTCACTCTTCCAGTGCACTAGAATATTTAGGACAGCAGGTACAGAGATACTCACCATCCACATGCACAGTACCACGACACTTGCCATGACCGCCAGGCTCCTTGATCCCGTGGGGCTTTCCAGGCGTTTGCTCGGGGCTGTGGGGACAGCCGCCAAGAGCAGAGACAGCCTGCGTAGGGATCCTAGTTCACTGCCCGCCAGCTGGCCTCGGCAACTTGGCTGTGAAATGGGACAACAGTGCCGTGAGATGGTGCATGTGAAACACTTAGCGCAGCCCCTCCTTCCCCGGAGCGAGGGCTCAGGGCCACTCTCTCAGTGCCACGGAAACTGAGCAAAGGCCCCTCTTACCTCAGTTTCCCAAGCTGTCTTGGGCACTTGCAGTGGGCAAGTTATCGTGCGGCTGTGGGGTCTGCCCTCACAGAATGCCCGTGGTGCCCTCCACAGACACGAGCGGGGGCAGAGAGGAGGGGTCCGTGGGGGCCAGGGGGTCAGGCAAGGCTTCTGGTGGGGAGACACAGGGAGGGGAAGGCTGGCCACATCAAGGAGGATGGCTCTCCTGGCTTGGACATTGACCGTCAGGACAGACAGTCGCTGATCCTTCGGGGGGATTGGGCTTCACAGAGGGGTGGGCGGGAGGAGTCACAGACCCCGGCGCTCAGTTTCGGAGCCATTATCCTTAGATACTCCTGTTTTCTCTACTTGCCCCGTCCAGTTTTTCAAACGATTTCTTCTGGGGCTTCTCCTGCCAGTCTGTCCCTGCAGCCTCCCCGGGCTCTGTCCCGTGACGCTGGGTTTCCGGGGCCACCACAAGGCCCAGTGCAGCTGAGAGCCAGGAGAAATTGCCCCTTCCATAAAGAAATGCATACATTATGCAAGGATCTCAGCTCCATTTACTTATTGAAGAAGAGCCATTTCCAGGAACCATAGAAGAAATAATGTGAATTTTTTTTAATAAGAAAATATCACGCAAAGAGAGAAGTTCTGCTCTTCATGAACAATCCTGTTCTCTAGGTCCTGCGTTTAAGCAGCTTTGAGACCCAGTTCCCAATGCTCAGCTGGTCAAGTGAGGCCCGGCCCCCACATGGCCTGGCCCTCTCAAGCTCCGATGACCTGAGGTCCTCCTGCCTCACAGACAAACTTCCAGCATAGGAGTGCTTTCTTATCAACATCCTGTCTGGGTTACAAATGACCTGGGGAGTGTGGGCGGGGACAAAGAAGTGGCTCAGGGAACATGCCTGAATCCCACATACAGTAGGGAGAAAATGCAGACTCAGAACCAGGCCTTCTGATTGCAGATGCCCCCTGTTGTCCACCAGCTGCGTCCTGGGAGGTGCCATTCATTACGGGATGGCTGGGTTCATAGGACTTTCAGTGGAACCAGGACACAGCTCACTGAAGATGGCCACACCCTCCCCGCCTGGGAGGCCTGCATGATTCCAGAATTATGCTGTGGACACAGTATGCATTAGTCTGTTCCCTGGACACAGGGGTCACCCCAGGGCCCCCAAGCCCCGGCCTTTGGGCTCAGGAGGCTCGTCCCCCTGGATCTCCTGGCCGAGCCCTGCCACAAAGCCGGCTGCAGGGGGAAGCAAACCCCCACAGCAGGACACAGGTCTGTGACCAGCTGCGATGGCTTCCCAAGGCTCGAAGGCCCCTGGAGAACGTGAGCCCAGAGCCACTGGACAGAGACGGCGCCCCTGACACCTAGCATGTTGTCCACCCTCAGCACAACCAGGACTTCTATTCCTGAAGGTGACATGGGGTGACAGGTGGTGGGAGCTGAGGAAAGGTATCCGAGAGGACCAGTCAGGGGCTGGGAGCAAGGACGATTGGTTCCGTGAATGACTGAGTGACTGCGGTGCAGGGGCCTTTCCTGCTCCTCATGCCCCAGCCTCCCTGGGATGGCCCTGTGCCGGGTCACTGCCTGTGTCTGAGGAAGCCTGGAGCTGCCCCGGGGAACCCCCCCCGTCTCCCCCGGAGTTTCCCCAGCAGCCCGCCCCCCTGCCCCTGGGCCTCACACTCCCGGGAAATCCCAGCATGCCAAGCCCTTTGAAGTTGGAGCCCCCGCCAGGCCTGCAGGGCTCCCCAAGTCGGCTTCAAAGGCAGGAGAAACAGCCACTCGGGGCAGTGGGCACGCAGGCTGGTGGGTGTGGGCGGAGGGGTGAGGGCGAGAGCCCCCAGGCTCGGGGACCTCTGGGAACCTCGGGGAATCTGTCCAGCAGTGTCCTCATGCCTCCCCACTGAGCCCTGTAGAACCTGCCCATTCGTCCGGCTATTTGTGGAGCACGTGCTGTGTGCCCGGTGCGGGGCGCGAGGGCTCCGGCCAAACTGGGCTGCTCACCGTCCCACAGATGCCTTGCCTCCCCCAGCTTGTCCCCTGTCCCCAGAGTCTGTCTCCTTCCAGAGCCTCCTCATGCCCTACCCCCTCTGAGACCCGCTCTTGAGGCTAGACGGGGCCACATGGAGGCGTCCTCTCTGGGGCGAGTTGGCGTTTTCTCTCCTGTAGGGTATAAATCACAGCCCCCCTCCAGGATGACAGGAGCCCAGGGAGGCCAGGCGTGAGCAGCATCCAGTGCCTGGTCTGGCTTCCGATCCGGTGGATGCGTCATTGTCACCTGCGCCTGGACACTCCGTGCGGGCTGAAGGGACAGAGGTGTGTCCTTGGCACATCTGCAGGGTCATGGCCATCCCTCAGGCAGGAGGCTCTCAACCCATGTCCCTTCCCGTTCCTTCCCTCCCCTCTGCTTCAGCGGCTGCGGCTGGAATCTGACAGGGGAGAAGCAGAGGACACAAGCTGCCGGAGCACAGCTCCGTCTCCCAGCCGCGCACTCGCCCCCTGAAGAGCTAGGATCTTCCTCGACGGCACTGCCTTGGAGACTGTGGGCCGTGGACCGTTACTGGGCTTTGGAATCAGTTCACATCATGAGCAGCGCTTCTGTAAAAAGTGAAAGGGAACAAGGTCGGAAAGGCTAGGGGACGTCTCACAGAGAAAGGTGAACCTCCTGCCTTACCTGTGTGCACATGCACCCTGCGTGTGGGGCGCTCCTCCCCGCTCCCGCGACAGCCACTCGCGCCCAGGGGCAGCCCCATAAATGGCTGGGAACGCTGGCTTCTAAAAGATTGTAATAGGTGAACTACGCTTAGCATACGCTGATTAGTTATCTTACTGGATTTGGAGACTAGTCTCCTGCTAGATGGTGGGGATGTGTCTTCATTCACACGTTCAACAAATTTGGTGTATCGCCAATTGGGAGGCAACAGGTGGGCTCACCTTTACCATTCCAAGGGAGAAAGGAAGACCTTTCTCTCTCTCTCTCTCTCTCTTTTTTTTTTTTGCAAGTCCTACACGAACACCTCTGTCCCCACTCACGCACTGGTACTTTTTAAAAAAATAGTAAGTATAGTTACGCTCTCTTAGTTTCTAAGAATAAATCGTAGATGTCCTGCTCTCCTCTACCCCATCTCTAAGGGTTCCCTCTGGATTTCTCCAATTCATGTTACTTTTCTCTTTCCTTTTAATCCTTCAAACAAGAGGAAACAGCAGGGACTCTTTGCTAAATATCTTTTATTTCATGCTAGTAAAGTCTTAGAGTAATTTTCATTTCTTGGCATTCTGATTCCAGATCCAATACAAGTTAATGTCTAAAGATACAAAGCTTTTTGGCTTTGTGTATTTCAGCGTCCGTATCTGCCTTGGTGTTATTAGAGGCTCCTGGGGTGCCTTTGCTGGGCTAAGGTGGGCGTCCAACTTACCTGAAGTCTAGCCCTTCACGCGTCTCCCAGCACAAATCTCCCCTTGAGCTGGGGTGAGCGTGACTACTGAGAAGGGCCATCTCCTGAGCCACATTGTCCGACCACAAAAGCGCCACCAGTCAGGGGCCGTGGCTATACCCCTGGCCCCCGGCTCTGCGCATGGTGGTCTGGCCGCCCACTCTTCAGCCCAGAAGCCCACGAGCTCAGCCTCCTCTGTGTCCCCGGCCCCCCCGCAGTGGAGCCAGGGAAGCCCTTGTGCACCCCCCTTCAGACATTGTGGCTGCTCACCAGGTCAGTGGTCTGCTTGGCATCAGGGCGGGAGGATTGGCGTGGCCCTAAGCTGCCCCATTCCGCCACCCCGACCCGCACAGTACGAGGAGGGACGAGCCTCCAGGCCCCGGTCCTTCTGCAGGCCCAGGTGCAGCAGGGCAGAAGCCCTGCTGTGTTTGCCCCTGGACGGAGCAGGTCTCCCTCCTCTGCTCGAGCTGGCAAAGCGGCGGCTAGCGGCCGTGTGGCTGGCGGTTCTTCTAAAAGCTGCTCTTCCTGGAAACACACAGGACACTGATGTCATTTCCCAGGTCACTGGCAGCCTGCCCTCTGACTACCCTCTGCTCCTTCAGGAATGCCCCGTCTGCTGCCTTCAGCTTTGTGGGAATGCTTGCACGACTTAGGTTCTTTCTGCGTGTCAGACCCGTGTTTTAAATCCGTCCGTGGTGGCGCTAGCCTGCGTCCCTTCATCACCCAGCCCAGTCTCCGACGTCAAGCTTCTTTCCTTCCAGCCTGTAGACCTGCTCGTCATCTACAGGTGAACACAGGTGACCCTGGAATGACTCAGCTTTCACCTGCACATGTCCACTTACGCACTACGTTTTAACAAAACAGGACTGTAAAGGCGTTTTCTCTTTCTTGTGATTTCCTTAATAATATTCTCTTTCCTTTAGCTTACTTCATTGTAAGAACACAGTAGCTGATACACATAACATACAAAATATGTTAGTTGACTTTTACGTTCATGTTATCAGTAAGGCTTCCGGTTAAGAGCAGGCCAACCACTACCAGTAATTAAGTTTTCGGGGTGTCAAAAGTTACTCGTGGATGTTCGACTGCATGGGGGTCAGCACCCCTCGCCCCCACATTGTTCACAGGTCAACTGTATTACTTAAGGCGGGTGTCTCTTTTTGCAGGCGGCCTAGGTGCTCATACAGAGGACGTCCCTTAAGGTTAGGACACTGGGATTGCTTTCTGAGGCGCGCGGGGGATGCTAAGGTCCAAGGCCCTCCGATCCTTGAGTCATACGGTGCCCACTGGGTGTGAGAGGCCCAGTCTGCAAACTTGATTTTACAGGAAGGATCACAGATTTCTATGGTCTACGCATAACAGGACTCCTGGATCTTTTATTTCATGCTAGTAAAGTCTGTATCCCCATAAGAGCCAACGTTCATTTAGAGCCACTTTGTGCCAGGCTGAAGCACAGGGTACGAAGAGGCCACTGTTGTTAACACATTTTACAGGTGGGAAGACTGAGGCATGGGGCATCCGAGTGAGTTTGCCAGGCCACCTGGCTTGCAAGCATCAGGACTCGGACCGTTGCACCAGTGTGTTCTTTACCACCCTGCTTTGTACGCCTCAGGGCTGGCACAAATCTAACTTAGATGGGACCAAGAGGCCACGATTGGGGAAACAAAGGGTGCCCCAGGGCATCCTGTGCTCCAGGGCATGCCGGCAAGGTACTCCCCAGGCTTCCTCCACAGGCCTGCCTCATCGGGCAGGGCTTACTTCCTGCTTCTGTGGGGCCCCAGGGCAGCTGGGCAGAGGCCACCGAGGGAGCCACGGGACCTCGCCCACACATTGTTTTCTTCTTCCCAAGTTCGAAAGGTGGAAGGAGAAGGAAAAGGAGAAAATTAAGTGACCAAAATGAAAATAAGTAAGTTTCACTTATTATGCCAGCCCTAATAGGAAACCCCTGAAGTGTTCTGAAGCCAGGTGAAGTCTGTGGGTAGATTCTTCAGTGTCAATGCCTCCTCGTCCCTGTAGCAAAACCCAGAGTTTGCGTTGAAAGGGTCTGGCTGGCTGCACCCCACTTCCAGGGGAGAGCAGAGGATCCCCACCCTGAGCCATAAGGATGGCTAAGGGAGAGTTGGGAGAAGCAAGGAGCCGATCACTGGGGCTTTCGAGAAGAAATACCCTCAACTTTTGCTGGAAAGACCGGAAGGGAGAGATGCTCTCTCCCATGGAGGAAGCGCTGATGAAGGATGGTGGCACCATCGTGCTGCTGTGAGGAAGCCCAGAGCTGGGGGTGGGGGCGGGGGTCTTGGTGTGGAGCCTGAAGAAGCCCACTAGAGTTTGAGCCCAGCAAAGCCAGCCTGGCCAAGACAGAGCTGTCTGGAGACTTTTTAATCATGCAAAACAATAAATTGCCTTTGAGTTCGGTGTTGGTCACTTGCTGTACCAAGAGTTCTAACAGGTGCTGCTGGGTTCTAGCTCCAACTAGAAATTAATTGCAGAATTCCCAGCTCTGAAGTCTCGGATTCCATGAAAATCTCTTCACTCCTGAACTGTTTCTCATGGGCTTCTTGCCCAAATACTTTGACCTTGAGCTCTGTTTCTTTTACTGTTCACACTTGGGTTTGACCATCCCTTCATGAGCCCAACAAAAGGAGCTCAAAGTTAGAAAATCAGAGATTACTTTCTCTCAGAGAAATCATTGTAAAGCATATGAAAAAATTAGGAATGCTAAAAACCAACCGAGGTTAACCAAACCAAACAACATACATGTTAGCAAAATGGAGGTATGGTCTACATTTTCTCTGGGAAGTGGAAAAAAAAAAAAAGTCATTAATCCCCAAGGTGATTATTAACCAGATTTCTTGTTTTGTTTTGTTCAGTTTCCGATGCTTGATTCTTTGTGTTCTCCTGATATCCTACCAGAAATATTTGTTCCTGTTTTATCTGTGTGTAAGCATCACCTGAGCTCATTCCCAGCGGGTAAGGATGGAACGCATTGGGTATTTCCTTGATGCAGTCGAGGGAACTTTGCCTTCTCCCCACCAAAACCAATTTCTCTCTTCTTAAAGAAGTCAAGTCTCACCAGCCTTCAAGGTTCCCATCACCATGGCTCCTGTCCTGACTGGGGCCTCGCAGCCTCAAGTGGTTGGTTAATTAAGATTCCACCATCACTTTATGACTAATTAGCACCACAGCTGCTTCAGAAACGCTCCCGTTCCAAATGTGGTTCATGTCCTCCTTCTTCACGCGTTTAGTGGTGCTCCTGGGAGGCTCACCGTGGCTCGGCCTGGGGGGCCGCCTCCCCCTCCAAAGTCTCCACTGGGCCCAGAGTGGCACTAAGTGGGCCAAGTGCTATTGGTACCTGGGGAGCTCGTGACGCCGGTTCGCAGGAGAACAGAGCAGGTGGGGGCGGGGAAGGAAACAAGGCTTTATTCAGCCACGGTGGCGCCGATTAAAAACTCGTGCCCCACGCAACCCAACTTGGCGTAATGCCCCCGCACGCGGAGTATCACAGCAACTTACAAGCACACCCAACTCAGGCACATCCACTTATCTCTGTGTTGAGGCTTCCTATCAGTCAGTGTCTAAATGAACCCAACGAGCCTTTCAGAGATTTATCATTCTGGGTCTTTCCCACATCTCCCGTTCTTAATTGATAGAAGAACAAAGATAATTTTAGCTGATTTAACAAGGAAAGAAAAACAAAGCTAGCTTGGATTACTGGTGCCCCCTTTCACCTTTTGCCAAGAGCGCCTTGAACGCGTGTGAAGGAAACATGTTGCTGGTTGCATAAAATGCACTGTACCGAAGTTATACTTGCGAATCTCTCTAAGGCTGGGAAGGGTCTATAAAGACATCGGTGCCAAGGTAACCCTCACCTGGTGCCCTCAGAGAAGGCAGAGATAATTGGAGTGCTGTAATTTTATAATGTCTTTAGAGTGGGAAGAACTCTTCCTTACAGAACTCGTGGAGTTCGGTTCGGCTTTTTGAAATCAGAGACGTGAAGACGGGGGTAAGATATGACAGTCCCCTCCTTGAGGAAGGCTCTGGAATTTCCCTGCTGGGACCTCCTCACCCTGTGCTCCTTCAGGAGGCCCGATCGCAGCCCTGACTGTGTGGAGGCATTGTGTTTTTACTCCCCCCTCAGCCCTGAGAGGGTGCTTCTGTTACGCCCAGGTTGTAGGCGCGGGGACTGGGGCTCCCAGAAGCTGTGAGGTGAGCAGAGCGGCATCATCGTGAGGGGTGGCACCCCAGTAAAGCCGGGGTCTGGCAGACGTCTGCCGGTCCCCAGGGCTTTAGCCAGCTCTGACCGCCCACCTCCTGCCTCCTGCGCTCCACGGGGGTCTGGTGCCCCCGGCCCCTTGCTTCCAGCACGGTGAAGCCATATTTCCTCCTTCCTCGAGCCTGGGGCCCTAAACTGGCTCAGTCTTGTATTCTGAGACCCGCAGAGAAACAAATGTGGTGCTGCCCTGAGGATTTCGGATGCTCTGGGACCTCCTGGCTGTGTCCCTCTACCCCACACTTCCCACCCCGTCCGCACGGCTGGCCCGTCCCGTCTACACTGGGGATTGCCATCACACTCGAGTTTTCTGATTTTTTCTGCGTGGCCAAGTGCCCCACGTCAGTGCTAAGGAGAGCTGCCGCCGGTCTGGGAGTGGAGTCATGGTGCTGTGTGAGTAAGTACACATACGTGTGTCTCTGTGCATGTCTGTGTGTGTCTGTGTGCACGTGTGTGCGTGTCAGGTGCTACAAGGGGTGGGAAACGGGGTGGAGGCCTGGCAATTGCTGTCCATCCTTGGCTCTTGCATTGCTCACACTGCTCTGTGATGGAGTAAGGGACTTCCTTCTGTCTTCCTCTTAAGTTAATTTATTTATTTTGAGAGAGAGCGTGCATGAGTGGGGAGGGGCAGAGGGAGAGGGAGAAAGTTCCTAGCAGACTCCCCGCTGAGCGCGAACCCGACGCAGGGCTGGATCTCATGACCCTGAGATCATGACCTGAGCCAAAAGCAAAAGTCAGATGCTCAACCGACGGTGCTGTCCAGGCACCCCAGAAGTAGGGGACTTTCCATGGATGCTTAACTGCAGAGATACTTGACCTGTTTCCCTCCCCATCCCACACCCCACATGAAAACGTCCCGACAGCTGGGAAGAGGAAACCCGGCCTGTTCTTGCCTGCGGGGGGCACAGGTGAGCTGGGTGTGGTGTGAACGGTGCTACCGGCATCCAGGGCTGGGACGGCCACGGGGCAGCCGTAGGAACCCGTGGAGCCAGAGTCTGGCCTGGTGCTCAGCTCTCCGTGGCCACCTTGGCGACTAGAGTAACACAGCTGTCCCTGCCGCTCTCCTCCAGAGCCCACGCCCCCCACCCCACACGGGCTCCCCCTCTGGAAGTCCTGACCCCTGGCCCAGGCTCACCCAGACTTTCTCTACATCGCAGTCTGCTTAGGCTGCTTCGTCCAGTCTCCCTCCTCCCCGACACCGGTGACCCCCGAGTCCTGCGCTCTAGCTGAACACAACACCCATGACTCCCTGGACACCCCTGCATGCTAGGCCTTTCTTCCTTGTGCTGGTCCTTCTGAGCCTCTGTGGTCCTGCTCCCAGGGCACACTCACACCCATCCTGTCCTCGGGGCCCCGTGCTCCTTCCCTCTCTCCCTCCCTCCATGACCATGTCCTGCTCGCCTGCTGGACCAGGAGGATTTGTCGACTTGGGTGCGGCAGCTACAAAACTCTACCTTCAGAACACGCCCGTGGGAAACAGGGTCTTTCTACGGCTAAGCGGTGGCCACAGCCCTTTCACAGTGTCCGGTAAGGGGCCGTGCTCCGGGTGGGGCAGGCCACATCTGTGTGTACTGTAGGCGGCCGAGCCGGGCCCTGGGCTCCCTCACAAGTCCCTGCGGGCTTGAGACAGCTCTGTGGGTTTTAACTTGAACTCCAGAGGCAGCTCAAGGTCCAGGGAAGAGGTAAATTCAGGTACATAGCGCAGCGCAAGTTCTACCGCGTCTACCTTCCCCGATTCCTCCTTGCAGAATTCAAATCTCAAAGTCCCCACAAAGGCGACCCAGTTTCAGGGCTGACATCCTGTGCTATTTTCCCCACTTAAAGACGGATTATTTCTTTGCCCCTTGGAATTGACGATAATAGGGTTTTGCTGTACGTATTCATAATTCTCTGGGCAAGGCGTTTGGCCATATGGATTTTCTAGAGCGGCGTTTCTCAGACTTTAATGTGCAGGGTACCACCTGGGAATTTTATTGAAATGAAAATCAGGATTCAGCAGGTCTGGGGTGGAGTCTGACTTCCCACATTTCTAGCGAGCTCCGGGTGAAGCGGGCACCGAGCTGTGTGGAGCACGCCGCTGGAGCGGGTCAGACTGTTTAAGACCCTGAGGCACCGCAGGTCTGTCATTGTAAACTTTGGGTGGTTTTCTTCTCGCTTGTGTAGCGTGCTCTCCTCTGCCCCCAAAGGACAAGAGGGGTCTGTCTGCCCTGTAAGTGGGCATCCACCACGCCAGTGGACTATCTCTGCGCCTCCCCTGTTCAGTCACTCCCACTCCCCAGGGGCCCACTCAGCACGTGACACCTGGAATCAGTCCCTGGCTTGTTCAGCCCGGGTTGGGAGAACATGGCAAACAGGGCGGTTTGTGTTTTGAGATGTGTCAGCCCGGGGCCTGCCCGTGGGGCTATGTCCTCCAGCCCAAGCCCACGGAGACCTCCCCTCCTAGAGGCATGACCTATGGGTCCCGGCCTCTCTCTCTCCCTTTCTCCTGACCTGCCAGAGCATCTGAAGCCCGCGCCACCACTCCGGCAGGCTCTCAATGTTACCCCGGTCATTTCATGAGTGTGCGGTTCGCCAGGTAACTTTCAGAGACAGGTGTTGGAAGCCTCACTCAGCTGCCATAAGCATGAGAAGTAGCCTTCAAGGCATCGAGAGGCCCCCTGGCAGGTGGCCGGGGGCACATCAGGGTCCCGGGGCTCCCTTAATCTTTGTAGAGCTCCACCCTACTGGCTCAGCCTTCTCCCATTTGGCTTTGTTCTCAGGCTGGTGTTCTCTCTTCATGGTGTGAAATAATGGCCAAAACTCAATATGGTCCTTACATCTCTCACCAAGTTGTACATATTAGTCTGTGAAAAGGGCTGACCATTCCTAAGCCCTGTGCTTACCTCCCCGGCCACACATCACCGTGTCCAGGGGAATGAGCAACAAGCCCAGCTGTCCTGGGTCATGCGCCCACCTCTGGCCCCCACCCCACGAGGAGAGGTTGAGGAGAGGCGGTGCCATGGGGGAGGGGTTGCAGACAGCCCAGGTTCCACGGACCCCAAACTCTGCTCATCCACCCACTGCACTCCTCCCTAGGTGACTGAGAAGTAATCATCTTCTGATTTGATCATTGCTTCTTGATTCCATAATTTTAATAATAATACCCCTCTTACCCTCTAAACCAGTGGTTCTCAATCTTGGCTATATGCGTACCCTTCCAAAAATTCCAGTGCCCAGGACCCACCCAGAATATCTGCTGGGAGCCCACGCAGAGGTTTGATTGTTTGCTCTTTAAAGGTCCCCCCTTGGAGAGTGCAGCCAGGATCAAAACCCACGTGGGAGACAGGGCTTGACTTGTTTGGTGGTAAAGAATTTTAAATGTGAGGACCACAAGGAGTCTTAGAACCTGGCTGGTTTCACCCCTTTCATTTCAGGGGTAAAGTCGCTTGCCCAAAGCCACATAGTTAGTGGTGAGTCTAGAACGCATGGCACCTGATTTCCAGCCCTGTGTTCTTTTTATAACACCTGATCTCATACATGTCGAAAGACAGGCTAAACATAATGAGGCAACAGAGCCAAGGGCACAGAAAGCTCCCTGGCAGATCTGAAAAGGAAGAGAAAATACTTTGAAAACATTAAAGGTTGTTACCAGGTGTCAAGTGAGTGTCATGTAAGTAGCTTTAGTTCTTCAGCGCACCGGGACTGATTTAATTTATTTAAATGTCTCTGTTAGCTTGAGGGATTCCTGAGACCGTGCTCCTTGTCATTTTATCCCACTATTAATCACCTGCACGCTAACCTAACCTGGAAATAACTGTAAAATTTGTTATACTTCAACTGATCAGGACTCAAGACACTTCATTCTTAACAATTTGTGTAGGATCAAAGATATGGCTGCCCTCCAAAACATCGGGATGTTTACATCAAAGGTGAGCTTGAATCCCTTTCAACCTGGCTCCTCTCTTTAGCACTTGGATTTAAGTTCTTGTTGAAAACTTTTTATAGAGCAGCGCGTGCGTGTGCGTGTGTGTGTGTGTGCGTGTGTGTGCGTGCACGTGCATGCGTGTGCGTGTGCGTGCGTGTGCATGCACGCACATGCATTTCAACCATCAGCAGGAGCCCCGGCGCCAGCTTCTTGGTGCCGCGGGACGGTCAGTGGACACATTTCTGGAGGAGCCTGGCTCCCGCCCTGTCAAGGTGAGCTTGGTAAGCAGTCCAACAAACACCCTTTGATCCTGTCCCAGGTCCTTTTCAATCTGCCCGCGTCCTGCAGTCACAGTGACTTTGTCATGGAAAATGCCTTTGACCTAACAGATGCTGATCATCTGGCCTCCAGTTTGAAAAAGGCTGAGGCCCAATCTACTTTTTCATCAGGAAAAAAACAACATTCGATTCATTTCTCTCTTTCATGTGTGATGCTTTGCACCAGGACCCACTGGCTTGGGTTGGTCACTGCCTCCTTCTTCCTTCTCCATCCCCTACCCCGCCATGAGTTTCGGGGGACGAATGCCTAGCGATGCTGGTAAAGGTGTTGCTTTTACCTGGATCAGGTGCGGGCGGCTCGGGGAGGTGTGTGGAGCTGGGCGCTTAAAGCAACACAAGTTAGGGCGGCTGGACACTGTTGTACAGCGAGGAGACAGGAATTTCTAATTGAGATAATAATGTCCTCGTCTACTGAGAGGGACAGAGACTTGCCTTCCTTTAAAAAAAGCGTCTGAAGTGAACTTGCTCATAGAATACCTCCATAAATACTTTTATGTCTGACTCACTTAAGCTAGACTCGTAACGTAACATGACCATGTGCCTTTATATTATTGAAGTTTAAAGGGATTCCTTTCAAAGCCCAATGTTTGGCTCACGATGAAAGGGATCAAACAGCTTATTCTAAGTTACATTCAGTAATTACATAAGTAACCCTTTAAATACTAGATATGCAAATAATCCACTATTCTTTCTGTAATTACTTTGTGTACACAGTTTGGTAAAATCCCCAGATTGTAATACATGTTTATGGAGAAGATTAGCAAATACGGTTTCTTTCTGAACGGAAGACACAGACTAGGAATTTAGAGATCTGCTGTTGCTGTGAGCGGACGTGTGCACCGGCTGGTGAGGGACGGCCGGGGAGGTGCGGCGGGGTGAGAGGGACAGTTCTAGGAAAGGCCCACGCCGTCCAGCCCTGCCCAAACTCTCCCAGAGTTCCCGACGTTGCATGCTTCCAGTCTTGAAAGAACAAATCCCCTCAAGAGACTTGGCACTTCCATCTGGTTGGGCTGGAAATACATCGGAGGGGTTTCATGGATTCCTGTTCTTATCTCGGCTTCATCCGGGGGGTGGGGTGACCTGAGCGTGTGCCTGCTTCCCCCACCCCCGCAAGCTCTGGAGGGGGAAATGGGGTGGTTTGGAGTCACATCAGCCCTCCTCCCCAGAACACAAGTCTAAAAACAAGTTATTTTAGGTATAACCCCTGCTCGCTGTAAAAACAGCCAGAGCTGAGAGGTAGGAACTCGGTTTTCCCTTCACCTCTCCTGACCCCCATCCCAGAGAGGTTCCTATGCACAGCTTCATGGGCATCCTTCCAGAACCTTATCTGCTTGAAAGAGCACCTGTGAGCACACAAATGCCCATATGCCCCAGAACTGCTGGGATCACGCCGTGGACACTCATCCCATCCCTTCCTGTGGACCCCCCTCACTTTCCTCGTACTCTGATGCGGCGTAAGAACTCTTACCTCTTGAAGCTCGTGAGGTTACATCACTTCTGCCAACCATGCAGGTCCGACTGCACGGTGTCTCTAGTAATTGAACGCCCATAGGGAGCCGTCCCGGGATTCAGATTATCACTCATTTGGGACCCTTTTCTAACCTTTGAGAGCTAATGAATCTTTAAAACTCCCTGTCCAGTAGCCTTTGACACAGCATTACCCTCCCATGTCCCTCCATGCTTCTTAGACTCTTCTCATTTTGTAAAACAACTCTCCCCTCCCCAGTATGGTCATAATAGTAAATTTCCAAATTTTAAAAATGTCTGTATTTTCCCCTCATGTTTGATGAATGGTTTAGCTACGAAAGGAATTTCAGATTCAGAAATCTTGGGGACTCAGGCTGCCAGTGTTGGCTTTTGCTCCAGGAATGCTGGTGCTGAGATCAGCGATGGTCTTGTTCTCAGTGCTTTATCCTGCTGGGAGCTCTCGGGAGGGTGTTTTATGCCTAGGGTTCCTCTCTTTTCAAGGAGGGAACGAGACATGGAACTTTGCAGAGTTCATCCTGGTCAGCCCTCCGTGGCCCTGTTTGGGCTGAAGACCCGGCTTCTCCTCGGGTCCGGGAGCTCTCGATGTCCTGCTCTCCTGCCCCAGGCTTCCTGGTTCCCTCTTTCTGAATGCCCACCGGGTGGATGTGAGGCTTCCTGGTCTGTTCTTTACGTCTCTTAGGTTTTCTCTCCTATTTTCCGTCTTGCTCTTTCTTCCCCCCACATGTTCTTCGACACGTTTCAGCTTCTTCATCTGTGACATAAATTTGTCCTCTCCGCATTCAATTTCAGCCCGCCCACAGGAGGCTTTATTTCAGTAAGCATTTTGAGATCAAAGAACACTTTTTCAAAGGAGCCTGTTATGTTGGGGATGCCGTGTTCTCTCTACTCTCCCCAGGATATAAATTAGAATTTTTCCAAAGTTCTTGGTTTATTCCCTGGATTGTCACCACTTTATCGTGGTGAGTTTCTGTGTGTTCTTCTTGCTCCTTCCTCTCTGATTCTTCTGGTTTTGCCAAAATGCCTGGTGACCTTGGTCCTGGGGTTCCTGTTGATGAGTGAGGGGATCATTTCTCTCACTATGGGGAAGGCTCTGGGCTGCTCTTCTGGTGGTGTGGCCCCCTGCCTGAGCACAGTGGCCTCCGTCTTTCCTTCCTGCAGGGTCTTGAGGTGTAGGCTCTGCTCCGAATTCCCTTTTCTGCAGGGAGACCTCATCCCTGCCTTTGGGAGCCAGTCCTTGATGTTAATCCGAGAAAATGAAGCCGCTTCCAGCTAGGCTGTGATGAGGACAACCAAGCCCCTCTACGCACAGTTAACGAGTAACTGATCTCCCATCCAAGTGCTCACCAGGCCCGACCCTGCTTGGCTTCCGAGATCAGGTGACATCGGGCGTGTTCAGGGTGACGGGTCTCAATCACCAATGAACCTTCCTATTCTTCACATTTGTTGACTCTTTGTCTTTGGATCTTCTAGAGACCTTCTCTGGGTGAAGTGCACTTATCCCTGGGTCTGGTCTCTGTGCTCTCCTCTGTTCTCTCCTCGCCAGGCTGGTCCCTGTTCTTCCTATTTTCAGAAATGTATCACCAAATTCTGGTCTGTAGTGGCACCCCCTGCAGTTTCATTTCAGTGTCAACTTTGGAAAGAGGGCTTGGACATGTATGTGCTCAGTGGGCCACCAGGAACTGATGGTCCTCCCTTCTCTTTAGAATGTGAAAGCCTGGAATATTCCTTGGACATGCTTCCTATTCAAGGTACAGGGAGAGAGGGGTCCTAGCCCCCCAGCTCCAAACTACGTGCTAGGTAACCTTGAGCAGGCCCTTGAGATGTCCCGAACCTCTGCTCACTAATGGGCATTGGGATCCGTGACCTACGAGGATGGGAAGGGCTGACTTGGGAATTTTTCTCAGTGGCTTCCAACTATAAATCAGGTGGTTGGTATCCTGTTGTTGTCTAGCAGCAAAGGGAAAGGCCACGATGCTTAAATATGTAAAACCACACATTATTTTAGGAGTATGGTTGCCCTGGTCTTTATGCCCCCCAAATGTGGCCATCTCTCGACATTGTCATTTGCTTTCTGAACATCTTAGAAGCAGACTTCAACCCAGATCTCTCTCCTGTCAACGCCAGCGAACACAACAGTGCACCGGGCCTGTTTATTGCATGCCCCTCGCTTTCCGTTGATGAAACGTTTCATGGGTAATGAACCAAAACCTCGGTCCAAGCACGGTGAGGCTGGAGACGGAGCTGTCTTTGGGCTTTGTTAGCGGTTCACCTTTCAGGTCCTGGAGACTCCACCCACACTTCGCTGCAGACAAAACAACCCAGGACTGACAGATCAACTTCAGAAGATTCGTAGCCTCTGACAAATCTCCTTAAACGCCCGGCATCTGGTTTGCCATATCAGTGAATGGTCTAGGCCCCTGGGGTGTGCCGATCGGTGACAATGGGACCCGGGAGGGCGATTGTGTGGTTGCAGAAAGGAGGTGGGACAGCAGCATTTGGTGGAAATGAACTCCTGTGGGGCGACCCGGGGCCCTCATGAGGACTGGTCACTCTAGCGCACCCACAGACTGGATAGACTCCCGTTTATTGGTTCTCTGGAGTCAGCCCCATAGAATGTTCTGTGCTGATGGCAAAGCTCTGTATGTGTCGGAAATGGTAGCCACTGGACAGGTGACTGTGGCGCTCTTGAAATGGCTGGTATGACTGAGAAACTGAACATTTAAATTTTATTCAGTTTAAATTAATTTAAATATGAGTTTAAATAGTCGCATGTGATCAGTGGCTCCTGTAGGACAGTGTGAGTCGGGAGAGCCCTGACTTACCCAGCCTGGAGGCTGGGCTGGGTGGCCTGGCCACAGGAAGCAGCGGGGAGCTTCCCCAACTCAAACAGCTCTTGGCTCACCCATCCCTAATCTCGTCACCCGAGAGCCACTCATCTGCGTTGCTACTCCCAAGAGAGGTAGACGGGGAAGGCGACACACCAAACAGCCTCTGTCAGAAGCTTATTGGCGGGATTGCTTGTCAGAGGCACGTCCCCCCGTTAAGGCAGCTCCCGGGAGGAGGCCAGGACGGCCCCGAGGTTGGAGTTCAGATCCTAATGCTCGTTGGGAAGGAAGAGCTGTGTAGATGGAGAGGTGCAGAGGCTCTGGGTCCCCTCTGTGTCTGTGATGTGGATGTGTGGAAAGGGAGCTGGGCTGGTCCGGGTCGTGGGACTCGGAGTGGTGTCCGGGCTGCCCAGAGGTCAACCTCCACCTGCCCTGATGAGGGGCAGCACTACGGGCCTCTGCTGTCTCCATGACACGCGCAGGGGAGCCTCAGGAGGAACTCAGGGCTGCAGGAGAGCATGAAAGCGTGGCTGCTGAAGGAGCATGAAGGGTGCACGCCTGGGTGACTGCCGTTGCCCGGCTGCGGGCTGGGAAGGGCACACTCAGCACCACTTCCACACCTCGGGCCGCCTGCACCGCTCTCTCCAAGCCAGGGCTGCAGTGGGCGGTGGCCAGACGGCTGGGGGGGCTGGGGGACGGGACATTTCTGTCCCTCCTCGGGTCACCTGCCCATTCCGTCCTCAGGGATCACAGACCCAACCCCTGCCCCTCCCCACACCAGGCCGACCTCAGGTTCAGGGCTTTCACTGAGTCTGGTCGGTTTCCTTGCTCGGCCGGCCAGGAGGACGTGGGCCCTTCATGGCGAGCTCGGCTCTAGGACGCCCAAGCCCACCTTTCCGTGGAGAGAGCCACCCACCAGACCCAGCGGCTCACTAAGGACTCTTTTGTCCTCATCAGGCTTGTTTTGGACTCACATATTCTTTCCCATCTTTGGAATAGGAAGAGCATCCCTATGGTTCCCTGGAGGCCGCCCTTCTCCGCCCAGAGCAGGTGGTCCTCCCAGAACTTGGCTGGCGAGCCTCCCCCCGCCTGGAGTGAGCGCCCTTCTCTGTCCTCGGAGACCTGGATGCAGGGCCATCTCCTTCAGCCTCATCTGTGCTCCTCATGTAGCTCACACACTCACCCCTTTACCCCTGAGATTCAGACTCTCCGCTCCTCCACCCACCTGGCCTCTCCCCTGCTCTGACCCACAAAATATCCGGAGTGTGTGCCCTCCCTTTGTGGTCAGCTTTATGTCCTTTCTCGCGCCGCCCTTCGCTGTGGGATGTGCCAGCCCTGCCTTCCCCTCAAGGGTGGAGACTCCTGCACACTTACTGTGGAGGGCGCTGTGTGACGGGCGCTGTCCTGCATGCCTTACGGAGTCTCTCGGATCCAGCCCCCACAAGGGCCATGACACGTGCGTTCCATCGTAATCCTTACTCCGTGGGCGAGAAAACCGAGGCCCAGAGGAGCAGGCTGGCCAGGTAGCTTCTCACGGGAGCGCCAGCTTCCAGGGTGGGCTCGAGCCTGGACAGTCTTAGAGCAGACCCACCTCTGACAGTGGCTCCCTGAGCTCGTCAGACTGGCCCCCTCCCCTGGCCTTCTCGGGGCATCAGAAACTAGCAGTCAAGCAGGAGAAGGTGCCAAGGTGATGGGGAGCCCCATGCGCTGGTGATGAGAGGGAGAGCGGTCTGGCATCGACCGACCAGGTTCAAGTCCTGCCGTTCACTTAGTGACCTGTGCTGACTTTGGAAGTCACAGCAACATGATGCATAAATACACCTTGTAATTTTTCTCCCAAAACGAGAATCCCTGGAGTGTCTCCTGGCTTGTGGCTATTGGACCTGGCCCCGAGGGATTGTGCTGTAGACACTGTGAAAACGCAGGTTATTTTACCCAGAAAAGATCCAGAGAGAAAGACTGTGTGTTTCTTCCTGAGCTGGAAGTTGTCCCAGGAAATCTAATTGTCATCCACTCTCCAGACAACTGATCGATATCAGATGGGATGCGGCTCGGGGTGATGTGCCTGTGCTTGCACCCCGAGAGATTTATTCCAAGGCTCATGCAGGTGATCCTAGCTGTAACGAGACCGTGACATGTTCTAGAACTCCATCCATTTACAGCCTGGGAGAGAACACAGTGGCCCTGAAGCCGGGAGGCTTCCTTCAGTCCTACGTGCTCTGTGACCTTAGGGGAGATGCATCATTTCGTGGAGTCCTTCTGTTGCATGGGCTGACAGCTCTCGATGAGCAGAGCTCCAAACCACTCGCTGTGTAATTATGGACACTTAAGCCATATTTAAACATGTACTTAGGTTCCTAATTAAAAAAGAAAAAGATAATCTGTGTATTGCTATAATAACTCTTGTTAACGTTTGAACATGTTGATAAAGAGAACAAGAGAAATGATTGTGTGTCACATTTCTTCCTCCATAATTGTTTTGTGGTTGTTAATTTGAGGCTCCTTTTAGCAATATCTGTGTCATCTGAAACTTTAGTGAGCGTGACATGGAATCTAGAACAGAGAGGAACAGACCTGTACCAAGCGTTTCCATGTATCCTCCTATATCCAGTCACCAACACAGAAATCTGATGCTTCTGACGTTTGTGAAGGAGCTCAGGTGAGTTCAAGACCCAATGGCATTTCAGTGAAAAACACTTTCCTTATTAGGCTGGCATCCAGGTTTCAAACCAGTTACGTTATGTGGGATTTTCATTTTTTAGAATGGTTTTAGTCTATGAATACGAATATTCCTGAATTCATGTAGTCAATCCCACTGAACATATCCCATTGATAAAGGATGGAAACAGAATGTTTGGTTTTTGGAGCAGTTTGCACAAAGGAAGTGAGATGTATTGACATCATTCAATGCGAAACCAATGAGTTTTTTGAGTAGGATTGCCTAGAAAGAGAGTGAATCCCCATCAAGAAGACACTTAACTACGTATACCTGTGAATCAAAACCCAGAACTTTTGGTTTATTTTAGAGAATGTCTAAGACATGTATTTTCGAATATGCACTCCTGAAATTTGAGCTTGAAAATTCAGGGAATAATTAAAACCTTGTGTGTGTGTGTGTGTGTGTGTGTGTGTATAATCAATGGATTGAACCAAAATAAAATACCTGTGACTTACAGAAATTGTTCTTTATTTGAATTCATGGTCTTAGGTTACACCTGAATATCTAAAAGAAATTAGGGAAGATGGTCGGAGAGTGTGGGTGGTGGTTGCATTTCACCCCCCGGGGTCAGGGCAGCCTTGGGTTTTTCTTGCCTCCGTTAGCCACCAGGGTGGCAGGTGACGGTGGGTGCCCCCAGGGTCTGTGGGGGGCCTGTTTCCAGCTCTCCTTGATCTTCTTCTAATGCTAAACTCTCTTACAGCAGAAGACTCTTGAAATGATTTTTTTTGACTCCTTAAACTCTTTGTCTTTTCCATCCTCCTGGGAAGATGGGGAGCAGCTGGGTCATACCTGCCTACATTTGCCCTTTCTGTTTTATGACTGTAATTCTACTTCTTGAGCTGGCTCTTCGGCCGACAGAGACTTCCAATCTGCTTGGGTGAGCCTTGTATGCACCTTGGTCTCATTTTGGGGAGTTGTTTTCCCCTTCATGATTCTTCCACACCTGCCTCTGACACGAAGAGGCCCCAAGGGGCCAATGTTGACAGCAGTGACCAGACCCTTTTGTTCTCGTGCATTCCAGGCTCCTGCAAAAATATGCAATCACTTTGTTTTTGGTTTTTTTGAATAACAGGAAAATGCTCTTTTCTCAGCATCCATGATTCTCTATGATTCCTCAGTTCATGTTTGGGGTGATTTTTTGTGCCATCCCAGTTTCTGTTCCGAGTTGTTTCCACGGGTTGTTTAGCCCCCTCCTGTTTGGGTGTGAGGCAACAGAGCCAGTGATGAAGACCTTGTCAACCAAAGGAGCCACAGACCCACCAAGACACTAGGCCCAGTCTGAGAAGAGCTCTTCGAGGTCGTCCGCCCCTCCCTCCCATGCCTCGGTCTCCCAGGACGGTCCTTGAACGTAAATTCACCATCTCAAGAAGCAGCACACTCCACTGCGGGGCAGCTCCGACTGTTGGGGAGTCCTGCTGCCCTCCGTCTTCCTCCCATTCATTCTTGCTGGACTCACGGTTTCCCACAGACAGATGGGAGAAGACCTCCACGAGCACAGCCCACGCAAACTGCCCCTGGCCATGCAAGGTCCTCTCAGCATCCTTCATCAACTGGATTCTAGGTGGCTCCCTCCTCCCCAGATGAATAGAGCCTGGCAACTGGACACTTGATTTCTGACAGTTTTTGCCAGGAAATGACATAAATGTTGTTTTTATTAGAGACAGGCATTAAATGAAGGGAAGCAGGAAAGTCTCCATTAGGGTCTGAAATATCCCTGCCCCATTTCAACTTTCAAAAGTGTCTTTCATTTAAGCTCTATCTATGCATCCATTTATGTATGTATGTATGTATCCATCCATCCATCCATCCATCCATCATCTATCTTTTATCTATCTATCTATCTATCTATCTATCTATCTATCTATCATCTATCCATCATTTATTTTCCATCTATTATCTATCTATCTATCTATCTATCTATCTATCATCATCATCTATCCATCCATCGTCTATCTTCTATCTATCTATCTATCTATCATCTAACCATCCATTCATCCATCATCCATCTATCATCTAGATGTCTCTCTCTTTCTCTCCATATATAGGGGGTGGGAGGAACTGTGGCTACCACAGGGACCGCCCAGGCAGAATCACACAGTAGAGACATCGGTGATGCCTCTTTTCTGAGTAACCGGCCACCTTCCACCCCTCCCTTCTTGGGGGTCACTCCTTCGCATCTACTGAGTTCCACACTCTTCTCTCAGCGTCAGACTTGCTATGGAGATATCAGTGTCTGTAAGACAAAAGTGACTGATGGCAAAGACGCAGACCTGCTTCTCTTTCGAGCCGGAGGAACGTGTAGTTCAGGCCCATTTTCTTAGACCCGGGCATGGTGGTCCTGCTCACTTGAACCACCTGCCCAAAGCCTCATTGACATACCTAAAAGTGAGGCCTCTGCTCCCACCCCTGGGCCTCTCCTCTCCAGCAGGCTGCCTCACCTCCTCCAGAAAAATTCATACTCTAATTTGCATCCATCAGGATAGGGGTAGAGGGTCCCAGGAGGGACCCTCTGGCTTAGGACCTGGCCAGAAATGTGATTTAGAGACGGAATGAGGTTGTATTTGGCAAATGCTCTTTGTTTCAGCCTTGGGGACATCGAGGATGTGTGGGGCATAATTTGACAGCATAGATTCCCTCGGGCATGTTAAAAGAGAGATCCTTTCTATTCGGTCAAATGACAGCTTTCTCAACATGATCAGCTGGCTTGGACAACAGGTCCTGAGCTTTGGAAGTGACCTGTGTGTAGAGCCGCCACTCTGTGCTGGCCTCTTCTCACATATGGCTTTGCAGAAGCCAAATATCGGGCACTTTCAAGCATCTCCCCATGCAAATGCAGCACCTGTGAAGCCCGGGGGTGGGGGGAGGGCAGAGATACAGTATCTGCTCTGGTTGGACCCCAGTCGAGGCACTAGGTGTACACGCAGGGTCTGACATTTATTTGGAACGAGAGAGACATTTTACACATTTTAATTTCCATGAAATATTCGGACTATGATTCTCTGTGACTGACGTCAGGATCTATTGCACCCCGAGCACGAATGGAGCAGGCAGACCCCATCGGGCGCGGTTCCCACGTTGTGTTTTGCGGTGTCTTCCTTCCTAGAAGCGTACTACATTTGGAGTAAGGCTGGAGATGCTCGTGTCTCCTGAAACAGGGTTGGGGATGAGTAATGTTTGGAAAAAAGGAAACTGTTGGTGCAGAAAGCTCTGAATGCCAGGCCTGGCTGGGACTAGGGCAGAGCACACCCTCGACCATGCCCAACCCCCTGTTGCTCTGGGTTTGGGGTGTTTTCCCTACGCACCTTCCTGGTGGACACCTGCAAAGGCAGGCAGGACTGGCGAGAAGCGCCCATTCCTCGAACCATTTGGGGAACATGCCTGGGTAAATACTCGGCCACCTGGCTCCCTCCTCGGTCTGCACTCGCTGCCCCGTGGGACTCGAGAGCCTTGGCCATCGGGTCACTGCCCCACTGCCCCACCGTGTCGCTGAGGGCAGTGACCTCGGCCACTCGGAGCAGGTGCCTGTGTGAACTACCCCACCACGCTGAGTCTCCCACGGACGCATGCCTGTGTGTTTTTCACCCGAATCTCATCACTAATTCGGCTCCTTGAAACTTTTCTACTCTTATTTGTTTGTTTATTTGTAACGAGGTGGCATAGAAGAAAATAAAGGTACTGAGGGATCACTAAGGTGGGACAAGCTTACTCGATAGTTGACTGTGGTCCCTGAGCAGCTAATAACCATCAGGGGCTGCGCTGCACACCGGTTACCCCGTGAAGGCTCTTAAACAGACTGGGAGGTAGGGATTAGAATCCTCCCTTCAAGGAGCGTTGAAACTAAGCTTCCTCCCAGGCTCTAGGGGCCAGTCTTTGCCGGTTTGTGGGGGGCCTTCTGCATTTGCAGCCCTGGTTGTGGTGTGTGGGTATGCTTGTGCCCACATGTGGGCATGACAGGGACCGGAAAGGAAAACGTACATGCGGATCTGTTCCTCCTTCTTAGCGCTCATGTTGGTGAGGGCGACAGAGGTTACAGCTGACCTTGTCCCCTCCCACTCCAAAACCTACCCAGTCACCAAGCATTCCGCCTGCCCAGCCTCTGACACCCTCCGTGGACCCCTGTCCCCCTCGCCCATCTAACCACATCTTCTGGGTTCCAAGCTAGCACCAGCAGCTAGTGCAGGCTTTCTGCCCCACCCAGCCCACGCCACAGGACTGGGCATCCCTCCTGCACTCCCACAGCACGAGAGGCCGTCCTAACCCGGGGCCCTGGGAATTGGCTGGGAGTGACTCTGTCTTCCAGGGGACATTTGGAATGTCCGGAGACATTTTTGATCATCACCAGTGGCCACAGTGCTATTGGTATTGAGTGCGGGGAGGCCAGGGGTGATGCGAACTGTCCACAGTGCTCACGACAGCCCTGCCCAGAAGAAACCGCTCCAAGACGTCAGGAGGGCCAAGGCTGGGCAAGCCCGGCTGCCCTGGATGGGTACCATGACTTGCTTATCTCTGCTTCCTTAATGATGAGTACCTGAAAGTGCTCAGTAAGTGCTGAATATTGTTGCAAAAATGTCCCGTTGACCTATAAGAATGAAGTGTAAGAGTGGAAGGAAATTCACAATATTGACCATATCTTCCTTTGAATAATGGATACACATGATTTGTAAAATTTGTTATCATCAAGTTGAACATTTATAATGAAAGATTCTTTCCCTACCACCCTCTGCAGGGTAGGAGTTCCATTTGTATCAAGTGAACTGGGTTCTATGTTTAGACTACATTCTTTAGCAAAGGTTTGACTTTTTAAGGTTGTGTTTGTCAGATGAAGCTGGACTTCTTGATTTCATTTTAATTTTTTTCCCCTATATATCAGTGGAACTGGATACAATGACCAGGAAAACCACATGATTCTTTAGATGGTTCATAAGTGGCCCTGATTTAGGAATGACTTAATAAAGAGCACTTTATTACAACTTTCAGGGAATTATTCTTTTATTGTTTGTTCAAAGTGTTTTGAGTTAAAAAATATTTAAATCGACACCATGATGGTGAGATAAGACAATTTCTGAGAATAAGTGACATTTAGCATACTTACTGAAGAGAGAAAGTGTAGGAACAAGGTAGGCTCTTTCTAAGCCAGCAAAGCAATCACAATGTGGAGAACAGTGTCGTGTGCCCTTAGCTATGGGGCTGTCAAGCAAGACAGGAGAAATCCCTCTAGATAAATATGTGTGTGTGACCCATTGGCCAACCACCGTCACCCCACTGGATGGCTTCAGGGTCTTTGACCTATCACTTTAAATCTGCATGACTCACGGGTAACTTTGCCACTTCTCAGAAATGAGATTTATGAAAGATAATATAGCTCAGCATGCTTAATAGATACTCACAGTTTCACTTTTTAGATGACACCAAAATGGAATCAATTAATTAATTAAAATACTGACTCATACCAAAAAGGATTCGAGACAGTGGAAGGAAGCATACATAATGCAAAAATCCACAGAGAGATTAAGACGAATGTAAGGTAAAGGTACTGTGGAACCAGCAGAGGAGGTAAAAGGCAAAAATTCACTGTGATGTCCTACACAGCTGGGAGGGGAGTCAAAACAGCGCTCGCGTTCTCTTACTGCAAAGCAAAGAGGATATGGCAGATTGCAAAATCCAGAGTGCTCACAGGTAAAACCTAGCAATTAATGAATCAGACTAATCAGTAACATCAGAAGCTCTTATGTCAGAGACCTCCCAGAGACTATGTGTTAGAATTAAATAAAAGGGCAGCTTCCGTGAGCCTAATTACGAGAGAAATTAAGTCCATTTTTACCATACATGTGGCTTTTGTAAATAAGGAATTGGGGAATTTAGCTTGTAAATACCTTTCAAAACGAAACCTGAAAGGGGAGGGGTCATTGAAAGTCTCTAGAAAGCTGTTCAGGTTAGCACCTTGGAGCCCATAGATGACCGGCCAGTTCCTACACCGTGGTTGATTGCTTGCTAAATGGGCACCACATGGCCAGCGTAGCTAAGGCCAAACTGGCTTCCAGAATGACAACGTCCACTAGCAGGAAGGTGTGCTGTGATGTGGCAGGTGGAGGAGGCGGCTGGTGCGAGGTGTGAAGTCCACATGAGTGGGCCGCGGGCCAGGGACCGGCCAGCAGCAGCCGTGTGGCCGGCCAGCAGACGTACGACAGACCCCAGGGGTCCCGAAGTGCGTGCCAGAACACACAGTCAGCTTCTGGCAATCTGCTGCTGGGTCTCCAGGCCCGCCCCGCGCTGTGCCCTGTGAGGATGGCCCTGGGGAGGAGGGACAGGTTGGGAATCTCCATCCCCCATCCCTCTCAGGCCGGCTGTGGTTCCTGTCTCCTGGCCTCAGGCTCTGCTCCTGGTCCACGTTCCCTCCAGTTCTCCATCCAGGTGTGTGGAGGCCACGGCGTTCTGCTGTTTCTGGACCCGGAGTGCTCACAGCACTGCAGATCCCCTAACCTCCCACACGTCCAAAATAGACGCTGCGTGAGTCTGTCCCTGGGGAGGGAGTCCCAGGGGTCAGGAGTCAGGGCAAAAACCGGGGCCATGCGTCCTCTAACCCCCAGTACAGATCTTTCCCTGCCCTACCTGTGGGTTTTCCTCCAGTTACCACAGGGAGAAACCCGTTGTGGGGTGCCCTGAGGGGCAAGGCACGGGGGCTCCCAGAAGGCAGCCCCCACGCAGACCCACAGACAGACGTTTGCCTTCTCACGAGCAGGTTCAGGCCCCTGCTGCCTTTGTTGGTCCACACCGAGTGCCCACCCGTGCCCGGTCCATACAGGACGAACAGAAGGACAGATGACCGAGGCAGGGGCGTGACTGGCCTGGCCATGAGTCCACAGTGACATCCACTGGGGAGTGGAGCCCGGGAGGGGGGTCGTGGCCAGGCCCCCCCACCGCCGCCGTGGACAGAGTTACAGCCTGGTCCTGCGTGAGCCCTCGGTTGTGGTCTCGGAGCCCATTCTGCGCCCGCCCCTCCTGGGTCCCGGGCACACCACTGAATCAACAAAGTTGAGTGTTGCCATCGGTAAGCTGTGCCTTGAAAAGAACTCCAAAAAAACCAGCAGGCTTTCACGGCTACAGGCCTTTGAAATCGTCAGCACTTTGTGCAAACAGCCTTTGAAGCCACTTCTTGTACCTGGCTTGTCTCTAAATGAACTGTTGTTTTGGTTTCTCGAGTGCTGCCGGACAGGAATCGCTCCCTTGAAAAAGAAATAGGTTCTTTAAATATGCTTTCCCCTTCCACAGACCCTGCGCAAACCAAACACTGAGCCTGCTCCTGCCCCACCCCGGATGGGTCCCTCTGCGCGGCGACTCCATGTCCCACTTCTGAAACGCAGCGACTTTTCCTTTGAAATTTTTCATACGTTTAAAACACAAAACCCCTCAAATTCTGTTCCCCAGAAGCTCTTTGTGCCAGGCCTGTGTCCTCAGGAGGTGCTTATGAATCGCGTGCACCTGTCAAAGGGCCCTTTGGTTGTCCTGACCCCGACCCAGAGCTGCAAGCAGGCCTGACTTGGGACGAGAAGGAGAATTCCGTTTACTGACTGTCTCTGCGTCCTCGCTGGCTGGCCCGGTGGCTGTGGTCACCGTGGGGTGCGGGTCAGGCCTCGGGGAGAAACGGCAGCGAGGCTGCGTCCCAAGGGCACTTGGGGCTTTTGCTGCTGGAGCCGGTGGGCTGGGGGCGCAGAGCCCCAGGTGGGAGCTGGAAGGGAGCCGCGGGGCGCCGGAGGGGGCCGAGGGGTGGTGGCAGAGCAGAGGAGGTGGGGGTACTCGGTGACATTGAATAGCCAGCTTAGACATTCCCGTTGGACTTCGTGGGTTACAGGCTATTGAAGGGGATCCCTGCCCTTTGTTTAGATGGATTCTCTGACGGACACGATTCACGCAGCGATGCCTATGAGGGGGTCTGGTGCGTCGGGTGCTGCTTCCAGCCCGGGTCCCCCAGCGCATCCCTCACGCACTCACACCTCACTGACACGAACCCGGAGCTGAGCCGGACAACGTAGCGCCCCACGAGCCCGCGGAGACACAGAGCAGAGGGAAGCGATCTGCCCGCGGCAGTTTCAGTCCTCGGTCCGCGTGGGGCTTTGAGCGCGGCTCAAGGGCGGTGAGTGTGGGCCCTGGGATGCAGCCCGCGGGAAGCCCCCAGACGGGGAGTTTGAGAACCGTCTGCTGGGGCAGAAGGCAGAAGGATGAGGGGAATTCTGCCCTCTAGCTGCTCCTGGAAGACCCCCGCGTCCTATGGGCATGGCCTCCCCTCTGTCAAAACTTCTCAAAGGAGAAATCTGTTTTTCCTGCCTGATAATATTAAATATTCTAGCATGATATGAAATAATACTAAATAAATATTAATGATGATATCCATGATATCATCCATCCATCTTCTTTTCCCAAAGTGTTTGCCTTTCATAGGGATGGAAGCCTTAGGGAAGGAGGGTCGAAGCCCGGAGGGAATTTTAAGGGTCTAAACTGGCCTTGAGGGTGGCTGGAGCAACAGACCAAGAAGAATTATCTCAAGGCCCTGAAATTGCCGTAAAAATACAGGCTGTTGCCTCCTCTGCCCACGACCGAGCCGGCCCGGACAAGAAGAAGACCCCGTATTTGACCCTCGCCTACCTGTTCTGGAAGTTGTCTTTGGCAACCTTAAAATCCACGTCCGCTTTCCTGTTCCCTGGCAGGTGTCCCCATGCTGAGTACACGTGGAGACTATCTTCTTAGGATGAATCACAGTATTTCCAGGTTGGAGGGGGCCTGAGGGAGGTTCTCTGGGCCCACGCTCTCATTTTGCAGAAAAGGAAACTGAGGCCCAAAGAGGAAGAGAGGCTGTGTGGTCTTGGGCATGTCGGCCAGCAAAGGGACTAAGACTAAGCTTTGGATTCCTAATTTAATTCTCTTTTTATTACAGCAATTTTAATTGCCGGCGGAGGGGGGGTTATTTCTATTACGAAGAACATACCACTTCTCCACCCCGACACCCATTCTGGTTTTTTGCTGACAGAGTTATAAGGAAAAATCAGGATATCTTAGAGCTGGGTGAGGCCTCAGGAATGATTGAGATTCCAGCACCTTCCACCGGTGTAGCCGTGACCGCCATCTGACAGGCAGGAACATGGGGGCGGGAAGGAATGAAGGGAGGGGCGGGCGGTCTGCAAGCTGGATGTCGGATACCAAACAACCCCTCTCCATCAGGGATATCTGTGCTGCGACCCTCTGGGGGAGGGGAAGGCACCGCGGTCCCAGGGTGTGCGCGCAGGGTCTGCGTCTGTGGCCGGCTGATCTCTCCTGCATGAATCTGGCATGTCAAGTGTGAGCAGAATGAAAGAGAAGATTCTGGTGCCTTCGAACATTACCTAATAAATGCTCGAGAGACTCTTGTCTTAGCACAAAGCCGGGGGCTCCTTTGCAGACAACCACAAGAAAGGCGCGGCGGATAGAGCGCTACCCTTAATTCTGGAGCAAACACAATAGTATTTTTTAAGGATAATGTGGAGGTAGAGAATGTGACTGCTAATTTCTCTTTGGAGACAACTGAGGAAAAGAAGAATAGAGAAGAAGTTATTTTGGCAACAATTCTTGATCTTCTTTTTACAAAGAAAGTTAAAGCCATAATTCCCCCAGGTGCAAATGCTGTAGCCTGAAAAGGCCTTCTTTAAAATATATTAAATCAGAGGAGTAGATAAGCAAAGAGGAAATTTACCTGTGGCTGTATCAAACGGCCTCAGGCTTTATCTTTTTATGAGCTCAGAAAATGGGAAAGTTTTAGGAAAACCTTTCAATTTCAAAAATCTAAATTTCGCATGAATGTGGAAAATGTGGGCAGTGTTATCTTTCTGGCAGGAAGTGACATGGGTGGGAGCAGAGACGGGGCCTCTCTCGTTAACGCAGGGTATGGATCCCCGGGCCTGCGTTCCGGTCTCGGCTCTGCAGCTCGCCGGCCCTGGGCTCTGGTTATAAATTACCTTGGGTAGGTCAGTGTCTTAGTGAGGCTCTAGGACGTGATAACCGGTGAATGACATTGAGAGCATGGTGCCCTGAAGAGGCCACGGGGTTCCGACGGGGCAGATGCTCTCTGGATCCAGGAACACCTGATTACGTGTACCTGCTTTCCTTTGGGCTTTCCTCCCTCAGCCCCCTTCAATGCTGTACATTGAAAGATGGAGCAGGATATTTTTTAGAGTTAAAACTTATTTAATTGATCTGGCCTGCTTCGGATGTAGCTAGCAGTTGCCTTTGCTACTTGATGAGGACCCTGGTGACAGGTCACACCAAGACCTCAGCAGGAGACCCTTCCCCAGCGGCTTTCATCGAGGAGGGCTGGCCAGAAGTGAGCGAGCATAACCTAGTGGGCATAAGGGGCATCTCAACGGGTATGTGGCCTCCCTGGCTTCATCTTACATCTCTCACTTAAAGAATTTGGGTTTTATGCAGCCCTTGACCCTCGCATGTGAACCTAATAGGATGGCTGGTTCACTGTGTTCCTCTCTTTTCCTCCCTTCCACCTTCCCTCATTCTTTCAAGTGGGCTGAGGGCAGGTGGCTGCCATCTCACCACTGGTCACGGGACACGACGGGTCAGGTAGGGACATTGCCGGCCTGGGAGCCAGGCCACGTTGGATCAGGCTTCTGGTTATTCAGCACCCTAGATATGAGGCATCCAGGCCTGGCGCCCCATCTGCCAAATGGGTCCCGGCTGTTCCCATACTCAGACAATTTTAATTTCAAGTGATAACCTAGAAGTGATAGCCATACAGTAACAATGCCTTAATTGTAGACAAATAAGCTGGAATTTACATGGCGAAAACTTGGGCATATGGGACTCTCGAGAATGAGCCCTCTGGCCTGCTGAGGTTTCTGCCTAGCTGAGGAAGAGTGTGTTTCTTTATTCACCGTTAGAAAATATTGGGCCAGATGAATAGAAACATTCCTGCCATAAGTTTAGAAGCCAGAGGGCCAGGGTGCCTGGGTGGCTCAGTTGGTGAAGCGACTGCCTTCGGCTCAGGTCATGATCCTGGAGTCCGGGGATCGAGTCCCGCATCGGGCTCCCTGCTGGGCGGGGAGTCTGCTTCTCCCTCTGACCCTCCCCCCTCTCATGTGCTCTCTCTCAAATAAATAAATAAAATCTTTAAAAAAAAAAAAAAAAAAAAAGAAGCCAGAGGGCCAGTTCCTTACACAGGTGCATGCAGGGACAGGAAGCCAGCGTGGCTGTGGGTTTGGGGAATCTTCAGAGAGTAAAATGTAGAAACACCACCAGGGCAAGCAGGGGACCTGTTCCTTCCTCCTCTTTCCCTGCGTTGGGAAGCATACCCATCACTATGCAAACCAGGAGTCCAACCACTAAGACCTGGCAATTTCTCTTCTTACATTCTTCACTTGTTCACTCAGGGCTCTGCCTTGTGTGCCCGTCACGGCAGCATGGACACGGCTGCCCAAGGGACCTCTCACGCCGACACCGTGGAGTGCCACGCACTTTCTCCGGCGTGTTCCAGGGGTCCCCCGAAGTGAAGACATGTCCGCTCTGGTTCGGTCCGTGAGATTCCGAGCACTCAGAGCACCAGGCTTCCTCCTGTTTGCACGGTTCTCCCGGTGAGTTCTTTTCTCCTCTTATGAGACTCAGCTGAGAGCTCATCTCCTCTGTCTGGCTCCCCCAGACCTTCTCCCGGGCCACCCCTATGCCTGCGGCACATTGCCTCCATCAGGAGATCTCCCGGGCTTACCCACGTGTCCCCCGTGTTTCTCGGCTGACCATGGGCTCCCTGAAGGAGGGACCTCATCGTAGCTTCTTTCACTCCGTCAACATCTTTTGATGGAGCACCTAAGATGTGCCAAGGACAATGACAGGTACTGGCCACGGAGACGGGAGCTGGAAGCCAAGGGCAATGCTCATCCCTTCCCGGGACTGAGCAGTGCTGGCCAGTGAACCAGAGGTGGACAGGACACGTGTCGGTTCCTGGTCGAGGCAGGCAAAAACTTGTCCCCATCTGGGGAGCACGGATCAGCACAAAGTGGCGGGGCCTGGGCTAGTGGGGGCCCCTTCGGCTGGTGTGGGCAAGGAGGTACCCCTGCAGCAGGCTTTAGTCTGAGTGCTAGGAAGGGGACTTCTGCGCCGACATCGGGGTAGGGACACTGCTTCTGGGGAGCAGCTCACGCAGAGGCCAAGGGAGGGAACACACGTGGAAGATCTGACATCCCAAGGCGGGCCGCGGAGAGGAGAGGAGCCGGAGGACGTCAGGGGAACGCGAGGGCTGAGCCACAGAGAATTCTGCGCCCAGGCTATGGATCCGATCTCATTCTGCCCTTGGAATCCCTGAGGCTACAGTACATGGTGCCTGCCTGACACCCACATTGTTTGGGGTCTTCGGCTGCCTCTACTCCCTCTTATTGCCTTTTCTGGGGTCACGCTCTTGACAGATGAGATTGTCACCAGGCCCCAGGTAGCTGGTAGTGGTGATGTGCGAGGAACAGAACGTCCTGCGGGATAGAGGATGGCGGCAGCTCTCAGGTAAAACAAGAAGCAGGTGATTGGTGGGCAAACGGGTAGGAGACCGAGCAGCCCACACACCTGGAGCGGCATCCGCAGGGAAACCTCAAACACATTCACGGCCGGCACTCAGGGGAGAAGCAGAAATCCAGCAGAACCTGATTTTCTACTCCAGGAGAGATTCTGACCCTTGGACTGTGGGGCTCAGAAGCTGCATACTTTAGAATTCCCGGCCCCTCTCTTATGTTATCAGGGATGGGGGCGCTCTCGCAAACATCTGGAGAAGCCCGGGCTTGGTCCTCCGGGTAGTGCGGCCCAGTGATTGGGCAGCAGTGCAGGTCTCTCGCCTGTGTGATGGGACTGGCATCCAAGCCTCTGGTCGCAGGTGACTTTTCACGGAGTTCTCCTTTTCTAGGGGGCCAGCATGCTGGGGACCAGTCCCCCATGAGTGACTCCTACCTTTCCGTTAAACCACAGCTCCTAGACTAAGTCACAAACCCAAACTCACTACACGCTATTTACAAGCACATGAAATGAAGTGACAGGAAAGGGTTCAAAGGATGAATTGTGTACATGCATACAGAAAATGAGATGATAGAATTAATATCATGCACTGTAGACATCAGAGTAGAGATATTAAAAAGACAAAGACAATAATTTTGTATTTTAAAGCGTACCATTCACAACACAGATATATAATTGTTATGAACTTGTAGTAACTCAAGAGACATCACCAGAAACAAAATGTAGTAGGAGACCCAACGTTCAGTCCTTCTACCTGCCTTCAACTGATGAAGCAAATTTTAAAGAAAGGTACAGAGAGAATGAAGGAATAAATTAAGAATGATGTAATATAGAAATTCATATCTTAGAGAAAATAAACCTTTTCTTTTTTTTTTTTAAAAGAAGTACACACCATGACCAAGTAGAGTTTATTACAGGAGTGCAAAACCGGTCAATATGCAAAAATCAGTCAGTGTAATCCACCATATTTAAAGGAGGCCAAAGAAGAAAAATCACATGACCACAATTGAAAACTTGTAACAAAATTCATCACCTATTTATGATACAAGCTCTAAAAAAAACAAAAGCAAAAACACACAAACAAAAAACCCTAGGAATAGAGGAGAATTTTCTGAACTTAATAAAGAACATCTACAAAAAGCCTACTATACCATTTCTACTAAATGGTAAAATACTGAATGTTTTCTCCCTAAGATTGGGAAGAAGGCAAGGATGTTCACTCTCACCATTTAAAAAACAAAAAACAAAACTTTATTGAGGTATAACTGACATACAAAAAGCTGTACATATTTAATGTGTACAAATTAGTAAATTTGGAAATAAATGTACACCCATGAAACCATCACTATAATCTACGCCATAATAAATATATTCA
>NC_138380.1:2107963-2135266 GCF_054177405.1 Leptonychotes weddellii | reverse complement strand
TCCCTATCCAGCTGAATTCCTGAGAGGAGACGAAATCCAGGTCTCCTACTCCTCCGCCATCTTGCTCCGCCCCCGAAAATAAACCTTTTCAATGTCCATAGAAAATTGGCTAAAATGTATCAAATAGTATGCCGTAAATAAAATCTCAAACGGGCAAAAGCAGAAAGTATACAGGTTGTATTCTAAGACCATGACATGCAGATACAAAATGAGGAGAGGTGAGGAGAAGAGAGGAAGGGAAGGGAGAGGAAGGGAGGGGAGGGAAGGGGAGGGGAGGGAGGAAGGAAGGAAGGAAAGAAGGCTTAAAAAATATGGTAAGTGAGGGGAGCCTGCGTGGCTCAATCAGTTAAGTCTCCAGCTCTTGATTTTAGCTCAGGTCATGATCTCAGGGTCGTGGGATCAAGCCCCAGAGTCTGCTTAAGATTCTCTGTCTCCCTCTCCCTCTGCCCCTCTCCCCAGCTCAAACCCTCTAAATAAATAAATAAATAAATAAATAAATAAATAAATAAATAAATGAAATATTTTTTGAAAAATTATGGTAAGTGAAAACAAGAAAAAAAGAAAACTGCATTGACTAGTTTTATCCTCAAGTAAGCAATTTAACCTTTTTTTAAATACATAAAATGTGAAAAATAGGAGGATTAAATAAGATGATACATTCAGTATTATCACAATTCTTGGTATATTGTATAAGCTCAAAAATTAACCACAAAAAATAGCACACACTAAATCCTACAAACCCATTAATTTACTATTATGTTGAAAGAGTGACACATAAAGCCCGAGTTGATGATGCATGTCTATACTCACTGCATTGACTAGTAGACCTGCGGCATATACTTCCGTGAATAAAAGGTTCCATAACAAAACACATACAATAATGCCTTTGTATAAAATTCTAACTCACACAAAAGTGTCTGGAAAAATAAAAACCAGTAGTGTTTTTCTCTGGTGATATGCTTTTTGTCTTCTTCCTCCTATTTTTCTGTATGATTGAATCCCCCCCTTTTTTTTACAATGTAAATGTACAATTTTTATGGTTCCTGAAGACAACGATATTTTCATTTTGGAAAAGGAAAATACAACAAACAAAACTGTTTAAGTAAACGAAACATAATGACAAAAGTTTAAGAACCTTCATATATAAAGGCCATTATGAGTCATTAAGAATCAAAAGACATTAAAAGACAGTTCACACACACAAAACAACACAGTCAACAAAGGCCTGAAAAAAAAATCTTTAACATAGAAGAAATGCAATAAGACAATGAATTTCCATTTCATTCTATATAATACAGGTAAGGGAAATCAAATTCTTTTCACGGGTTTACAACTCCTGGCTGTTTCTGAAGGTCAAATCTATTATCAAAAGATGATTCAATGTTAACACAGCTGCTCTTTAATCTTGAACTTATTCAAATTAGCATTATTAATATTATTACAATTACCAGTCACCTCCTAAGAAGTCACCGAGTCTGCTCTGCTGAGCCTCCATGAGCAGTGGTGTTCTGCAACCACAAGGACTGAAGCTAGGAAGGGCTTTGGGCGCTCTGCCGTCTATGAGGCCAAGATCTTGTCGACCACTTGGATGGAATCCCACTGAGAGCTTTCTCAAGACTATTTTAATTTGATTAAT
The DNA here is from genome assembly GCF_054177405.1 of Leptonychotes weddellii. Lineage (NCBI taxonomy): Eukaryota > Metazoa > Chordata > Mammalia > Carnivora > Phocidae > Leptonychotes > Leptonychotes weddellii. The sequence continues at coordinate 2,133,630 of NC_138380.1, read as the reverse complement.
TTCTCCAATTTATAAAGCTGGAAAGTTTTTTTTTTTTTAAACACAATTGCATTATCTCATGGAGCCTTTATAGATTTGAGCCACCAATATGCATTAAAATAGCCACAATTAAAGCAAACGGAAAGTCTTTGTTGGTAGGGTCTCTGCCCTATAGCCTTTAAAAATGCTATCTATATACTTTATCTTTAGCAGTGGGACAGAACGTTCTGTTCATTCAAATACGTCCATTCATCAAAGCAGAGATGAAACTCAACTTCAAAACAGTGACCTTGCAGTTGGGGGTTGGACTAGCGGCCAGCAGGAAATAGAGAGCATTATTGGAATGCTGGGAAGGTCTTAACAGGGAGTCACTGAAGCAGATTTGCAAAAAGACAGTGTGATTTCAGAGACGTTCATGTTCATTCTTGCATCCTAAAACAAATGCATCTCCCTTTTTGCTCTCTGGAGCCTGAATTTTTCCAACAGAGCCTTCTTTTCCACAACATGACCAAAGGCACAGTATACAAATCTTCCACAATGGGGAATGTAATGATTTATACTCAGAACGATGACCGATATCAGGCCTTCTCTAGAATGGAAGGGCATAGGGCTCAAGGTCAGTCCTATAAGAGGAAAAGATGAAAGAGAAGCCAGAAAGAATGGCAGAAGATATGTATGGTTTGTCTGGTCACTTGGAAACTAGCATTGCAAAGCTGGTAGATGTTACGTACAAATGCGTAACCAGAAATGGTCATGGTTGTCCATTTGTCTATGTCAATACACACAGATTATGACTTCTCTCTTCATCTTTGAAAATAAAGACTAATATCTTGTGTACAGAGTAGAATTTCCATTAATAGGAAACCAATAAATCCAAGCAACTGATTAGCCAAGTTCCTCCATTTTTCTTGTGCCCTCCTCTAAATAAGAGACAAATATTGAAAGACAAGCAGACTATTCTGTATCAGATGAGTCCACATGATACCTGCATCTTCTTTTTCAACTTCTAGTTTTAGACCGTTAGCCTTTATGGTCACCCAGTGGGGGCCAACCTACGGCGATGAGCCGAACGTCTCATTCCCCTTGCTAGATTCTTCCACCAAGGGCTGCGAGCATTTAGAAAACATGTAACAAGACCTCTGTCCCAAGCCCCTTTCCTACAATTCCTTTTGGCAAGAGTCCCATGTCATGAGTTCAAAATATACTTAAATTCCAAAGCAAATTTAGCATGTGCAACTCTTACATAAGGTTCCATCATGGGCATATTATAAAAATATAATTCAATAAACCCCAAGCTTTGGAAAACCATGAGGCCTATTCATTATTTTTGAGATTTCAAGGGGATTTGTATGTAACACTGGAAAAATCAAAGGAAATTCTAAAAAGTGGTAATAGTGCTATGACTTTGGATTTAAAAAAAAAATACTGAAGAACCGCTAAATACATAAATACATAATCACTTCCCAAGCTCTTCAGATGGAGAAAGATGCTAAGTAACAGCTAATAAGGTCGGTGGGGGTCAGATTTTGGATAATGGACCCAACAAACTCTGGTCCCATCAGAGGTGGGAGGGGGTTGGAGAGGCTCATCTAGATGTGAGCCACAGCCCAATCCACATGGAGTCAGAGGCTGGTCTGGATGCACCTGCTTGAGGTCTTGTAATTCCATTTCTAGCTCCAGCTGCTGGAAATGCCTCCTTATGTGAACCAGGATCTGTGTTCTTCTTATGTCCTCCCTGTCCTTGTCCCGATCCGAGGGACACTTGTCACATGTCCTGCCCTGGCACTGGAGACTGGCTCTCCGCATCTCTCCAGGAACATGTCAGGCTCGGAAGAGGAAGTGGTGCTTTGATCTGGTGTGTCTCTCGTGAGATTTTTGCATCTGGGGCACACAATTATTTTCACTGAGTGGAGGAAATACGGTGAAACTGTTTTGTGGAAGCAAGTCGAGGAGTTTGTGGTCTCAGAGACAAACTAAATCTGGCTCAGCTAGTTGAAGTTCGTCATTATGCGTGTGAGCAGGTGTGGTGGACACGGGCCCTCTGCATTAAATAACATCCTGCCTTCTTGGTCAAGAGCTGCTGTGGAGTCGTGGACATGGCTTTATTTGGGGAGGGGGTGTTGGGCTGCAGGGAGAAGCTGAACTAAACAAACGTCCGGCGGGAAGGCCGGGAGGGCCCGCCAGTTTTCTCCTCTGTCCCAGCTTTCGTTTCTCTCTCAGGTGGATTCTGCATGGAGGGGGACACCTAAACGGGCTTCTCTATACTGCGACACGGCATCACGCAAGTGACGTCGCGACGGCGATCTGCAGGCAGAAGCAGGGAAGCCGCTCGATTCAGAATGATGGCATCACCCAGGCTAGACCTGCACATGCAGCCGAGGGTCGCCCAAGCCCACCCATCTTAAAGCAAGGCTGGCGAGCTGGACGCTGCTGGTTCCTGAGATGCGCTCGTGACGCTGGCAGAGGCCAAGGGGTCGCTGGCCCAGAGGGAGATGTCTCAGCTCGGGACCCCGCAGAGCAGGCCCTGAGGAAGGGCAGGGCAGACCTCAGGACACACAAGGTAAGGCTGTGAGACGGGGAGGAAGACCCAGGGCTGGTCCCAGCGGAAGCTCTCAGAGGAGCTGTGTAAACCATCCTGCCTGAGCACTATCCTGCTGAGCAACGGAGGAGCCAGGACGGGGGTCCCGTCCCCAGGACCTCCAGCAGCCGTGCACAGCCGAGGAGGCTCCCTGGATGCAGAAGCAAGCCTGCGGCAGGGATGCCCACGGGGCATTTGCGGTCTGATGGACCTGGAATGGCTCACGGTGAGTGCGGGTGGGAATGCTGTGGGGCTGGTGTGTAAGCCCGGGGGAGGGAGGGGGCGGTGCAGTGAGCAGGGGCAATGGATGGAGGACATTGCTCATCTCTCGAACATGTGCAGAAGAGAGCTGCAACCAAAACCAAAGGGTGGACGGGCGGAATTGGAAAGAACCGTCACAGACCTGGGGGTACTCCTGGTCTGAGCAGGGAGGCTCAGGGCAGTCTTGAGTCGCTGTGCTCCACGATGGGACATATTGTCCGGGGAGGGTTCCTGCTCCTAAGTGCAGGCCAGGGGCACTGAGCTTCCGCTGCGCATCCGTCCTGCCCTCCAGCCAATGCGTTTCGAGCCCTGATGCGTATGCGGTCCGTCAGCACCACAACAGGTGGACAGAGGCGAGGGCTCTGCTCTCTGGGAATTTCCCGTGGGTCACTGAGCCTGACCGTGCACCCCAGGATTCCACAGCGAAGTCAGATCCACACTCAGACAAGTCTGGGGCGTCTGTACGTGGAAGGGCCCCTGGGATTATAGCCGACTCCGCATCCACCCCCTGAAATGTGGGTGGCTCCATGATTTCTCAAGGGCTCTTATTCGCTGGCAAGGCGGGGTGCATGGGCCTGGGCTGTGGGGGCGGAGGGGCAGGGCACCAGTCTGAGCCGGGTCCTCTCTCGGAAGTACGTACTCCCTTGCCCTGCACGCCTTAGCCCTAGCTGTCACCAGAGGCAGAGGTGTCCGCAGGGTCGCCGTCTGTCCCAGCCACGTTTCCCTGTGTCTGGCAGCAGCTTGCCCCTGGTTCCTCGGCTGATTTCCTGGCCTCACCATCGGCTTGTCCCAGGGCGGCTCCACCCGGAGCAGCTCTGCGGAGGAGGAAGGCGGCTGCAGGCACAGCTCGACGTGGGTGTTTGGGTGACTCAGTCGTCACTGGTGCGCGTGGCTGTTGTCCACGGCCCCAGTTTGCTTCTCCTTCGGTGGCTCTTGCTCTCTGTAGCTCCCCCCTCGCCACTGGGGGCCTCTGCTTCCATGGCAGCCCAGAGCTGCAGGTCCAACGAGGCCCTTGCTGGGGAAACAGGGGCAGGCAGGACGCCAGGCACCTGTTCAGGCCTGAGGCCCGCTGGCTTACCCCGCCTCTATCTGAAGCCACTTCTGCTCTCGGGGGGGGGGGGGGGGCGGTGATTAGAGGACCACAGGGGTGGGTGGGCTGAGAAGAGGACCCAAGAGAAGCACTCCCCACAGGTTTCTCTGCTCCCTTCCCTCGTCCCCAGTCCCTGGGGACTCTATGCAGGCCGGTGTGCGGACCTTGGGGCCTGAAGGCTCCTTGACTACGTGCTGTGTGTGCAGACAAACACACGCCCGGCTTGGAACAGTCTGAACCCGGCGGCCCGACTGGCCAGGATTTATCCATCCTACGAGAGCTGCTGGTGGAGGCAGACCTCTTGCAGGGCTCAGACAGTGGGGCATCTGTGGATAAAACACGTATGGGCAGCACGTGTCGCCAGGCACCGCCACTGTTGGCCACACCAATGATAACAGGCAACGGTCTCCCTTGAGTCACCTGGGGTTTCGACCGTGTTATGGGAAGGGCTTCGGCCCCGTGCCCAAACCACCCAGCTCACCGTGCCACTTTGCCTTCTAGAATTCGTCCTGAGCCAGGGAGTCTCCCTGACATGCATTCGGAGTGTCACAGCCGCTAATCGGGGAGCCAAACAGGAATCCTGCTAACAAGCATTTCTGCAAAGATTCTTTTTTTTGGCTTTTCCTGTTTGCTCCTGTTTGTGTCTTCAGAGAAACTTACTTCCCTTGCAGGCGCCTCTGGAAGCGCCATCTCCCTGCCCCGGAGCAGTGGGGCTGGAAACACCGTAGCCAGCCCTGTCTTTCTGCGCCGGAGCTTCAGGGAGTTTGGAAGCCAAGCCCCTCTGTCCACGGTGATGGTTGCCGTCGAGGTTAGGAGGAATCTGCTCCTACGTGTGGGCAGTTTAATTTCCTCGAAAACCAAGCAAGGTCCCCACGGAGGAGCCACACCCATTTTTGGCTTTGCTTTGCCACCAGCAACCCCACTCCTTCTGAGATCTCCCCACCCCTTTGATGTCCTCTCAGCCCCACCTTCCCCCTTCCCCCACTCACGGGGCCCCCCGGGCCGGGCGTTGCCGGTGGCTGGTCTTAGCAATGGGCTGCCGGCACGCTCTCTGCTGCCCGCCACCCATTCTGAGTTCTGACCCCTCCACGCCCCCTGGTGAGGGACAGCACTGGCATTGGACAGTCACCCTGTAGTTTTCGGTGGGCCAGGGGCGCTGTAGGGACTTGTGGAGTGACCTCAACACCCCCTCAAGCCCTGCAACATGGTTGTGACCGGGACTGGGGTGAGAATTCAGACCTGCCTACCTGACTCCGGGGAGCAAAACCTCGGCTCAGCCAGACCTGAGTCCTTGCGGCTCAGCGCTGCAGCGAGTGCGGGAAGGCCCCGGCTAAGAGTTGAGCTTCTCAGTATCCAGTGGTGTCATCCCCATGCCTCCTGGGTCCCTTCCGTGGGTATGGGAAAGTGTAGCTTTCACTAACGGCCAAGATGGTATAGGAGGCAAAGGACTGCAGAAAAACATGTGATCAGCGATGAGGTCATGTTGGCGACCCGTGAGGGCATCAGTGGGCGAGGCCCGGACAGCGCCGGCCGCAACTGAGATGCGGTTCTGCGTAGCGCTACTTGCAGAAGCCCGGGCAAGTGGCCGTCCAAGGCCCTGTGGCTGCTGGTCCCTGCGCCACAGGTGAGGGGGTGGACACAGAGCACACGCGGCCTTCTGCAGGCCACAGAAACCGTGAAGGCCATTCCAAGGCCAGTGGCCCCTGCAGCCCCGAGTGTGGGCTTGTGCCCAGCTCCCCAGACTTCACCGAGTGCCAGTGGCGCCCGGGTACACCGCCTGGAGGCCCCATGCTGCTCAGAAGCAGAAAGAACCTCCTGCGCAAGCACCATCTCCAGGCCAGCAGGGACCATACCGTCTACTCCTGAATCCCCACACCTCCAACTCGGCCCCACATGGGGATCAATTTTTAACAAATGCACAGAAATATTAACCACCTGTCCACTGAGCTCTTCTCTTTTCGATTGGCTACCTTAGGGGCATTTGATGTTAAACTATCTGATTTCTAGAAAATCTGTTTTCGTTTTAAACATGGTAGGTCAGTAAATGCGTCCACCCTCCTCCGTCCCCACTCTTGTCTGCACATGGAGGCCAGGAGGATCCTAGGGAGCTTCTGGGACTGTACTGCTCATCTTCTATTTTGGGGGGAATCTTGGCAAAGCTTCTTCATCACTACTGTGCGTCGGCTGTACCTTGACAACCAGAAATCTTTCCTCCTGTATCAATTTCCAATAACCAGAGCCTCGATTTCGCCATTATTTTAATTCAGAGAAATCAGTGGGAGGTGAGCAGCTTTGGCCCAATGATGAGAACAAGCACTGGTTTAAACACGAGTGAAGAGTATCATTCAGCTGTGTGACCTTGGATGGGTCACAGCCTCCATGTCCCACTTCTCATTTGCAGAAGGGGGACAAGAAAGCCTTTCCCGCCTACCCTCCACTACTACAGAGGATCCAATGAGAAGACCCCAGGAAAGTTCTCTCGGGTGTACAAAGCCAGGCACTAGAATGACCACGTCACTGCGAGCTGGGCAGCATTGGGGGCATATGCATGATGGCGGTCAGAGCCTCAGCCACCTCGGCAGGAAGGTAGAACTTTGTAGGAGCCGCGTACCTCGTGCTAAGACGGCTGGTAGGTCCCTCGGCTGTTTGCTAGCAGAGAAGGAGTGAGCGATGGATATAATGGTGACCTGGGGGTGGACACCCATTCCTGGTTCAGGATGTCACAGAGACAGAGGTGTTCTCTATGTTAACATAAGCCTCAGACCCTGGCATGCCATGGGGAGACTGGCTTCACCCACCTGGAACAGCATCGGGATGGTGGGAAGGGAAAGGAACATCTTCTAAAAGATCACTTTTTGAGTCTTAAAATTTCACCATTAGTGATTCATTCTTTTGCTTTTGTTCTGTGTTCTCTTTTTTCTTTTTCTTTTTTTATAATATTGATTATTTATTTATATTTTTTAATTTGAATTCAATTAGCCAAGATATAGTACATCATTAGTTTTTGATATAACGTTCAATGATTCATTAGTTGAGTATATCACCTAGTGCTCATCATATCAGGTGCCTCTTTAATGCCCATCACCCAGTTACCCAAATTAAAATATTTGGGGAGAAAGTAGCATGGCAAGTGTCTTCACCTTGGACTGAATTAAGAAATAAAAGCACGGGGCTCAAGGCTCGGCTCTGGAAATAATGAGAAGCTGGGGGTTTTGTGGGAGGGCAAGCAAGTCGGTGAGGGGGAGGAGAGGAGAGGAGAGGCAGAAGGGAATAATGCAGGGAGGCCCGAGTGGGGGGCAGGGACGCTGGGCAGGGAGCAGCAGGGTCACGTTTGTGTCTATTGAAATGTTATTGGGGAGCCAGTCTCCCACCCTGAGAGCCCTTTCCAAACGGCATGTCACCCTGCTTGGCTTTTCCTGTTTGCTTCTGCCTTTGTGTCTCTAGGTAAACTTATTTCCCTTCGAGGCACCTCTGAAAGGGCCATCTCTGCACGCGGGAGCAGATTCCAAGTCCAGTTCTACATTGCTGACTCTGGGAACTCTGCTTCTTGTCCTCATGAATAGTCTGGGCATCTGTCACCGTGTGCTCAGGCCTGGCCTCGCTCGCGGACGAACTGCGCCTGGGCCGACAGAACCAAACCAGGACGGGAAGCTGTATCCTCAGGGCAGGATGACAGTGGGCTTGGGGTTAGAAGTGGGTGACCCTCGGGCTTGAAACGAGTCAGAGACTCCTCACCCCACCCCGGCTGTGTAGACACTGGGGGTAAGAGGTCAGACGAGGGGTCTCCTCGACACCAAGTGGCAGGAAGCCTCTGTCCGTCTCTTCCCTGGTCCACAACAAGGAGACCAGAGGCCCCAGCAAGTGTCCCAGCATCTCCCTGAGGGCACCGGGGTCAGAGGGTTGGAGCATGGTCCTTCCGGTGCTCATTCCTCACAGCATGGCCATGTCACCAGAAATGAGTGCCAAACCCAAACCTTCTAATTCTTAAGCAACAGTAACTATTGTAAGTATCTCTGTTCATTTTAGGTGAGTCAGTGTTTTCTATTCTTCGTATCTATCAATGACTTTGTGGACAAAATTGTCACACAGATCTCCAAATCATAAACCTGTTAGGGCTCCACAGGTTTATTTGCACGTCAGTTATTTGCAATTAAGGCAGCATTTGTTTATGGGAACTGTTAACTCTGGTTAGGTTCTCAGACTACCTCACACGAAGTGAACTAATAAATCAGAATAAAGCACTTTATATACATAGTTTATCTTTAAATATCTCCATGTCAGTGTGGAAGCAAATAAATACAGAAATAATTTCAGCTCGACTACGGTTTAAGTAGGCACTTGTGGCTGGCCTGAAAGCCTGATTCTTGTTTAAAACTTTATTTGGGGACTGGAAGGAGGAGAGGGTTCTGCTCCCACCTGCTGTGGTAGAGAAGGCTCACCAAATGGCCTCCCACCTCAAAACAGCACAGACCGTGGTTCCTATGTTCTGTTGTTGGCAACTTTTTTGTGTTAACAGGTGTTTCTGGTGTTAACTGGTTTCTTTTTCATAGGGAAACTGGTTCTAAGAATCGGAGCTTTCCATGCTCCCTACTTACCGATTTAACCTTGAATCGGAAAATTAGTGGACAGTGTTGAATGTTAATGGCAAGCACTTACAAATCCTAATGCTCAGCATCCTTTTCCCAGTTGCTAGGTCAGCACGGCTCCCTATGAACCTTTCATGATTTTGTGTTCAAATCCAAACTTTGATAGCAAAAGAAGATCAACCAACCACTGCCTTAAACGTCCATCCAAAGAAAAACAAGAACCGTACGGGAAATTTGGCAAAGGAAACAGTCCTTTAACTGTACTCAGGGTGTTTGAACAACAACCACCACCCCAGAAAGCGTCCGAGGCAGGCCTGCAGAGCAGAACGTGGACACCCAGGCATCACCTCTATGGTCACCCCAGCTTCACAGCGACGGCGGCCGTTGGACCGAGTTACAGGCAGTTCTGAGATGACTGATGAGTTCGGACAGCAAGTGCCAGGAACGAAAGCCAGGAAGTGAAAGCAGAAGAAATGAGACTTTGCATTACGACACCTCTGCCCACTTCTGAACGTCAAGAACTCTGAAGCTTTGTTCCATCACTGTGCCTCAGAGCCTTTGTTTCAACCAAACTTTTTGTTTGAGAGAGAATGCAGACCTCATACAGACACGTTGTGTACCCTTTACCCAGTTCCCCCAGTGGTGGCATCTTACAAAACTACAGCACGTATCACAACCAGGGAGTTGTCCCTGATGCAGCCAAGACTCAGAACATTTCCATCAGCACAGGATGCCCGCATTGCCAAACCCGTTTCCCTGCCACCCTACCTTCTTCTTAACCCTTGTGCCCACTCATCTGTCCTCCATCTCTGTAATCCTGTCACTTCGGGAAGGCCACAGAAACAGAATCATGTAGTGTGTAACTTCTTGGGGTTGACTTTTTTTCACTTCGCATAATTCTCTGAAGATTCGTTCAGGTGTTTGTGTGTATCTTTAACTCTTTTTTTATTGCTGAGTTTATCCCACGGTGTGGATGGGCCACCGTTGTTTAACCACTGAAGGACATCCACTAGACATAGGGTTGTTTCCAGTTTGGGGCTATTAAGAATAAAGCTGCTATTAACATTTGCACACAGGTTTTTGTGTGAATGTATCTTTGCATTTCTCTGTGACGAAAGCCCAGGAGTGCATTTGCTGGTTGTATCGTGGTTACATGATTAGTTTTTAGTTTTTTATTTTGTGCTCTTTTTCTTTTATTATGCCATGAAAACTTTTTTTAGATTTGTTTATTTGAGAGAGAGCAAGAGAGAGAGCATGAGCAAGAGTTGGGGGGAGAGGCAGAGAGAGGGGGAGATGGAGACTCCCTGTTGAGCAGGGAGCCCGACAATGCGGGGCTCAACCCTAGGACGCTGAGATCGTGACCTGAGCTAAAGGCAGATGCACCTGACTGAGCCACCCGGGTGCCCCCTGCCATGAACCCTCTTAAAAACATTAAAATTTCATGCTCTTATGTTTTTTTAAAATCACAAAATGCCTTTGGTGACTATAATCAAAATGGTATCATATTGAGTATGTTTTTTTTTTTAATTTAAATTCTAATTAGTTAACATACAGTGTAGTATTGGTTTCTGGGGTAGAATTCAGTGATTCATCATTTACATACAACACCCAGCGCTCATCACAACAAGTGCCCTCCTTAATGCCCATCACCCATCTAACCCATCCCCCACCCACTTCCCACCATCAACCCTCAGTTTGTTCTCTATTGCTTAGAGTCTCTTAGAGTCTGTTTCCTTCTCTCCTTTTTTTCTTTTTCTTCTTCCCATATGTTCATCTGTTTTCTTTCTTACATTCTACATATTAGTGACATCATATGGTATTTGTCTTTCTCTGACTGACTTATTTCACTTAGCAGAATACACTGTAGCTCGATCCATGTCATTATAAATGGCAAGATTTCATTTTTCTGATGACTGAATAATATTCCACCATATATACCACATCTTCTTTATCCATTCATCAGTCGATAGAAATCTGGGCTCTCTCCATAGTTTGGCTATTGTTGATAATGCTGCTATAAACATTGGGATGAATGTACCCCTTCCTTAATCACTATTTTTGTACCCTTTGGATAAATACCTAGTAGTGTGATTGCTGGGTGGTAAAATGGCTCTATTTATAACCTTTTGGGGAACCACCATACTGTTTTCCAGAGTGACTGCACCAGCTTACATTCCCACCAAGAGTGTGGGAGGGTTCCTCTTTCTCCGTATCCTCACCAACATTTGTTGTTTCCTGTGCTGTTAATTTTAGCCATTCTGATAGGTGTGAGGTGGTTTTGATTTGGATTTTCCTGATGCTGAGTGATGTTGAGCATCTTTTCATATGTCTGTTAGCTATCTGGATGTCTTCTTTGGAAAAGTGTCTATTCATGTCTTCTGCCCACTTCTTAACTGGGTTGTTTTTTGGGTGTTGAGTTTGACAAGTTCTTTATAGATTTTGGATACTAACCCTTTATCAGATATGTTGTTTACAAATATCTTCTCCCATTCCATAGGCTGCCTTTTAGTTTTGTTGATTGTTTCCTTTACTGTTCAGAAAATTTTTATCTTGATGAAGTCCCAATAGTTCATTTTTGCTTTTGTTTCCTTTGCCTCTGGCAACATGTCTAGTAAGAAGTAGCTATGACCGAGGTCAAAGAGGTTTCTGCCAATTTTCTTCTCTAGGATTTTGATGGTTTCCTGTCTCACAATTAGGTCTTTCATCCATTTTTAACTTATTTTTGTGTATAGTGTAAGAAAGTGGTACAGTTTCATTCTCTTGCATGTTGCTGTCCAATTTTCCCAACATTTGTTGAAGAGATTGGTTTTTTTCTATTGGATATTCTTTCCTGCTTTGTTGAAGATTAGTTGACCATACAGTTGTGGGTCCATTTCTGGGCTCTCTATTCTGTTCCATTGATCTGTGTGTCTGTTTTTGTGCCAGTACCAGACTGTCTTGATGATGACAGCTTTGTAATAGAGCTTCAAGTCCAGAATCATGATGCCTCCAGTTGTGTTTTTCTTTTTCAGAATTGTTTTGGCTATTTGGAGTCTTTTGTGGTTCCATATAATTTTTACGATTGTTTATTCCAGCTCTGTGAAAAATGGTGGTGGTATTTTGATAAGGATTGCATTGAATGTGTGGATCACTTTGGGTAGTATAGATATTTTAATTATGTTTGTTCATCCAACCCATGAGCATGGAATGTTTTTCAATTTCTTTGTGTCCTTGTCAATTTCTTTCATAAGTGATCTATAGTTTTTAGAGTACAGATACTTTACCTCTATAGTTAGGTTTATTCCTAAGTATCTTATTGTTTGTGGTGCAATTGCAAATGGAAACAATTCCTTGATTTCTTTTTCTGCTGCTTCCTTATTGGTGTATAGAGATGCAACAGATTTCTGCACATTGATTTTATATCCTACAACTTTGTTGAATTCATGTGTTACTTCTAGCAATTTTTTGCTAGAAGTCTTTCAAACTTCTTACATAGAGTATCATGTTGTCTGCAAATAGTGCAAATATGACTTCTTCCTTGCTGATTTGGATGCCTTTTATTTCTGTTCATTGCCTGATTGCTGAGGCTAAGGCTTCTAGTCCTGTGTTAAATAGCAATGGTGAGAGTGGACATCCCTGTCTTGTTCCTGACCATAGAAGAAAACCTCCCCATTGAGGATGATATTCGCTGTCGGTCTTTTGTATATGGCCTTGAGGAATGTTCCCTCTATCCCTACTTTGTTGAGGGTTTTTTTCATTCCATGTTGAGGAATGTTCCCTCTATCCCTACTTTGTTGAGGGTTTTTTTTTTTTTATCAAGAAAGGATCCTGTATTTTGTCAAATGCTTTTTCTGCATCTATTTAGAGGATCATATGGTTCTTATTCTTTCTCTTATTAATGTGGTGTATTGACTGATTGATTTGTGAATATTGAACTACCCATGCAGCCCAGGAATAAATCCCACTTGATTGTGGTGAATATTCTTTTAATGTACTATTGAATCCAATTTGCTAGTGTTTCATTGAGAATTCTTGCAGCATGATTAGTTTTTAAACAAACTGCAAACTGTCTTCCAGGGTGGCTTTACCACTCCATCTCCCACCAGCAGTGTGAGAGCTATCTCCACATCCTTGCCAGCACTTGGTGCTGTCACTCTTCTCTATTTTAGCCATTCTAGCAGATGTGTGCTGATTTCTCATTGTGGCTTTGATTTTCCCGATGGCTAATGACATTGGGTGTCTTCTCATAGGCCTATTTGCCAACCATGTCTCTTCTTCCACGACATGTCTCCTCTTTTCTTTTGCCCATTTTCTAATTGGGTTGTTTGGCTTTGTTTAGTTTAGCTTCATTGTTTTTTTCTTGTTGTTGCTGTGACTGTTGGGTTTTCACATTTTTTTAATAGTCTACTTTTTCTCATTTTTAAAATTTCAGTATAATCAACATACAACATTATGTTAGTTTCAGGTGTACAATGTAACGATTCAGTATTTGTATGTATTTCAGGATGATTGGCACAATGACTCTCGTTAACATCTATTATCATGCGTAGTTACAAATGTCTCGTGTGGTGAGAACATTTAAGATCTACTCTCTTAGTAACTTTCAAATATATAATGAAGTATTACTAACTGTGGTCCCCATGCTGCTCACTGCATCCCTGGGAGTACATTCGAGATACCAGTCCTTTGTCAGATGGGTGGTTTGCGAGTATTTTCTCCCTTCCTATGGCTTGTCTTTTCATCCTTTCACAGAGTCTTGCACAAGTTTTTCATTTATGTCAAGTTCAGCTTATCATTTTTTTGCTTTTGTTTTTATGATGCTTTTGGTGTCAAGTCTAAGAACACTTTGTCCTGGCTCAGATCCTGAAGATCTCCTATAGTTTTTCTTAAAGTTTAATAGTTTACATTTGAGTCCATGGTCCACTTCTGTGTCAGGTGAGGGAATCAGGTTGACATTTGTTACTTTGCAGAGGAACATCCAATTGCTCCAGCACCGTCTTTAGGGAAGGCCGCCCTTCCTCCACCAGTTGCATTTGCACCTTTGTCAAACACGAGCTAGGCATATTTGCGTGGGTCTATTTCCAGGCTCTCCGCTCTGCTGCTCTGATCTGTGCTTCTTTCTCTGTGCCAGTACCACCCAGTCTTGGTTACTGTCGTCATGTAGTACGTCCTGAAATCAGGAGACCGATTTTTCCACTTTAGTCTCCTTTTACAAAAAAAAGTTTTTAGCTATTCCAGTTCATTTGCATTTTTGTATAAATTTTGGAATAATCTTGCTTGTATCTACAAAAAAAATCTTGCTGGGATTTTGATAGGAATTGTGTAAAAACCTTATATCAGTTTAGGGACAATTTGACATCTTTACTATGTTGAGCCTTCCAGTCCAAGAACATGATATGCCTTTCAGCATCCAAGCCCTAGGCATGTTTTGTTAGATTTACTCATAAATATTTCATTTTTTGAGCAATCGTAAGTGGTACTGTATCTTTACTCTTGATATCCATGGACTCACTTCTAACACGTAGAGATACAATTGATTTTTAAATGTGTATCTTGTCTCCTGTGAACTTGATGGCCTCACTTATTAACTGTAGGAGTTGTTTGCAGATTCCTTGGGTTTTCTATGTATGTAATGCCATCTTTAAATAGAGGCAATCTCATTTCTTCTCTTCCAATCTGTATGCCTTCCATTCCCTTCCCTTGCCATGTTACAGGGGCTGGGACTTCCAGCTCTGTGTTGAATGGAAGTGGTGAGGATGGACATATCTGCCTTGTTCCAGATCTTAGGGAGAAAGCATTTGGTCTTTTATCACAAAGTATAAGATAAACTGTAGGGTTCTTGGAGATGCTCTTTATCAAGTTGAGGAAGTTCCCCTCAATTTTTATTTTTCTGAAAGAGAGAGAGATCAGTTTACCATAGGGATAGCTTTTATTTAGCCAAATGATGAAAAATTTTCATCCTTCTTTTTTACTTGCTCTATATTGATAAGAAATCTGTTGGGGAAGATGGTGAGCAAAGAATAAGATGCTGAGGTCGGCATACCTTTCTAGAAACCACTGAAGAAATTATTCTGATACAGCAGAGTCCTGTGTGTCCAACCAACACATACCCCCCTATGGTATCTGTTCCTCTTTATAGATGGGTAAATTTTAATTACCTAGATAATTTACTTAATTGTGAACTTATTTTCTAATGATGCTGCATAAATGAGACATCGTGATTGGTGTGAGTCTATTTTCCCATTTCCAATAGGAAGGAGCCCCATCCTTGGCACGTGTTTAATGTGAAATCCATCAGACTCGGCCACATGTGAAGTCCTCGGCTCAGGGCTACCTTGCCTGGCTGGACCTTGGTGGGTCCCTGTCCCTGAAAATTCCTCCACCTCACCAAATGTCCATACAATAACCTCCCCACTACTCTCTAATTTTTTTGTACAGAGAGAGAGAAAGGGTTGTTCCTGGGGATCCCAAAGGACAGCACAGAGGCAGACCCACTCCAGCAGCAGGAAGCAGAGGGAGGTAGGGCATCTACAAGGAATGAGATGCGGCATGACCTCATTCTGCCCCAGCACTCACTGTCAGGATATCGGGATAAAGTTCTAACAGGTCCATTTGTCAGTCCGGGTTCCAGAACCAAAGTAACAGGTATTTTTTGATGTTTTCTACTGCGTTTCCAAAAAATGTTCAATATGGGAATTAATTCAAATTGTAGGCCAGACAGAGAATATTCAGTTGGAAAGTCTAGGAGTGCATGGTGGTGGGACTCACAAAGAGCACATTCAGCTCCGCACAATCTCAGCTCATCTGACCCTTCCTCTCATATCAGTGTTGCTTTGACTGCCACTTATCATTTGTGTTGGTGGAGTCAGGGTTTTCTTGTGAGCAGAGAAAAAGGTACTTAATTTGTCACCAAAGCTGGATTCCTTTTCTCCCCCGCCCCCTGCACATAAATCCTGTCAATTAGGTTGATAATAGAAGCAAACTTCATCATGAAATGAAATCTCCCCCAACATGTAGGACTGTGCAGCGGGCTCTTTGCCTAATTGTATTAATAAAATTTTTAGCAACATAGTTTTGGGGATCAATGCAGCAGGCCCTGCCAATCAAAGACTTTTCTACTCACTGAAAAGGTGCTAGACTTTTTAGTTTCTTTGTGACGGACTAAGGAAAGGCTGAGTTGCCCCCAGAAGATTAAATCTTTAATTTCACATTATTTCCAGCCATGTCTATAGAACAAAGTGGGCTTTACCTGTTGAATATGGGGCTTATACAACTTGAAGCACTCTTGAGACATTAAGAGGCGGCCGTGAACGGTCTCTGAGATTTAAGCTGAGGGGCATTCTAAAGGGATTACCACTGCATTTTCCATAAAACGAGAAATAAAAACAGACTTAATGCATGATCATAAATGCATTCCTGCTGCGAGGGAGAGCCCCGTTCACACTGCCGCGCTGAGGCCCAGGCAGGAAGGTCTGCAAAGGCGCCCACACTTGTAAGGATTTGTGCGAGTCCAGCTTACAATGAAGTTAGGGCTGAGTACTTTGGAAAGATTGGCTATTAGGAAAAAAAAAAAAAAAAAGATACTCTTCCATTTTCTCTGGTCCAAAGGTGAGAAATGCACACATTATTTTGACATCATTAAGATATCTTTTGTATGGAATGCCAACCTGCCTGACCAGAACCGGGTAATTCTCTCTATGAATAAAGGACGAACAAAACTCTTCCTGGGAAGATTTTCATGACTGATTAACTATGTGGGACTAAAAAAAGTGATGTCTTCCAAGGACTAAAAGAAAACGGGGACCCCAATTAAAATCCCACCATCCTCACTAATCAGCTTAGAGACTCAAGTAAAACAAAAGTGCTATTAAAAACGTGCGGCATTCTAGAGTATGCATTGATCGTCCAGCAACGTACGTTTTATATAAACACTGGATCTATTTATGTCACAGGCCATTTTGCTTAGTGAGTGGATGATGGAAATACAACTAAAGAAAATTAGAATAAGTTGCAGACAAAATATCATGGGCTTGGAATGATGTGATGTAAAAACACTGAACTTGTTCTCCTAAGTATGTTAAAAATAATGGTTTTCTAGATTTGGAGGAATTTGGAGAATATAGGATAAAGAGAGAATGCCCTCCCCGTGGCCATTTGCCTCATTTAACAAATGAGTTACATTAACTCATCCATCCTGATCACACATTTTTTAATAGAAAATTAAAATTTTATGAAATGTTGCTTCTTCCCTTTCCAATAAAAGATTTTTTTCACAGCTTTCCAGCTGAAGCATTTCACAACTAGATCCTTCCAACCCTTAGCTTCGATGATTCTAGGTACGACCCTGGTATTTTACAGCAATACACACACAGACCAAATATGTAAACAGGAGATTTAAGAACTGGGTGATTTTCGGAGTTGAACCTTTTAGGATTTATAATTCTGGGGACCGACTTGCTCAAGATCACAGATCTAGTTAGTGGCAGAGCTAATGCAAGAGCCCAAGTGGCCCGCCACCCAGCTAGTCTCCGGCCACGGCGCCACACTGCCCTGCCTGACATTTCACGGCCGGGCCCTTGAGAGCCGAGCTTGTAGTCACACACCTTCGTCCACAGGCTTCCCGAAGGAAGCCGAGCGGGCCGGTCCGGCGGGAGGCCCGGGCTCAGCCCCGGTGCTAATCAGATGAAGACACCGGAGACTCCGGGGGAGACGGCGGCTGCTCGTCCCCACCTTCTCGTTCCTGTCTCTGTTTCCAGCGCAGTTCAGCAGTGCCAGACACAGCCCTGCGGGCCCATGGGAGGCCTTCCCTCCCGGGCAAGACCCCACTTTCGGGAGTGATTTCAACCAATGTCCACCTCCGGAACGGGCCGGCAGTATCCGCACAGCCAGCTCGGGCGGCCCTGTCTGCCTCAAGCCTCCCGCGGGGCGCTCGGCCATCCCCCCGTCACACAAGATTTGCCCGAGAGGGGGGCCCCGAGGGGGCAGAAAGCGGGATGTGCAGAGCGGGCTGGGCGGGGCGCAGGAAGTGGAAAACAATACCAGGGCAGATGGGGTGTGCAGGAGCCGTTTTCATCCAGTTCTGGTTCCGTCCCAGGGGAGCAGGAATCCACCCCCACCCCTGCCTGGAGGCTACCACTTGTCCTTGATGCTTTCTTGTTGGAGGTGAGTTCCAGGAGAACGGGCCTCTCCGGCAGAGCAGTGGTAGACTCGTCAGGCCCTACCTCCTGCGTCCTCATCGTCCCCTATTTTATATGCTCTTAGGGGCGGGAAGGACGCCAGGACCCAGCCCAGCCCTGGGTTCTCCCGGAGCACGTCTCCCTTCGCGGGTAGCCCAGCTTCAGCTCAGCCTCCTGGGACATGGACCTCCCTCCCCAAGGAGACGCACTCCTCCTTCAGTTGCTGCCAGCTTCTTAAGTCTCTGATCTTGTGACACTCTGCCAGTGGTCCTGCCTCCAGCCACTCCCACCTCGGAGGCCGCTCAGAACACTTCTGACAAGCTTTACGAAGACACCTGTTACCTGCTTTTCTTCAGGACAAATAAAGTCCCTTCATCCTTTGGACCCATTCATAGGTGATGTGGACTGCAGCCTTCTCACCATCCTGCCCCCGCGGGCGTTCCAATTTGTCAAGAACCTCTTAAAATGTAACAGAGCCGAGTGAATGCAACGTGGCGGGAGTTGTCTGAGCAGCCAAGGGTAAAGCAAGGCTCTGGGTTCTGGGCTAAGGCCCCGCGCTCTCTCACTCAGGCTGCCAAGCCAGGTGTCCATCATCCTGCATGGGTACTGTAGGTCTTAACCTGATCTTTGCGGTGGGGTGCCTCCTTTTCAGAGCTCACGCTCAAATGTAGAAAATGCCCACTCTGAACACGGAGACTCGAAAACAAATATTTATGCCAGTATTATGTCAAGCCTGTGACGTTTTGCCTCTCACTTACACTAATAGATCTTCATTACTGCATTTCGGTAGCTGACCTAGAAGCAAATGTGTGTAGAACAGAGATATGGTGTTCGATAAAAATAGATCCTATGTGCGTTCTTAATAATGCTTTTGTTTTGGTTCTATTTCTGGGCTGGTTATTGGGGAAGAGGGGGTTAAATGATGCTTCAAACTTCTTTTACTTACTGGAAAATGTCACTGTGTCAGTCCCTCAGGGACTCCGCTTTTGCCCCTGGTTCCTTTAAGTTCACAAGAGGTTGTCGTCAGAGTCTTGGGTGTCCAGGTGTTTCTTGCATCAATACAAGGTGACCCAGAGGAGTCCCTTGTTTTACTGTGCCACAATCGATGGAGAGCTCCCTCCGTCCCTGGCCTAGGAGAAGAACACTCTCTTCCCCAAGAGCAGTGCACCCCCTTGAACACCAGCTTTGAAAGAATCACTAATCCCACAGGCTGTGTGGCTGGCATGGGCCGACCTGTGGGAGAGACGCCCGTGGAAGGGGTGGTCCAGGAGGGCCTTCAGGAGGAAGTGGGCGTTGAGGGAGGACTGTGATGTGGATACGCCGGGGCAGGGGCCGGTGGGAAGGGCAGGAGGAGCCATCAGGAACCGATCAACAAAGGCCTCTATGCAAGCACAGGCAGGGCCAGGCTCGGGAGAGCCCTCACTGGAGGCCCTGTCGTAGGCCTCGTGGCCTGGACATGAGGCCGGGGCTCGCTTCTGTCGGGTGACCAAGGAGATGAGAAGCAGAAGGCATGCGGAAGAAAGAGGCAGAAGGCCCTGGGACATGCCCGGCTGTTCTCACTGGTTATTAGTTGTCCCAAGGAGGGTTGGCGGCAAGGAGGACTCGCAAATGGGGCTTTGGAAGAGCAGGGGTAAAGGGAGAAATCCAAAGTTGGGCTGAGTTTGATCTGGGAGACTAGGTGCACATCAGGAGTTGGCGCTGTGCCGCTGGGACGTTGTCTGGGAGCTGCCCTCTGGCCGCTCACCCATCCTCCATCCTGCTGAACCAGCATCTGGGCCATCCTGGCTGAGCGGGTCTTAAAGAAAACAGGACCTGAGGCGCACAATCGAGCCACATGACTAATCAGAGCATCAGAGCTTCCGAGACCTGGAGAAAATGTTATGTCACACCTCCTTGGTGCAGGTTACCAATGGACCGCCCTCCTTGAATATGGGGTTTTTCTTTAGTTTTAAAGATATAGAGAAACGTGTCCTTGAAACTCCAAAACAAAACATAAATCTTCATCATTTCTGCTTTGTTTGAATTTTAGCCTATTAACTTTTCCGGCATTTGTACAAGCCACTGAAAAGGCTGCTACCAAAGAGACAGAAACAGTTTAAAGTTAAATAAAACTTCACTTAGCATAACTACAGCAAAGCCGAGAATTCCTGTGACCTAGCCCAGGCACACAGACCCTGTCTGGGCCGGGGGCAGGCAGAGGATGGGCAGTGCATGGGGCTGGATCACGCGGGATTGAACGCCCTAGTTAGGCCAGAGATGTAGAAATGATTCGTGGCTGGACATTGAAAGGAAAGACTGAATGACGTGAAGGTCATCCCACCCCATGGGCAGAGAGCACTCCCCGGACTCCTGGATGGGGGCACTAGGTAAGGTGACAACTCTCAAACCTTGAGAGTGGCTTTATCCTAGCATAGGGACGTATTATCTCATTTAATCCACGAATCCAACAGATGAGGAGCCGAGGTGCTGGGAGCCCCGTCTTTACCTAGTAAAATACACAATGCTGTCGGGGCGCCTGGGTGGCTCAGTCGTCAAGCGTCTGCCTTCAGCTCAGGTCATGATCTCAGGGTCCTGGGATCGAGCCCCGCATTGGGCTCTCTGCTCCGCGGGAAGCCTGCTCCTCCCTCTCCCTCTGCTTGTGTTCCCTCTCTCGCTGTGTCTCTCTCTCTCTGTCAAATAAATAAAATCTTAAAAAAAAAAACACACAATGCTGTTCCTCAAAGCAAACACATAAACACAACCTCTGAGGGCACAAGAAGCATGAGAGGCCCCAGCACACGGCTACCCCCTTGTTCTTGCCTACAGAGCATCTTATTTGTGGTCCAACCCGGTGCCTGCTGCGCTGTTGATATTCACTCTTCCTATTCTTCCTTTTAGACTCCCATGGTCTTGGACTCCCCAGGTCTGCACTGCTTCTGAGGGTCACACAGTAGCCAAACTTTCCTCTCGAGAGCCACCTGGACAAACCTACTGAGCAGAGAACCCCCTCCCCGCCCCAGCCTTGCAGGAAAACCTCTCCTCTCCAGGTTGATGTTCTCATCTCATGGCTCCCATAACCTAGAGCAGTGCTTCTCGGCTTCTGCTTCACCATAAAAAAAACACCTGCGGACTCTGGAGAGATGCTCAGACCTGCTCCCCCTGCCTCGAGATTCTGATTTATTTCATCTGGTTGAGGCCCAGGCCTTGGTATTTTTAAATAGTTTTGTTTTTTGGGTTTTTTTTTTTTTTTTGGATGATTCTAATTTGCCACCAAGAATCAAAGCCACTGAACTGGAGAAATCTGATGTCATCACATGTCCTCAGGTGATCTCACTTACATATTGCAGCTGGGTGGCGTAACCCGAATTTGTCACCTACAAATCAAACAAAGAAGGTCCCATGCAAGCAACGTGGTAACAGCTCGTGTTTATTGAGCCTCTCCTATGAGCCGCACGGTAGGCTAAATGGCTCATAGCCAATCTTGCTTACACTCTGTGAAACAAGAGTTTGTTCTGTTCAGCAGACAGAGGGGTAAAATGAGGCCCAGTGTGTCTAAGTAACCTGCCTAAGGATGTTGCCGGTGCTCAGCAGAGCCAAGGTGCCGGCCACCTGCAAGGATCAGGACACCGCACTTTTGTCTTGTTGATACGAACAGGCCTTCGTTCAGATCATGTCAAAAAGTGGGGCTGGGGCTAGAGGTGCCTTTCACGGGGGCCTCAGAATCACCAGCACACCGGGAAGGCCTTTACAGATGACACATTCTCGGGTCCCTCCCCGCTCGCCGGACAGTGAGCCCCCGTGGCTGGGAGCTGGCAGGAAGGGGGGCTGTTGCTTATGGGGCAGAGAGTTTCATGTTTGCAGGATGAAAAAGTTCCGGAGATCCATTTCATAGCAATGTGAGGATACTTGGCACCACTGAACCGTACACTCGGAAAGGGTTAAGATGATAAATGTTATATGGGATTTGTACCACAATTTAAACAAAAGCCTTCAAAAATTGCTGACATGAGCTGCCATAGCTTTTGAGGTGTGGCTTAGCGTCAGGCATACAGGGCAGACCGAGGGCTGAGCATACAGCCCCTAAGACCCTGCATAATAAACTGAAATAGGATTGACCTTTCAGTCTAGAACAAACAAATTCTCAGTGCATCTCCAGGAGATTTCATTTTATTATTCAGATAAACGTAACAAAAAAGTCTACTGTTTACTGCACCTGCCCATCGTCATGGAAATAAGGGGAAGCCGAAGAGCTCTTAGCCTCAGCAGCCTGGTCAGCGTCGACCTTTCCCTCCCCTTCTCCCCCAGCGCTCGAGCTCTCCTTTAGCTGTCTGGGATGTGCCCGCTCCCGATCATTCCCGTTTCCTGTGCACGCACTGCTCCTCCTACATGTGGAGTGAGGGCCTGTGGAACGACAGGTGTGTCGATTGATCTGAGGGTGTATTTGCATCTTTGTTGACTTGGTATTTGGCGGGGACTGGGGCAGAGGAAGACTTGGACTTCCAAACTGTAAAGCTCTCTTTCTCTCCCTCTCTCTGGCTCTTCAAAGCAGTGATTACTGACTGATTAATGGATGTATTTCAACTTTGAAAACAGGGTGTGTTTGTTTCTCCCAAAAGAAGAAGGGAATATGCGGCAACATCCTTCATATGTCCTGAATCGCAAGAAGAGCATTCCCCTTCATCGCGAGGAAAGAAGTGATGGACTTTTATTGACGAACTGCTAGGAAGTGATGGTCTCCCTGCCCCGCAACTGCCGACTGGAGAGACAAGTCTGGGCAATATTTATTTTATTGTGCAGCAAACGATCTCAGGTGATTACATTTTTTAATAGATTAAAGACATTTTTGTCATTTTTAATGTCTTACTACTAGTACTTTATAAAACGTATTTGAGATTATGTTGACATATGTTTTATAGCAGGAGCAGTCTTGGTGGCATTTAATGGATTACTTATTACAAAGAAAGAACTCCTTAGGCTCGCTTTACCTTTTAATTGGTGCTGCTATTTTTGAGCATTTTTGCTGTATACATGATAGTGTAAGAAATAATAAAGGTGGACAATGAATAGCGATCATAAATATTTTGCTAGTTTATCAGGAAGCCTTAAGAACCACTATGAGAGCAAGAAAGGAATCATTTGTCAATGAGGGAGAAACAGAACATGGTTTTCAGAAATGTTCCTTAAAGCGTAACTACAGAAAAAGAACAACCCGGTATTTATTTACTTACACAAAGACTTAGAAAACTTATTTGTGCATTTTTGATAAGATGCAATAAGTTCAGATCAGATCAAACCTGCAATGAGAAATGTTATTATCATTTTGATAAGATGTCTCAAATTTGAGGAAGAATAGAACACCGAAAATTTAGTTCAATTTGCCTTCAAATGCGTGGAACAACAAGCATCTATTCTAAGTTCTGATAGAAATGCTCTAGGGAGTCAAGACTATAGGTCAGCTAGTTCTAGCTTCCTAGCCCTTCTTCGACCTCAGGTGCATCCCCACATCTTCCTGATTCGATGTTTTGGATCTAGGTCAACAGGCTGAGGCAAATCCCCATAAAGAATAAAGAGTCACACATTGCAGGAAATCTGGTAGTTTATCTCCCAGGACCTTCTGATGGGAAGAAATGTTCTTTACCTCTATTCTCCCATAAATGGGATTCTGAAATCGCTTCCATCTAGAGTTTCCAGATAGATAGAGGATGTCCAGTTAACTTTAAATTTTAGATCAATGACAAATGCTTTACGGGACATACTTATACCAAAAAATTATTTGTTGTTAATGTGAAATTCGAATTTAACTGTGTAGCCTCTATTTTTAGTTGCAAAATCTGACAACCCTGTTTCCATTGTGTTTTCATCTCAGAGCAGCCAACCAACAGATTTCCAGGCAATAGCTAGTTCTACTTTATCATCACCGAGAGGCATTCAACAACTGTCTTGAGCCACACAAACCTGCACTGGGAGCTCTCGAGCATAAAACATAAAAAGAAGACCCCACTTCCTGCCCCATGGAGCCCCATGGAGCCTGGGGAAGAACTTGCACTGCACAGCCACAAAAGCTGGGGATTTTGCACTCTGCATACATTTTTTCAAGTGATTCTTATTCCAAGTTGAAGAAGTTGGCATTTTTATCCCTGTTTAGGACTAGCTGGGAATAAGTGGCAGGGCCAAACTCGGAACCCCACGTGCTGCGTGTTGAACGTTAGGACTGTGCTCGTCCACGTGCTGTTACGTGTTTGGGGGCTGTGAGCATACCATCTTACCATCTCAGCCCAGAGTTCAGCTGCGAGAACCACACAGATGTTTAGAAGCCTCGTCTAGAAAGATATCCAAGTTGGCTGACGGGAGACAACCCTGGGGTGAAACAAAATGGCAAAATAGAAGAGCTAGTGCTCCTCACGGGAAGGACCCTAGGAAAGTCAGTGGAAAAGCACTATTGTAAGTTGTACAGAAATTTCAGGAATTTTGGTGCCCAGCACAGCCTCATGATGTCGCCTGTGGATGCCATGGAAAGAGAGTGAGGGTCCCTCGGACAAAGGGGGAGGAAGAGGCACCAGAGGGAATTTCGCACACCTCAGCCACCTGGCTCCACCCAGGGCTTGCCGAGCAGACACTAGTGCTCAGGGAAGAACCTTTTGAAAAGTCAGTCTGTGGGCTCCGTGCAGAAATCCAGGCACGGAAGCCAGATCTTCCGGGATAGAGGGCAGAGAGGCCAGTGAAAAGTGAAACTCAAGGGTGCTTCCTGGAGGAGGGACTGTCCCGGGACTTTTGGCTATGAAACCACTAATGGGAAATACTTTCAAAATAAGTTGAGGGGAAAAAATCTGCAACTGGACCACAGGAATCTTCCAGCATGTAAAATATTGTCCTAGAGAACAGAGTCCTTAAAAGTTTAAGATTTGTTTAGCTAAAGAGCTTCAGTATTTAATCTTTCCTCCCTTCCTCCCTTCCTCCCTCCCTTCCTTCCTTCCTTCGTTCCTCACATGAAAAATGCCCTCTGATGCCAAGTCTTGGGGAAGCTGATGGGACACAATGTTGGCTGGAAGTCGTGGTCCCTGCCTTTATGAATTTAAGAGTCCAGATTAGGGGGTCTGCAAACTTCTTCTGTAAAGGATAGAGTATTAAATACTCCAGGCTCTGCGGACATGTGGTCTCTGTTGTAGGTTCTCCCGTGGCAGAGCCAGGCAGCCAGGCACCATCCACGAGTGAACAAGCACAGTGTTACACTTACACTTTATCTGTGAACCTGAAAATTGAATTTCATGTAATTTTCTCATATCATAAAGACTTTTTCTTCTCTTGGTTTTTTCAATCATTTAAAAATGGAAAAACCAGGGGCGCCTGGGTGGCTCAGATGGTTAAGTGTCTGCCTTCAGCTCAGGTCATGATCCCGGGGTCCTGGGATCAAGCCCCACATCGGGCTCCTGGCTCAGCGAGAAGCCTGCTTCTCCCTCTCCCTCTGCCTCTCTCCCTGCTCGTGCTTTCTCTCTCTCTCTCTCTGTATCATGGTATCTCAAATGAATAAATAAAATCTTAAAAAAAAAATGGAAAAACCATTCTTAGTACACTGATCATAAGAAACATTTCTGAAGGCAGGATTGATATATGTAATTCCTATATCCTCAAGGAGACTAAGCTCCTCGAGGATGGTCCCAGGTGTAATCACCTGCAGCCCCTGCAACAACTTGCAAAATGCAGACATGGCCCCAGTGTGGGTGTGGACACAGTATGGCTTGGACAGAGTACAAGCACCCACAGTGCGGGCATAGACATAGTATGGCTGGGACACGGTGCAGATGCAGGGACACTGCAGTTGTGGACACAGGGCAGGTGTGCACAGGGCAGGTGTAGACAGAGGGAAGGTATGGAAAAAGCAGATCAGGATAGGTTACTGTGGACAGTGCAGCTGTGGGCACAAGCAGGTGAGGAAAGGTCATGTGTGGACGGGGCAGAGATGAAAAGTACAGGTGTGAACACAGTGCAGGTGGGGCCTGTCAGGTGAGGACCGTGCAGGTGAGGACCGTGCAGGTGAGGAC
>NC_138380.1:2077721-2107463 GCF_054177405.1 Leptonychotes weddellii | reverse complement strand
CAGGTGAGGATTGTCAGGTGAGGACAGTGCAGGTGAGGACTGTCAGGTGAGGACTGTGCAGGTGAGGACTGTCAGGTGAGGACAGTGCAGGTGAGGACTGTCAGGTGAGGACTGTCAGGTGAGGCCTGTCAGGTGAGGACTGTCAGGTGAGGAGTGCCCAGGTGTGCACCGTGCACATGAGGACAATGTAGTAGAGGACAATGCAAGTGTCAGCCACTGCTCTGGATGACGGGAGACTGACCAAGGCTGGCCCTGGGCCCTCACCATTGGAGGGTCTGTGACCTGCATCCCACGGAGCCGGAGGATGCATTATTCCCAGCTCCTTCCCTCGCCTGTTCCTGGATGAGCAGCCCCGCCGGTGGCCGTGCTGGAGATGGAGGTGTGGACACAGAAACACGGAGTGCGCCGCCTGGGGCCTGGAAGAAGCACGTTGGAGGGAACGTGTGCAAGATAAACATGACTCTCGAGATCAGAGACGCGCCACTCGAGCGCGGATGGTGAATTGCTTCGGATTAGGATGCAGATGAGTGATTGCCGGGCAGAAAGCCAGACGGGAGGTAGACGCGGAGAGGCTTGCAGATTGCCATTTGTGGGTGTCTCTGATTGATTTAAACAGAGGGGAAATCAACTGATTTCTTGAGAGCAGAAACTCTAATGTATGCCTAATTTGGGCTCCCTGCAAAGCAATTTGCCCCATGCTCCAGGCCGGTCTGGCCACCCGGGGGGTCCGTGGCTTGTCTGTAGCTGCTCTCCCCTCCTGGGGCGCTCTGTCCTCACTGGCCCCTTGCCCAGGGACCCCGATGCCTACTGCTGTTACACATCTGGGCTCCTGTGGGCAGCGCCCCCTCCCTGGGCTTGTCTCCTCTCTTCCCTTCCCTGCTCCTGCCAGGTCAGCTCTGAGAAGTTTGTCTCCGTTCTTTATGGGTGGATTGTGGCCTCAGGAGCTCCCCAGCCAGGGACTCCTGTCGATTTGTCAGAGGACTTGTGGGGCTTTGCCCGAGGCCTCACGGGGCAGGACTTCTTACTGGTGCCCTTCCGCACCCCACAGGGAGGCAGCAGCTTCCTCCAGCTCCGGAAGCTAGAGCATGACTCCTTCTGGGCGCTGTCGTTCACCAGATGTTTGAACTACACGGGGTGGCACCCGGGAGAAACGGGGAAATGTCTAGTTGAGCCCTGGGGACACGTCTCCCCTTTGACAGGTGGGCGATGGTGACATGCGGTCATGCTGACCTCTGCAACACATCCACCTGCCCGACCGGCGTGCTTGGGTGTCCAGCTGAAGACCCAATGCCACAAGCAAATGACACAGGACGGGGAGAAGAACGTGAGAAGCCAGCCCCATGGGCACTGGTTGCTGCTGCAGAGTTGGAGAAGGAGGTCAGCGCAGAGGCCCAGGGTGCCGGCCTGTCGGAAGCCCATTTTGGGAGGTGCGGTGTCGGCAGTCAGGGGCGGAAGCATCCTAGCTAAGGAGGGGGCAAGGGATGGGTGCGGGCGTTCTCCCAAAACGGTGCAGGAGTTTACCTTTGACACTTCGCTCCTGCCCCATCTGGCCCAGATTAGGAAGCTGGGCGTCCGGACCAGGTAATCAAGTGTGGCCCCTTGGGCAAAACCGCTTTCCTTTCTGCCTGGTGGCCATGTCTGCAGCAGGATCAGAGGCAGGACCGGCTCGATCCGCAAGTGTATTTCCAGGAGGGGCTTCCAGCTTCAGGAGCCACTGAGCTTTTCACAACGGAAGACAGGATTTTCATTAAAAGGAAATATGGTTTCTGCAAAATCTACAGCATTAGTACTTATTACATGTGTGTAAATATTTCTGTATTAATTGGTATTGCCACGTTGCTGACTGGACATAGCCACAGAGCGTTTCCCTTTCTAGCTGTGCTTCTAGAACACCGGCAGGATGTACTCAACACTGGCCTTAACTTGCAGACGGAGTTCCAAATGGGTGGCTCTGGTGACGAGGATGGGCTCTTCCGGCGCGCCCCTGACTCCTGCCCCTTCACTTAGCTGCTGGGCCACACACGTCTCTGATGTTAAAGCCACATCCGCATCCCGGCCCCTGTGCCCGCAGACAGCAGGGTGGGGCGGCTGAGGAGGTTCGGGGAGAAACAGCAGGAACTCAGAGCTGTTCTGCCCAGTGCCATTCCCAGGACTCAAGCCTTTATCCTGGGTCCCATGCCTTCATGCCCATGGCATGCCTGTGAGCCTTCTGTTTCCCAGGGTCCAGCCCCAGAATGCTAGGAAAGAAGTTTGCACCCTTGTTTATCTGTTCATCTGGCTTGCACACACTTCCTATGTGCAAGCCCCTCATTAGAGCATTAACAGTCCTGCCCTGTGGGTCCCCAAAAAGACTTTCTTGGACCGAGTTGGGGGACAGGAGCCAGGCTGACAGGGACAGTCTCCTGGGAATGGGGGTGGGGAAGCCCCCTCCACCTCCTGCTTATCCTGGGTCATAGATCACCGCCAGCCAGAGGAGATTCCCATCCCCAAGTAACACACTGACTCACCATAGCGCATTACCTCCCAGACCTCCTCAGGGAACGAGCTCTGAAAATTAAACGTTTCACGTACAAAGGTAATTTGGTGGTGTCGCCGTTCTTGGCACTAGTAATGGTGATGCTTTAGACATCCACCTGCCTGGAGGAAAGGGGGTGGCCGGTGATGGCCTCTGACACTTCACATTCCTGCATCTGAGTACTGTTGCCCCATAACAGGCAAGGCATGTTGTCAGACTGCGGGATGCGGACCAGGATCTGCTCCGGTCACCAGAGTGCCGTCTCTCCAGCCAGTGGTTCCCCTGCACCCCAGCCAACCGGCCCTCGATAAACGAAGGGCCCAGCATGGCACCCAGTGCTCGGCCGTGTGAGCTCCGTTCGACCTGGTGCCAGAACCCTGGGATTCACCTGGAAAGAACGTTCTCTACTTCCATTTCTGTAGGGGAAGTCAAATGTCATGATCTGGCATAAAATGCCATTGTCTGGGCCCTGGGTGGCTCAGTCCGTTAAGAATCTGCCTTCGGCTCAGGTCATGATCTCAGGGTCCCAGGATCGAGCCCCGCATCGGGCTCCCTGCTCAGCGGGGAGCCTGCTTCTCCCTCTGCCCCTCCCCCTGCTCATGCTCTCTTTATCCCTCTCTCTCTCTCTCTGAAATAAATGAATAAAATCTTTTAAAAAAATGCCCTTGTCTGAAGCCGAATGTCAGGGACGAGGATGACCCTCTCGGCCTGGCACTGCGGACTATCTCCCCGCCGCCACCTCGTCCCAGCGGAGCTGCGAGCCCACCGAACGCGTTCCCGACTGCATGTCCGGTCGCTTTCCTGAGCACAGAGTTTTGCTTCTATCTGATCACCAGATAAGAATGGGATTATCATGATTTGGGCTGTTTTGATCATTTTAAAACAACCCAAAACAACAACACAGCATTCAGCTTTGAAATATCCTTCAGCGTCATTAAACTGCTGCTGATTACTTGTAGCAACCCCTTATTAAAACAGAAAAACGAGCAAGATAGACACCATTGGCGAGGCAGCAGAGGGGACAAGCTGGGTGAGCCAGGGAGGACTCTGTCTCCAGGACTACTGGCAAGGCTGCCCACCATCTGCCATCCACCTGACATACTCCGTGGGGGCTTACAGCTCCTCCCAGGTGTGTGGAGCGAGGGCGGCGTCCCCAGTTCGGGCCAGGCCCCTTGTGAGCGGAGCAGAGGGCTGCCCGTGTGCGCGCCCATGTGTGCGTGTGTAGGCATGTGCGTGACTGGAGGAAGCGCGAGGAAAGCCCCCTCCCAAAATATCAGACCCTCCAGCTATTCGCTCACCCTTACCCCCCCTTTCTTTGTGGTCCTGGGCACTCTTTGATGGCAAAGAATTATTTCCTTTTAAAGAGCAGAAAGCCCCCAATGCTGAGCTATTAGCTAATATCCTGGGCACATTTGCTGGGCTGAGTTGAAAGCAGAGCCGAGCAGGGATAGCTCAGGGCCGAGATGTGGGCGACTGCCCGGAGCGGGACGGACAGTGCCAGGCCCAGGGAGCGAGAGGGTGTGTCAACAGCTGAATGAGTGTGCAGCTCAGTTTTGCTCCAGACTGTGGGGTTTCTGCGTTTTCCACATTCCTCTATGAAACGGGCTCCTCTCCTAAGAGGGACCAACACCCCACGACTTAGCTCCCAGGCTCCTGGGAGCCCCAGTGTGGTTTGGATGATAGGGAAGAGCAGGGAGGTCTTTCAGTCCCCTCCCTGGCATCTCTCCGGCCTGACTCTGAGTGTGGGCTTGAACGAGTCAGGAGAACAAGAGCAGAACGTGCCTGGTTCTGGATGGCTGAGTAGACACAGGAGGAGTTTAACAATGAGCTCCCAAGACGTGTTTCAATCTCTCTCACACACCTCCTTACAATTTTTGGACATCCAAGCATTTCGGGGTCTCCCTGGGCATCATGAGTGAGGACTCCCCAAAGCATCACTTACACAAATGAGGGGGCGTGGAGGTCTTGATGGCCAACTTTTGACCCTTTGAGTTTTTGAAGAGGACATGACCTTATCCCCCACAGTGCCCATCCCGCTCACAGCTCCTGTCCAAACCCAACTTTCTTCAAGACCCAGGCCAGAAGTCACTGCCCTCCTGAAGCCTTCCTAGATTTACGGTCTGAAAAGCACGTCTGAGCACCCACCCTGCCCTTGGTTTGCCAGAGTGGCTTGCGTCTGTAATGTCTTATTCTGACCATACTGCAAACCCATCCTCGCTGGGCCACGTCGTACTTTGCTTTCACACTCACTCGGTGGGCTGGTACCATACACACATGGCAGGGCATCAGATACCCGAAGAAGGGTTTGATGAACACAACTCAGCGAGTCCTTATCTCAAATTGAGAAAGCTCTCCCCTGTGGAGAAGCAGATGACCTTGACAAGGACAGCCGTTGTTTGCAAAGAGTCCTCCGGGGAATACACCGGCTGATCTCACCCAGCACCGCGCTGGGCACGGGGGGACACAAAGAAACCTTACAGTGTAGTTTCTGTTGTGGAACTTAATTTTTGGAGAGACAGAGGCCCAGGAAAGGAGCAAGAACAACCGTGGAACAATGCATTTCGGGACAAACTTGCCGAATAGTTCGTGGGAGGGTCAAGGAAAGCCTTTCCCTCTGCTTTGCTGTCTCCGGATATCTCTCACTGGTAAAGCACATGGATTTACCCCCTCCTCATCCTCGTGGCCTTGAACCTGCTTCCCTCACCCCACCTACCCCTGATTAACGCCACACCCCCTCTACGGGTCATCTTTCCACCCCGCCGGCCACGTATTTTTGTGCACTGTGACCCCCAGAGAGGATCGTTTTTAACACCTTCCTCCCTTGGACAACAAGTGATTTCCAGAAATCATCACATAATAAATCAAACAAGAATGATCACTTTCTGGATTTGTTCCTTAGAGTCAAAGCAAGCAACATTTGTAAAAGTATGAATTCCAATTTTAAAGATATTATTCAAATGCAGTGGCGTATTTCACGTATGAACAAAAATTTGTACTTACCCAACAGAAATCTTATCACTCCGCCGTTTGCAATCTGTTTCACTGTTTTGAATTTTAAATAGAAACTTAAAACTTCAAGTAGTCAGATAGAAATAACAGAAACTCAGGGTCTGTGTCTTTGTCCTGATGATTGCTTACTTTGAGGCTTCTCTCTTAATTGCAGGGTTTGGAGACCGCGGCTTTGCCCAAAGTGGACTCAGACAATCCCGACCCACTGCAAACCTGCTCTCTAAACGAAATGGACATGTGTAGTGGGGTCTAACTGGGGGTTCCCCAAGTCACCTTCCACGTAAATAAAATGTTTAATAAAGAATAAATGATAAAAAATGTGCTCATTTGAAGCTTACCTATACATTTAGTAAGAGGGGGCAGTAATCACAGTAGTTGTCTAGAACAAAAAGATCTTTTTTTTCAGGGAGGTTTGTTTTAACCACTGACATCCTTTAGAATGGCAGGTGCGTGGCAGGGGCAGACTCCTCCATTTTGTGTCCAACAATGCTGGGGGCCACTCCATGGCGGCCCACTCCCCTGGCGGCCCGCACTCACCGCCCTGGCTCACACTCTCTTTCCTGGAGCTCCTCTCTGCACGCTCCAGAAACCACCATAGCCAACACCTGCTGCTTCTAGTGTAGACTTCTCAGCTCAAAGTCGAAAACTTTCGGCCCGACGCACCCCACCCAAGCGCATCTCCTATGCTTCCTGCTCGGGACACGTCATTCCTGGGTCAAGCCTGTTTCTCTGTAGTCTCCTGCATGCCGGGCTGATATGACTCTTTACCTGAAAAGCTCTCTCACCTCTCACCCAAATTCCACATGCCTGAAGGGACCATCTCCCTGTCCTTCCCCACGGAGTCCCATTCTCTTGCTCTTTTGACAACAGTTTTGAGTAGTGATCAGATAGTTCATGTATTATCTCCATTAGATGTACATATGTATATTTTTTCTTCAATTAGAGGGTGTAAATCTGAATATTTATTTTAGATAGCTCACATAACCTAGTATGGTTCTAGACCCAAAACAGATGCTTCAAGGAACGTAATACACATATTCTGAGCCAGAGACTTTGAAGAAAATATAGCATATGGGGGGAAATACCTTCTTCACTTGATTTTTGCCTCTGGGTGGTCCATCACAAAGCACCTAACCTCCTGGTACCTCAGTTTCCCCCTTCCTAACATTGACATAATGATATTTATTTCCCAGGGTTTAATTAATATTTTCAAGGTACTTTGATATCCTGAGATGAAAGGAGATACAGCAAGCAAAACATCGTCAACATTTGCGAATCTGTCATTATAGTTATTGCTGTTG
Source organism: Leptonychotes weddellii (assembly GCF_054177405.1). NCBI lineage: Eukaryota > Metazoa > Chordata > Mammalia > Carnivora > Phocidae > Leptonychotes > Leptonychotes weddellii. The sequence continues at coordinate 2,100,638 of NC_138380.1, read as the reverse complement.
TTCATAGAGATTATTATTATGCCAATAATAATAATAATCAGAGGGTTGCTGCAGGGTCTTGCCATGCGACCCTGGGCACCTTTGACCCTGGGTTGTGGGGCTGGGGGGATGGAGGCCGTCTTCCTGATTTCCTATTATTTACTCCAGGTTTGCCCAGATGTCACAGGGAAGGGAAGAGGCGTGTATCGCCCCCACACACTGCAGACAGAAGAGGAGTTCCAAAATGTGGCTTTGAACATCCACCCAGAAACGGCCAGTGGTTCCCACAGTGCATCCGAGAGAGTCCCTGAGCAGGAGGACCCTGGACTGTGGGTCCGCTGCGCTGAGCCCAAATCCTGTCCAGCAGGTCGCCTCTCTGGGATTCGTTTTGCTCACCTGGAAAGCTGGGATGACAGAGGTCACCTCGTAAGGCCACATGGGGATCAGCAGTAATCGATGCAAAGCAGCCTCAGGTTGTAATGTCACAGGAAAAGACACATTGTGCACCAAGCCTGGAACACACTCACTGTGTGCGGGCTCCACGTCTGCGTGGCCTGAGCGTGAGCGCTGGCTCTAAGTCCACGTGGCCTGAGCGTGAGCTGGCCCCGTGTCCATGTGGCCTGAGCGTGAGCTGGGCCCGTGTCCGCTCGGCCTGAGTGTGAGCATTGGCTCCGTCACTTTTGGATGAGCTGCGCTGGGCAAGCCCTTACCCTTTCTGTGCCTCAGCATCGCCTCCTATAAACTAGAGATAATAACAGTACTTGCTTCATTAAACGAATTAATGCATGAAAAGCGTGTCCAGCGGTGCCTGACCCCCTCAGTCCTCACACCGCCGCTGCTGCAATTCCTGTTACCACGGTCTCCACCCTGCCGGGCTCAGCGTGAGGTCGGACGTGTAGAAAACAGCCCACAAATGGCCACCATCGTTCTTCAAGGTTAAATGTCCCAAATCCCTACCGTGGGCCTCCGTAGTCCGGCTCAGAGTGCGGACCGGGCCCACGGGGGCTCCACACAGCCGCCCCTGTGCAAGTGAGCTCCTCGGGCGGCAGTGTAAGAATTTCAGGGCCACGTTGCCCTCGACTCTGAAGGCCGTTGTCTCTGGGACCGCTGTCTCTCTGTCCCTGACGGCGTCCTCACCCAAACACAGCCGATCCCAAGGTCATCCCAGCAAACTGCACCCGGCCATGCCGGGCCTCTGCCGGGGGCCAGCGACGTCCCAGGTCCACATTTTCTCACCTCCTGTCTTCCCTTCAAAGTCTAGCTGCACTGCGTTGTCTCTGCCCCAGGACATTGAAGCCAGCATCTACCACGGCATGCCTACCATGGGCTCACTGTGGGGGAGCCTGTCTTCAGCAAACCGCAGCGGTACGGAGAGCACAGTCGATGATGGGGACTCGGGCCTTACCTGTCCACCTGGAAAACCCCAGTTCCTCCTTCAGGGCCCACTCAGATGGCATTTCCTTCCAGAGCCTTCCCTTACCCAAGCAGGAAGAACAAACTTGCCCCGTCCCTGAACCGCGCTTACCCCTGCGTCCTGGAACGTGACCCGAGGCTCCCACAGTCGGTGCGTCTCCGCAGTCACCCGGTGTGCAGTCGAGCTCGGGTGGGGCCGGGAGAGCTGGATGCGTGGCTGGCTGGTGGGCTGTGGGGCAGGGGCAGGGTCGGGCCCTCAGCCCTCTCTGTGGACTGTCCGAGGACGTTGGAGACGTGTCCCCCGTGACATGACGCTGAGGTAGACGAAGATGACGCAGGAACATCACCTTCGGACTTCGAGTGTGGCATTCTTCACTGCTGCGTCCTCTGTTGGAGCTCTGGCGGTACCAGGAACCAGTCTCATCCCCCATCCCTGGCTCTCCACCCCCCCAGAGAGGCAGAGGAAGAGAGGAGTAGAGTTTGCTCCTAAACACCGGGAGCTAAACCATTAAGGAAGTGTGTCAGGGCCAACTGTTGCAGGTTAGGGAAGCCTGTCGGCTTTCTCTGCCGTGGAGAACTCTGTCCTACCGGGCAGGTCATGTCACCGGGCGCAGAGGGGAAGGCTGGTGCTGGCCTGGCTGAGCACTTGCCCCCGCACTCTCCGCAGCTCTGCCTCCACGGGGAAAAGGGAGGGGCTGAGTGAAGTGATCCTAAAGGGGTGTTTTTATTCTGGAGGAAAGATGTGTCCGTTTGCATTTCGTTGCCTGACTGTTGCTCGTTCATGGACCCAGACCAGGCACGCGGAAGCCCCGAGGCAGGCCGCCGCGGTGCCCGGAGCCCAGGCCGAGGCTGCAGAGGCCTTGGGAAGGTGGCGCCCAGGCCGCAGCCCTCACTTCTCAGCTGACGAGGGTAGGGCCAAAAGCAAGACATGATTCGTTCCGAGTCCGCCGTGAGTTTGGATTATACTTCATGTGCAAACTCTGGGTCTCCCAGAGCCAGAAAGTGCCCTAGACATAGGCTGTGGCTTTGTTGTCAATTTTCCACAAGATTTGAGCCAACTTACAGAATCCCTTGAGGATCTTGCGTTTGCTACTAGAGCGAATGCCAACTTCCAATTCCCTATTATACAGAAAGCACACATCTGAGAAGAAATATGCATTTCAGAGAGAAAGCTAATTCAGGGCTTCTAAAAAGTGTTTTGCTTAAAAGAGTAATTATACTGTTCTGGAGCCTTTGAACTTGTGCGGGGTCTTTCATCAGTTATGTGCAATAATACAGTAAGCTGCATGTCCTCTGGGTAGATATTATCACCATCCTTCCACAGCTGGGTGAAGGGAGCCCATCAAGAGGAAGCGATTTGGCAGATGCCGCGGTGGCGAGGGAGTTGGGGGCCCACGAGCACAGCCCGGGATTGCGGCAGCTCTGCTGGGTGCTTGCTCTGGACAGAATGGTCTTCAAGGCGGCCGCAGCCTGCCTTTCCCGGGGTCCCTGGACGCCAGTGGGGAGGGAGGGGGCCTGTCCTCAGAGGAGGGCTGTGGAGTGATGCGGGGAAGGCTCAGTCCACTTCTGCCTCTTCCCAGCTGGGGCCTTCGCCACGTTGCCTACTTTCAGTAACGCTTAGTTCCCCCTTTTGCAAACTGGAGGGATGATAACTACGTCCTGTGACTGCTGTGGGCTCACGTGAGCAGCGCGCCTGGCCAGAGCCTGCACATCGCAGGAATCCACACCGCTGCAAGCCGTTCCCCTTTACCCGCAGGAGCCCCGGCCTCCCCCCTTCCCCCAGGACCCTGTGGACTCCACTGAGCTTTCCTAAAGGGGTCTTCCGCTAGCAACGGTCCCGTCTGCGCCCCCGTGGGTTGCACCCGGTGAAGCGCTGACTCGCTAGATTAATTCGTCAAAGACGAGGCGCTAATGGATAGCGCCAGCACTGTGTGTCCCCAAAGCTAGGTGTGCCTTTGCAATCCGGATAGAGGCCTTGTGATGACAAGGAGGCGGAGAACGGTAGAGTCGGGGGTGCCCCAGAGGGCAGACTGGGGCAAGAACACTCACAGCAGGCTTGTCCGGGACTCTGAGGCTCAGTGGCCACACAGGCGGTGCCTTGGGCAGCGGGGGAGACTGAGAAGAGCTGAGTGACTCTGACCTCGTTAGAGTCCCTGCAGGGCCAGGCTTCATGTGCACAGGCCCGGTGGCTGGTGGGGACTTACGGGCGCACACGATTGATGCTGGAGAGAGGAAAGGTTGGCTGGAAGCTAGAGACTTGAATTCTGTTTTCTCCCTCCCTACCATGAATGCGTTTCCTTCGGCAGGTCACTGACACCTTCATGGACAGCATCCTCGATTTCAGACAAGAGACTGGACTGACCGGCGTTCAAGGCCTGGCTCCCTCGTCCGAGCCGGTGCCCTTGTCTGGGAATGGGCCCGGCTCCTCTGCCTCCCTCCCGCCCTCGTTAAATTCCTGTGGTTGATGATAAGGGATCCAGATCGGAGGCTGTCTGCAGGGCAGTCTGGCGCGGGAAATGCCACACGGCCACGGAGATCCCTGTTGGGTGCGAAGTGCTGATTCTGGTCTCCACTCTCAGACGCCTTTCTGCGAGGTGGGGAAACACGGCTCGGCTGTTGTGTTCTAGGACACCCCTTTCCGAGAGTAGATGGCAGGCGTGTCCTTCAGTGACAGCCAGGGGTACAGGTGTTCGGGGGGAAAAGTGAGGTCTCGGGGTCCCTGTGACATCCCCTCCACTCCGTCCCTCACACGGCTGATCCTGCCAAAGCCTTAGGTTGTGGTCTGCTGCCAAGGAGAGGCAGGTCCGCAAAGATGCTGCCTTGTGGGAACCCACAGCGTGAGAGCCCCGCCCCGGGTGGATGCCGTCGGAGAGGACCCATGCCTGCCTGCCGCGGAGCACGTCACAGCCAGCCAGCCCCTCCCGCTCCGTCATCGGGCCCCACCACCTGCCCGAGGCCCCGATGTCTTCCATGCTGGGCGTGAACGCTCGGACCCTGCGGGTATATATACCAAGACACTGCCACCTGTCCCCGACCCAGCCAGGAGGAGGACCGACAATGGGCAGGAATGGCTCCTGGACATCCTGAGGACCAGAACCCAGTGTGGCCGGTCCCTCTGGCGGTCCCGCTGGCGCCTCTGCCGGGCAGGCGTTCCAGCCCACCCTTGCCCTCGTGGCCACGCCTGCTGCCGTAACACAGAAACCTGCACAATGCGGTCCTTGCGCGGCTCGGAGTTACGCCCGTCCCGCTGTGACGTGAGCGAGTCTGGAATCATCGGTGATGAGTCCTCTAGAGCTTAGCGGCTAAGCGCCTCAGTTCCGGACTCAGACGGGCACCTCACCTGGTGAGCCTCGGTTTCCTTACCTGTAAAAGGGTGAGGACTAATGAGCACAGTGCCCAGCAGGTGCCCAGGGAGACCCCAACCACCAGGAGGGGTGCTTGGTTATGGTGAGCACGTCTGCATCATTCTCTGCTGGGCTCGGCACTCCTGTGCAAATCCCTGTCTTGGAAACCTACCCACCTCCAGGCCATTCTTCTGAAATCATCGTCACTCTTACAGGTGGAAAGAAATGCCTTTCCTGGGAAGTTGCCTCTGCCTGCGTGGCCCCCACTCTTCCCCTCTTCTGTGGCATCCTAGAACCCCTCTCATCTCCAGTCCTGGCGTGACCCCTGACAGATGCCTTCTGTGGGTATCTGTTCACATCAGCGTTGTCCAGTGGAAACGAAAGAGGGGAGACAAATACAAGCCACTCTTTCTAAAAGGAAGAAGAAACAGGTGCGATTCACTCTGATACCATGTATTTTTAACCTAACAAGCCAAAATACTACATTTCAACATCCAATGAACCTAAAAGATTCTCCAGGGTGCAGTTGACATTCTTTTTCTCTTACTAAGTCTTCCACGCCCAGCCCGCCACATCTCAGTCTGGACCGGCCATGTCCTGGGCACCCAACGGCCTCGTGAGGCTGGTGTGGGCCCCGGCGGACAGCACAGCTCCAGCTTGGGGAAGATCAAAATGGACTCCCAGGGGATGATCCCACGTAAGAGGACCTGGCAGCATTTTTTTTTAGATGTGATGGATTACTCATTAAGTAGCTTGCTGTACATTTTCATGACCCATGGCAATTTGCACTGCGTTCGTACCACTTCTCATACTACGCTTTCTGGCACTGGTCTTCAGGGATGCTATTAAAAATCGAGTGTGCATCAAGTCCTTGTGTTTACCTTTGGAGAGTCCTGCGTCTGGCCCCCAAGCACCTTGCAGCGCTTCCTGCATCGCCGGCCTGTCCCCACGTTACTGCAAGAGCTGCTGGAGCCTCTGACATACCAGACTGATCCTGCACCACACACGTGAGCCGAGAGGTGCAGGTGCTAACACACCTGTGGGGGGCCCCCCCGCCCCCAGGCCACGTGGGACGACCCCTCCTCCCCGGGGACCCACGGGAGCCAACAGAGCCAACACGCTAGCTTCAGCGCGGTACCTGCCGGCCCTGAGGCGCAAAGATTGCAACCATTTTGCTTCAAATTTCGGAATATTTTTGCATAGGTGAGGGGCAAAGTAGGGTTGAACGTCGAAACTCCTCTTGCAGAAGAAGCTGCAAGTTTACCCCTGCCTGTTTCAGCTCCATGAACGTTTATTGTAAGTCTTAAAGAAAGACACAACAAACTGGATTTTCAAGTCTCCCAAGGGGATTTCAAAGGCAAAACTCCCGAATTGCCCCATAGAGTAGATGTCTGGTTGATTTGTAAATTGTTGGTTACACCAGAGGCATTAAAACACATCTATAAACTCGTGTCAAAAAAATAGTATCACATCAAGGGAGACTCTGATATTGGAAACATTCAGTAATCCAGGGCTATGAGCCGCTTTGGTGCTTTCCTATTGATAAGTAAATTTGCACCTCTTAGTCATGAATATTGTCAACACACCCCTTCAGTGAACATCATTTAGACTTAATCTCTTTGATAATGTTTTTAAAAATACACAGGTCCCTCTTAAACGACACCGGATATTACTGTGTTTGATTGCTGCGTCTGAAGGCTCCAGGCATTTTATAATGAAAGAGTTATGATTTCAAAAATCCCCCAAATTATAAATAGAGCGCTCCGCCTCTGCTTTGGCCTTAGAAGGTGAGACACCGGCCTGCCTCAACATACCACCGGGAGCAGCTCCCCGTCAGGCATGGGGGTGAAGACAGACGGGACTCTGTGAGCCGAGGGCTTCCGAGGAAGGCGATCGGGGTCGCCTGCAGGAGAGAGGCCCCCGTGCCCACCCCAGAGAGGGGGCTCCAGAGTGGGGTCATCCCGCATCTTCCCAATCACCTTCAGTCAGCCTAACCTCCCTGCCTGCAGGCCTGCCAGGCGGCGCCTGACCCCCGCTCCCCCACTGCCTCTCCGGAGAGGTGCCCTGGGGACCGCGAGGGCCGCGCCTCCCCCTCCCCTGCATCACTGATGTGCAAGCTGGCTCTTGGCTCAGCAGTTTCTGCAGGGTGCTCACCTCCAGAGGAAGGGGTCGGGTGGAGTTTCTAGGCTTGCAAAGTGGGGAGGAGCATGCCTTATGCTCAAAGGTGCTTCTCCTCCTGCCCACATGCAACCTGTTCTCTGCACGTCCTGCAGATCCCCAGGGAACAAAACAGGACTGTGATCCCACCTCGTCCCCATTCTCCCACCCATCACAGAAAGACAGATCCAGACTCACCAAGGAGGGATGTCCTCGCCGTGCAGAGCACACTGACGCCAGGGCTGCAGGCTCTCGGCCAGGCTGAAGGGTCTTTCCTGCACAGAGAGGAGGCAAGGCTGGGAAGAAGCCCCGGCGGCTGGATGGGACAGCTCAGAGAAAGCTCCGGCCAGCCTGTTTCCCAGCTGGGACCTCACAGGGGGTGAATGCCGGCTCAGGCTGGGGTACAGGGGGCCGAGGTCAGGGGCCGGGGGGGCGGAAAGAGCATTGGAGACTCCTTCACGTCACACGGGGAGGACTTCCCGAAGGAGCTCTCTCCCAGAACAAGAGAGGGGGGCGGTCACAGGACTTGGGGGAAAGTCCAGTGTCATCCTGGAGGTCCTAGCGAGCAAAACGGCAGGAGGAGTAGATGTACGTGAAGATCCTGCTCAGGACAGGCCCCGCAGGTGCTACCGGGCTGTTGCCCCAAGTGGGTGGACGAAGCGGCGGACTCTGGTGCGGCTTCCGGGGAGGGAGCGCTGAGCGGCATTCCTCCTGGTGGGGCTGAGGACGCTGCCCGACGGGGCCTTGTCGGGAAGGCTCTGTGGGCAGCTGTGTTTGGCTGTCATCTTGCCACGTGGCCGACTCAATCATGTGCCTCTGAAAGGGGTACTTAAGGTCTGGAGGTGATCTCCCAGGATTCCGAGCATCGGAATAGATTTTCTTAGTCATGTTTCAGGGGGAAAGGGAAGGGAATTCAAAATGAACAGTGAAACACCATCAGCCCCCAGCACCTGCAGGCTTCCCGATGACTCCTGGGTGGGGATGGCCATTTCTTGAGGTCCTAGACCAGGACCATTGTCACTTGGGTACCAGTCTCCTCAGAAGACAGCTCCAGCCCCCGGCTGTCTGCTCTGGGCATCAGTCCCAGCTTCGTTCTGGAAGGGAGACTTCATTGCCCACAGCTTTGACACCGTCAGGAGGCTGCACTTACAGAATAGTGGCCAAGACCTCTGAGAGCCAGTCTGTGAGATCTCGGTGTCTCCAGTGTGTAATCATGTATCTGGATCAGTCAGTAACTCAACTAGCCCATCAATGTGCCTGGAATCCTTACAACAAACTGGGCACAGGCTCAGAGCCTTAGAGCATACAAGGTTCTTTAGCTGAGGCTCATAGCTTCAAGTGCTTATGATGGATTCAGGGGTAAGAGAACCAAATACATAAAATATAACTGATATTAGATCAAGATGATCTCACCTAGGAACTGGTGCTCTGAATGGGTGCCACAGTCAGGACAGCGAGGAGCAGGTCGGCAGGAGAAGAGGAGAAGCCACGTGGGTGATGAGGCAGGTGACCCACGGCTACTTCTGGGCCCCTGCAGGCCTGCTCTCGGAGCAAAGCCTGAAGAAGGGAAGAAAGTCCTCCTTTGATCCGTGTCCAGTGACTGCTCATGGCTGGCGAGCAGCAGGCTCAGCGTGGACAATCCAACATTGCAACATCATTAGGACTCCAGAGGTATCAAGAAAAAGAAATCAGTTCATGGAAGAGTTTAGACTGGAGATTTGTACTGATCTTATAAGAAGGGGACCCAGCACATCCCCCATTCTCAGGATTTATGGAAGCCAAGCAGAGCTTTCGGCCCACAACATGGAAGGAAGAGGTTGGAAATCACCTCTCTTGGCAAACCAAGAAGAGTTCCCTGTCTTGTCCACCATTAGCAAGGGGACAGGACAGGTTGGCAGGTTCAGGATGGGCAGCAGGAGTTCAGTCATTCCTCCTGTGCCTTCTCTCCCCCTGTGGCCGACTTCCCTGCAAACACCCAAATACCTGCACCTGCCCTGACCTCTCTCCCCCTTCTCCTCTCCGCTGTGCTGAAGCTCATCTGAGAAAAGTGATTCAGGGCCAGGTGCCAATGGCTGATAATGGTGAGGTGACTCCCCTTGGCACCAGAGGTCTGCAAGTGTTGGCCCAAAGCAGCAATAATGTAGCACCTTTGATCCTGGGGTCAGGCTGTTGTGATAAGGGGAGGGGTCTTCCAGAACTCCTCAATTCTTGCTACGGGGCCTCTTACGGCCCCAAATAGAAGCAGTACTCCAGCTGAATTACGGACACAGAGGAAATGCTGTCTTCCTGTGGACCAGAACTCCCGGTTGCAAATGTCCACAGTATTGAGCATATGCACCATAGTTCAGCATGGAGCGGGCACGTTTGGTAATGAGAGGTTGTGGGAACGCCTGAAGACCACGTGTAGAGTGCCCAGGACAGAGGCAGGGGGCATGGCTGATAGATTACCAATTTACCTGTCTCCTTTCTCTCTCTCCTCGCTCCCTGTGTACTCTGAGTGTGAGTGTGTGCACTGTGTGTCCACTAGGAGTGGGCCAATCCTGCCTTTCTGTTGGGGTTGCGTCCACAAAACTTAGAAGAGCATCTGTTCATAAGCGGGGCTCAGTAAACACGTGTTGAACGGATGGACAAATGTTCAGCAATTCTCCAGAACAAAGAGTGAACCTGGATCTCCGCCCTGAGGTTGGAGCCTCCCCCAACAACACCCGGATGCAGTTGGGTGGGCCATCAACCCCCAGATGGGGGTTCTACCTGCTTCAGCTCAGCTTTCTTGCCCTGACTGCCCGGTTGCCAAACACAAGTGCTTCGGGGCTTGGTGTGATGGAGGAGACCAGTTGTGGGTCTCCCAGCAACCCAGCCTGGGACGAGTGCCATCCACACTGAGTTGTGTCACTGGAGTGGTGTGGCCGCAACACTGTTGACCACCCCAATCCCCGAGAGCTGTTTCTAGAAGGTCCTCCCACCCAAGGCTGTTCTTCTGCTGAAAATCTTGACGAGCTCAGGAAAGTCTGTCATGACGCCACAAACACCCACCAAAGAGCGCCATGTTGAGTTTGTCAGAAGGTGGAGGATCACCAGGGAGGGGAGGACGAGGCTGGAGAGTCATAGATACAGAGAGAAGGGGAGGTTAGGGAAGCGAAGCAGGGGCGGGGTGCACCCTGGATTGGGGAGCTCCCTGCGTAGGTGGGTAGGGGCCCAGCCAGTGGGGCGGCGCAGGGCAGGGAGAGCAGAAAGAGAACATGATGGGAAACCACATGAGGCCCAAACTGTCCCCATGGGGGCAGCAGGATCCAGGCTCTCTGCAGTGCTGAGCAGGTGTTTGTGGAAATCCAGAGACCTGGGGCAGTGCGCGAACCCCACCCCAGCGGGCCTGGCCACACTGCCCCGGAGGGTAAATTCCTTCCTCACCTTGAAGGGAAACAATAATCCCTCAAACCACAGTGAAATCTGGGACATCTGAGAGACACTCTTAGAAGTGCTTTTCCTTGAAGTGAAGGATTTGGGGAGCCGCGCACAGGGTGGAGGCAGGCGGGGCTGGGCACTGTGTCACCTCCGTACGGAGCTAGTCCCCAGCTGCTCCGGGCCCAGGCGAGGAGGGGAGGCAGGGAAGGGTCCATGCTGAGGACGTGGCAGCAGACAGAACCTGGCCATGGGGGCTTGCTGGCTTACAACAGGCGAAGCTTTGGCTTAAATCATTTGTCCGAGAAAACTGTAAGCACCCTACGAGCCATGTTTAGAGTTGGACAAGAATGTAGACTGTGTCTAGGAGAGATGATAAGTGATCTGCACACACTTTCCTGTATCTGTGCTGGGGGTTGTCAGTTCAGCGTGCCCCTTCCGCCTCCGTCTTGCCAGGTGCAGCTGGGTCCCTGGGGCGCCCGACCCTAACCACCGAGTGCACGGTGGGAGCAGAAGGACAGCTCAAAACCCCGCCCACTCTGGCTCCGCATCCTTGATCCCGGTGGCTGTTCTTCCCCCAAAATACAGCTGTGGGACCAGGACTTAAAAGAAATAGTAACTCTATTTAGCAATTTTTTTTGAGATTTTCTAATTTTGTAATTAAGAAACATAGATTGGTTTATTAATTCTTTAAAAACGTTTAGCTTTCTCATGACACAAGAAGTTAAATAAAGGTTAGGTTTGGTCACTGGTGGTAAGGTTTCGTTGTCATTGTATTTCGTTGTCAAGTAGGCGATTCCACTCTCCACCTTGGTTTGCAGAGGCTGGGCAAGGTGTGGTCACCCCGGCCCCCCTGCTGTCGGCCTCCACCCCCTTCTCTGGCTGGCGCAGCGGGGTCTCAAGCCCTTTCCGAACAGGCACACAGTGTCCAGTGACCCCACGCGCTGGTCAGGTGGCCGGGGACGGGAGAGATCGCGCATGGCTGTGAATCTCTGAGCACACAACCGGTGGGCTATGGCCCCCGACGTGTCAACTTTCACCCACACAGACTGGAAACAAATATCGCAGCTTACAGCAAATGAACGCACATTCCACCCACACTTGGTACATTGGCTCTGCGGACGGCCACCCTCCCAGCAAAAACCAATGGTTGACCCATTTCAGTGCTCTGAGGCTGGGGGTTGTCAGAGGCTTCTGTAAGGGCCAGTGGTAAGTATATGAGGCTCTGTGGTCCCTGTGGGCCCTGTTACAGGCACTCAATTCTGCCATGGTAGCAGAGACGTAATATGTAAGCGAATACGTGTGGCGGTATTCCAATAAAACTTTATTTACAAAGACGAGCTGGGAGCCAGATGTGGCCCTCGGGCTACAGTTTGCTGCTTCTGTGTTTCTTCCTGACTCAGGTCACCATGGGGTATTGAAGACCTCCAAGGTCACTCAGCCCACACCTTCCTTTTTACGGAGAGACAGTCATTTCCCCAAAGGCACACTTAGCTGGTGAGTGACTGCTCTGGGTCTAAGGTGCATGTGCATCCAGAGCTCTTCTCAGACATTTCCTCCTTCTCTCCTCTTGCATTGGTTAAATCGTTCAGTGGGAAAGCTGGTCACATTGACAGGGAAGCTCTGCCCTGATGACCTGGGACAAGGGACGCATTGACCACTCTCGGGTGAATGGGACCCACACCCTGGCTGGAAGCTCACCATTACACTCAGCTCCCTATGAGCTCAGCTTGTGTTAGGCACTGGGCTGTGTCCCCCAAATTCATTAGGTTAGTGAAGTCCTAACCGAGGACCTCAGAATGTGATTGTGTTAGGACAAGGCCTTCAAAGAGGTGATGAAGGTAAAGTGTGAGGTCAGGAAGGTGGGCCTTCTCCAATCTGATGAGTGTCCTTCTAGGAAAAGAAGGTCAGGACACAGACACACAGGGGGACGACCGTGTGAGGACATGGGGAGAAGCCGGCCGTCCACACGCCGGGGAGAGCTGTCCCAGGAGGAACCAGCCCTGCTCACGCCTGGATCTCAGCCTCCCGGCCTCCAGGACGTGAGAAGATAAACTGGTCTTTAAAGCACCCTGTCTGTGGCCCGTGGTTACGGCCACCCCCAGATACCAGGATGCTAGCCTGTGGTGACTTGACAGGGCTGATGACCTTGCTTCAAAGGAGCGAGGCCAGGTCTGGATGTTAACTGGACGGGGACGTTCTCCTGGCTCCTTCTCAGACTGCTAGTCCCCACTGCCCTGCCCTGCAAGCTTTGAGAAGGCCCATCCGTGTTCCAGGAAGCAGGTCAGAGACCCACCCCAGCTACACCACGTTTGTGGAGAACGAGGTGGGAGGGCTGCACTGGGGGCCTGGGAGCTGCCTCCCCGGGGCGAGGGGTGGGACTGTGGCGGGGCACAGAGAAGGGTGCGAGCCCAGGGGGCTGCCGGGCGCAGCCAAAGGTGAGCCCCCACAGGAAGAGTCTCCAGGCGTCAGGACGTGGTGCGGCTGGGCCTCCTGCCACGGGAACCTGACGGCGACAATTGTCCTCCGCTGAACACGATGGAGCAGGAGCCGTTCCAGTCCTCCCGGAGGACAGCCCCTGAATGAAAGCAAGTGGTCAGAATGTCCTTGAAGACTTTAATCTTTCCAATTTTGCCTGCATCTTCCAAGATTATATTCCTTCTGAAACACATCGAGAATGACACACCAGTTGGCAACAATTTCTCTCCCTCTCCACCCCCAAGACACAGGCATAGACTGACAACGTCCCTTTAAGACTCCAACCCAAAATTGTGCTCTCGCGGTTTTCAAAATAAAAACATGTGATCAGTCCTTTTCTCTAAAGAAAAATATTGTTTTAGCAAGCCTAAGAAATATTGTGCTCTACGTGGTCTGTCCCTGCCCAGAACGGGAAAAGAGGAGGTGAAACTATTTATTTTGCTCTGCAGAAAGAAGGCTGTCAGAGGGAGAAAAAGAATCAGTCTGGCAGGTGCCAAGAGCTCGGAGGTGTGGGGCCGGCGAGGCTCATCCCTCTGTTAGGCAGTGCAGACCTGCAAATGAATAACAATATTTCCCAAACACTCCAAGATGCTCTGTGTGTGTGTGTCAGGAAGACAATGAGGACAGACGTGATGGAGCCTCCTCGCGGTGGCCCCGTGCCAGCCTTGGAACAGCTGTGTGGTGCATAAGAATCACAGCAGCTGTATTTAAACTAGAAATTAAATCTCCTTTTATTTAATGTGCACAGTCTTTTTAGTTATCAGAAAGGAAACATTAGCAATTAGGGAGTGCGCGTTTTATGGACGGCGCTGGATTTGCTGGTTTTGTTTGGGATGTCTAAGACAGGAGGAGGACGGGCGGCCGCCAGGTTTCTTGAAAGAGAAGAGCTTTTACTACCTTTCCCTTTGTTAGCAGACAGGGAATTTCAGACATGCCCTCATCCCCACTTTGAGAGAGGGCTGGGGAAACGGCAGTCATGTTATTCCTCGTCGCGTGCAGTGCTGGTTTGGAATGCTGAGGTCACGGGAGAGGAGGGGAGGAAGGAGGGGAGAGCAGAGAGGGAGAGAGGAAAAAGAGAAAGAGACCCACATGGAGGCCAGTAAGATGAGTGCCTGCATCCCACCCGCAAGGCCTCTGCCGGGAGGTTCGCGAGCCGGACAGGGCGCTCAGGGCGCTCAGGGCACCGGCAGGCGGAGAGATGCTCTTCCTCTGCGGGTCCCCAGCACGTCCCACGCACTGGCCAGCAGGAGCCCGTCCAGAAAGGAGAGGCAGAGGTGGGAGGGGACGGTAGCAGTGCAAGATAGGCTGAGGTCCCTCTGTGTAGCTGGGCGAGGGTTCTGAATTCTCAGAAAGAGCAGCAGGCGTGCGGACCCTTCCTTCCATGTCCTCACCCGCTGCTGTGGCGGCTGCCGAGCCTCGAGCGGAACTATCGCAATACCGGGAGCAGTCCCGGGTCTTTCCTGACCATCGGGGCGACACCGATGCTTTCTCTCCTGGTGTGTACGGGACGCTGGTTCATGTCGCTCAGTTCGCAGGCCTCTGTAAAATCGTGGGAATGGGACAGCTCTGGTCTCCACTCCGCATACAAGAAATCACGTCAGAGAAATAGAAGCATTCTAGGTGTTTCAACAGCAACCACCAAATGACTGCAGAAAGCTGTTTGTAAAATTGGCGCAAGCACCAAGAACGTGAACGGCAGGGCGGGCAGCAGCGATGAGGCGAGCCGCAGCGGGGACGGCTGAGAGCCCAGAGTCAGGGCTGGCCTCCAGGAAGGGGAGGCTGAGCATCTGCAGAAGCAGACAGGTGGGCACGCGCAGGCCTCTGCCTTCCTCACGCCCTCACCCTGTTCCCCACCTGTGCCAACCGCGGGCCACACCGCCAGAGGCCGGAGGGCAAAGGCACCAGGCAGTAGGATTCCCTGGGGTGTAGACCACAGCTGGCCATGCAGGGCAAGGGATCCAAGGGTAACGGAAGGCAAGTGGGGCACAGAGACTCAGAGGGGGCAAGCCGCGTGCCTGCAGTCACCAGCGGGTGACTCTGACCATCTCAGGCTCTCTGGACCACACACGTGCCTCAGTCAGGGCCAGGAGCCCTTTGCCACGTCCGCATCGGAAGAGACGACGCTTCCCGGCCTGGTTTGGGAGCACTGAGCTGCTCGACTGCTGGTAGGAGCAGAATGATGGGACCGAGCTGTCCCAGGGGGTCTGTGTGTCTTCGCCGGAGGGGAAGGGGGCTGAGGTGGGGGCCTCTCCCTCTTCCGGAGCAGGAGGTGCAGAGCACCTCGCTGCTGCCAGCACAAGTCCCCAGAGCCCCAGGACATGCCACCCTTTCCTCTAGTGACAGACAGACCTGGCCCTGAGGTGACCTGACAGGCAAGGGCGGCTTCAGCCCAAAGTCCCTTGATTTCTAACAACAGGGAGTGCCTCAGACTGCTGCGCTCTTGGGTCACTCATGTCTTCCGCGGTAGGGAGACCTCTGGAAGTCTCTGTCCTCAGAGACCGAGTTTGCAGTCATGCCCAACATTCGGCCCCAACAAAGCCGTCAGCTCCGTCACTGGCAGTCTTGTCTCCTGAGGATGGTCCCCTCTTCCCCCAAGTCAACCTGCGCTAAAGGCTTGATGTCTGCCGCCATGAAGACATCCAAAAGAACGTGCTCTGCGCTGAAGCCAGCATGACAGAAAGGTCTCCAGAACGTATTGTGAGCGAAGAAGCGGCCTTTGAATGAGGCAACAGCTTCTCACACGCGTGGAGGCCGCACCAGGACTGTAAGTTCTCGTGTGTTTGTTGAAACCCCCTTCTTACTGTAGGGTCGGCCATGCCCCGCAGGCCAGTGGAATGGGGCTCCTTGGGGTTATGAGGCTAAAGCACATGACCCCATGGATAGCACACAGCCCAAGGCTGTTTGGAAATATTCCCTGGAGGTGGTGACAGCTGCGCTTAGCTTCATGAGATGTCCGCACCAGGCAGAAACCAGAGGCAGGAGGAACACAGAAGGCTTGGATTCGTGAGGCCCCAGGAGTGGGAACTGCAAAATGATTCAGAATGACAAGAAGGACAGCCTGGAGGGATCCGGAACAGAGGAGGGGCACCAGAGAGCTGATGCCCCTGGAAGAAATGAGCACCCCAGGCAGGTGGCGGGAGGGTGGAGTACAAGGAGCCAAATGCACAGACGTCCGGGCGAGGCCGCGGTGTACACTGCGGTCAGTTCCTTACACGTTGCTTTGAGTAGAGGGATTGAAGACTGAAGCAGAATCATCACATGTTTGCTTTGCTAGAGGGGGAGGGCATAAAAAACCACGGTACCTGTAGGTGGGAAGACTCAGGGGTGCGGGTGGAGGGTGCCCAAGGCCGATGCACCTCCTGCCAGAGCCGGCCATGCTCACAGAGCTTCCCACTGCGCTCGTCGGTCACTGAAGCCCAGGGTCCAACATGGCGGTGGAGACGACACAGTGACTCTCAGGAGGGATGGAGGTGGGTAAGGACCAAAGTCCGAAGTACCTTGCCAGGCAATCAGTGTTTGAACGATTCCCATAATAGGAGAATCTGCCCTTGGGTTATGGATATTTCTAGAAGCTTTTTCTATAAGTCCAAGACCATGTGCGAAGGAGCACATTAAACCCTTTTGTGAGTGATTTCATCAGAAACCTGTAACTCAGTTTCCTACCCAGATTCTGGGGACACAGGACATAGAGAAGGTCCGTTTTGATGCTGAAAAAGGGGCAAGAGAAAGTTTCGGGGCCAGGGGACATGCCTCAGAATGGAAGGTGTGAGTCCTTCGCAGAGTCTTTGTCGAGACAACCACTAGTGCCAACAGGGTGGCCTCTTCCAACACTGGCCCGTCGTCGGAGTTTCATACAACGCCAGGGTTAGGCCTCATACTCTGGGCATGATAGGAATACATATTTCCAAAATGACCAGACAATTGACTTTAAAAGAATGGAGTCCTACGGTCCATCACCTTTTTGCAAATCAAATATCTGCAGTGCTGTGGTTTTCTGAGTTTACGGAATTGTCCGTGTTCCCACGAGTGGTTTTGGTGCAGTGAAGACGTGGAAACAAATTATGTATCCAGCTCATCTACTTCATTGTGTGTCACGTGGCTATCTTTAGCAACACAAAGAAGACCTACTTTTGGGTTTTAGATCCCATAAGTCATTCAATTCACAGGATTATAAACAGGATCATTCAGTGAACAGAAAATCAGTCTGTTGGATCCAGCCTTACTGGACTTCACACCCACCGCCAATCAGCTTGAGCAGCAACACTCAGGAGGGCCACGGCAGCCAGCGGTGGACTGGAGAAAGGCTGGTCAGTTGCCCACCATTTATGATACAGAGGGTCCTGCTTGTAGATTAAATTTAAGTTCTGCTTTTAGAGTCCACCTACAGAGAAAACCTGTTTTAATAGAAACAGACATAAATCTTAATTACATGCCTCCGTGCCAATGCTCCCTATCATTTCTGACCATGCAACCTCAGACCGTGTGTTTCCCGTAGAGGGAAAGTCGGGACAGCTCATAGGGACCCATGCCCACTAGACCAGATTTCCTCCCCTCTTTCCAGTATTTCCGTTCTGTTATTTGCAGTCATTACGCTCCTGTACCTCAGCAAGAGCAAGGCTGTCTTGCTCTTGTGAACTGTCTTGAGGTGAGAAAGCCTCTCCATCCACTTATGGCCCCAGCAGAAAGGGCTGAAAGCCAGTCGTGAGTGAGCCGCTTTCTGAGTGCCATCCTTGACCGGGCTGGGTGAGCATGAGGAGTGGAACTGAAAGGTGTCATTAGTGGGGGTGGCAGAGCCCCCGAGGCACTTGTCAGGGTGCACCCTGCATGGCGGAGCTCGCCGAAAGTCGACAGGCTGCTGGCCCGCATGCTGCCGTGGCTGAGGATGAGATCCAGAGCACTTAAAACACAAGGCAAGCCTCAGACAGAAATAGCCATGCTTGCAATACACACAGACTAGGGAACTCTCGCTGTGGAGCTGACCTTCAGATTTAAAACCACCTTTAAAAACACAGATACTGGGGACGCCTGGGTGGCTCAGTCAGCAAAGCATCTGCCTTCGGCTCAGGTCATGATCCCCGGGTCCTGGGATCGAGTCCCACATCGGGCTCCCTGCTCAGCGGGAAGCCTGCTTCTCCCTCTCCCTCTCCCCCTGCTTGTGTTCTCTCTCTCTGACAAATAAATACAGTCTTTTAAGAAATGCAGATATTGGACATAGAACAGGAATAACAGAGGCTTTTCCTTTTCTCCCTGGTTACGTGTCTTGTGCACATCCCATCAGTGAAGACTTATGAGGTATCGGAAACTCCGTGCAGAGACCGATGAACACCTGGGCAGCAAACAAGCAGCTGCCCTCACAGCAGTTGTCTTGCGGATCCCAGGAAGTCTCATTCAAATAAGCTTCCCTGGACCCAGGTTCTGCTTGGCTTTCAGATGGTGTTTGGGGACAGTAACTTGTGCATTCCCTCCTGCTGCCCTCTTGCTTCTGCGGGACCAGGGCTGAAGGCCAGCACATTACGATGGGGAACGTCCGTGCTAGACAGGAGCCCACTCACCTGTCCCCTGCTCCCTACCACACATGGAAAATGCACGGTGGTTGAAGAAATGGTTTACGAAGCTGATTATGATTTTTTAATGAGCCCCCCCCATTGCAAAAATCAGGCATAGTCTAAGGCAGAGGACATTAAATTATCTGTCTTCTTTGTGCCAATGGTTACAATTTCATCTTAACTGACTCCAGGTCATATTTTCATTACAGAACTAAGAAGCAATAACAAGCTGCCATAAACGGTTGAATAAAGATTTGACCAACGTGTGATATTAACATTACTTAAACTGTTTTAGGACATAGAAACCTCATTTTATAAAGTCAACATAAACTTTTAATACAAAAACCTAATAAAGATAATACAAAAAATTATGGGCTAATCTCACTTAAAAACATAAAGGCAGAAATTATAAATAAAATATTAACATTGTATTAAAAGAATAACACATCATTGCCATGAAGAACACAAGAAGAGACCAATATAAAGAAAGCTATCAACACAGTCCATTACCTCAACAAATTATCATAAATGGTGATTTAAAAAATGTTTGAAAAATACAGCAGTACTTCATAATGAAAATGTTCTGTAAAAGAGAAAGGAGGAAAATATAAGTCTACGGTACTTAACAAAACCCAACAGCCAATATTCTCCTAAATGGTAAAATATTAAAATCATTTCAATTAAAATTGGGAACTAGAAAGGGATGTCCATAATAGCATTATACTTTAACATTGTCTCATATTTTTAGTGAATTCAGTTAAGACAAGAAAACGAATTAACTTGTATAAACATAGAGAAAAAACAGAAATGAAATCATATCTGGTTGCTGAGGATTGGTTGGATAATGGGAACCCAAAGAGCCTGTATTAAAATAAAAGAGTACTAAAATTCATTGAAAAACTCGGTAACTTGTCATATTTATGCAAATGTGCAAAAATTAATAACTTTCTCCACTCTAACAATAAAAATGTAAAATGAAAATGAGAATCAAAGAAAAAAAATTTTATTCACTGTAGTGACAATAAATATAAAACATGAAGAAATAAATTTAATAAGAAAGGCACAATATCTATAAGATAAAATCTATAAAATCTTTTATAAGGGCATAAAACAAATCTGGACCAATAAAACCATAGTCATGTTCTTAGATGGGAAGATTTATTATCATAAAAGTGGCAATTCTCCCAAAACTAATGTAATGCAAATTTGAAGTACTTCTGGATAGAATGCAATGTTTTTAACTGGCTAAAATGATGTTAATGTTTATCTAAAAGAACAAGTGCCAAGAAGAGTCAAGAACATGATGGTGAGTAAGCCTGGTGTTGGAGCTCTTTGCATCCCTGGTATCAAAGCACAACTCACAACCTTGACGTAAAGTGACCGTGACGCTGGAATGTGATGGACAAGGAGAACAGTGGAGTAATCGGTGAGCTCAGAGAGTTGTCACGGTGCACCTAAGAACTTCGTGCAGGACAAAGTTGATGGCTCATGTCAGTTGGAAAAGAGACTGGTAAGAGCTCCTGACATAACTTGGCTGTCCCTCTGGAAGAATCAGACAACACCATATCATCCCCCACAGCAAACATACTCTAGAAGAAGAAGGATGTGAAGGAAGAAAGTACTTGCTGGAAAATCTAGGCCGCAGCATCTAACCTCTAGGACTGAGGGACTGAAAGATGCTGTCGGAAAGAGTGGAACTTCAAAACCAAAAGAAAACACACACATAATTGATTACATACATAATAATGAAAGCTCAAGAAATGTATCATAAGCAGAGTCTCCATACAAATAATAGATTTGAAAAAAAAAAAAAAAACATATCTGTGCCTCGGATGACAAGGAGTCCGTGTCCACAATATAAAATGAATTGTGATGAAGACAGTTAAATTTAACAGTTAAATAAATAGTAAAGAATAACCAATGGACAAATGTTTAAAGATACAAATAGTGGCCAAGTGGCCAAGAAATATGAGGAGATATCCACATTTATTAATGGTGAGAAAATATTGATTAAAATGACAAGTATTACTTTACATCCATTAGATTGGCACAAACTTAGAATTAGCAGTGATATAGCAGGAGAAAGAACATGCATACAATGTTCAAGGGGTTATTATAAAGTGTTACAGGTTTGGGGAGGAAGAAGAGACAATATGGCAACACCTATTAAAATTAAAAACACATTTACTCTTTGACCTGTAAATCCGCCCCTGAAAACCCCTCACGGAATAAAATATGTGGCATGCAAGAACATATATTCTAGAATGTTTATTGCAGGATTGTTCATAGCAGGAAAAAAGCTGGAAATGTAGGAAGTGCCCATCAAGGGAGGAACTGTCTAAATCGGTGATCTTGCCCACCCCCTGGAACATAAGGCAGCTGTAAATATAATAAATTAAAGCTAAACAAGGTCACTTGGCAGGATTTTGGTGAAGAATCACTGAGTCTGTAATACAGTCCAATCTTTGCAAAACAAACAATGACCCCCAGACTCTGTAGTACTCTGGAGGACAGAGTAAGGAATGTAAGGACCCTTGCCTGGCTGTTGACACTACTACATAAGAACAATGGAGTGTGGGGACCAAATGGGGAAGAGGAGTCATGCCAAAAAAGGGAAAGGGAAAGTGACACCACCACAAGTAAAAGTATGTATTAGATCATCATTTTTCTTCATTTATAAAAATTATATACTGTACATATATGAATCTATATGTAATTAAATAGAAATTAAAGGTTATCAAACCAATGACAAGATCTTCCATCTCGACCTGGGTGTCTAACAGCTGTCTATTTGAAACAAGACATGTCAAAAATGGCATCCTTTATTTTCCATACAAACTTCTCCAAGCTATCCCCCTCTGTGTAAATGGCAGCAGCATCATCCAGTGGCTAAGGCCAAAACTCCAGGAGTTATCCTTAATTTCAGTCTTGCCTCACACTACATCCAGCCAGCTGGGAACTGTCCTGCCAAACCTCATCTCTTTCCACTTGTCTCCTTTTCATTCCTACAACCACTGGAGTCTAACTACACCATCACAATAAGCCTCCTACGTGGTTCCCAGCCTCTATGCTTTCTTTTTTATGAGCTGCTCTATACACCCCACTTTCCAGAGGCCATTCCATTGTCTTCCAAGTTCCATCATTTCTGTTGAAAAGTCATCAGTATGAGTTCTAGTAATTTTGGGGTGGAGTCTTTTGGATTTTCCACATAAAGTATCATGTCGTCTGTGAAAAGAGAGAGTTTGACTTCTTCTTTGCCAATTTGAATGCCTTTTATTTCTTTTTGTTGTCTGATTGCTGTTGCTAGGACTTCTAGTACTATGTTGAACAACAGTGGCGAGAGTGGGCACCCTTGACGTGTTCCTGATCTTAAGGGAAAGGCTCTCAGCTTTTCCCCATTGAGGATGACATTCACTGTGGGTTTTTCATAGATGGATTTTATGAGCTTGAGGAATGTTCCCTCTATCCCTATACTCTGAAGAGTTTTAATCAGGAAGGGATGCTGTATTTTGTCAGATGCTTTTTCTGCATCAATTGAGAGGACCATATGGCTCTTCTCCCTCCTCTTATTAATGTGTTCTGTCACACTGATTGATTTGTGAATTTTGAACCACCTTGCATCCCAGGGATAAATCCCACTTGGTCGTGGTGGATGATGCCTTTAATGTATGGTTGGATCCTAGTAGCTAGGATTTTGTTGAGGATTTTGGAATCCATATTCATCAGGGATATCGGCCTGAAATTCTCCTTTTTGATGGGGTCTTTGCCTGGTTTGGGGATTAAGGTAATGCTGGCCACATAGAATGAGTCTGGAAGCGTTCCTTCTGTTTCTATTTTTTTGAAATAGCTTCAGGAGACTAGGTATTATTTCTTCTTTGAATGTTTGGTAGAACTCCCCAGGGCATCCATCAGGCCCTGGACTCTTGTTTTTTGGGATGTTTTTGATCACTGCTTCAATGTCGTTACTGGTTATTGGCCTATTCAGGTTGTCAATTTCTTCCTGTTTCAGTCTTGGGAGTTTATACGTTTCCAGGAAGGCATCTATTTCATCCAGGTTGCTCAATTTATTGGCATATAGTTGCTGATAATAATTTCTAATAATTGTTTCTATTTCCTTGGTGTTAGTCATGATCTTTCCCCTTTCATTCATAATTTTATTAATTTGGGTCCTTTCTTTTTTCTTTTGGATAAGTCTGGCCAGTGGTTTATTGATCTTATTAATTCTTTCAAAGAACCAGCAAATGACACTGCAAATAAAGGGCTGGTATCCAAGATCTATAAAGAACTTCTCAAACTCAACACCCAAAAAACAAATAGTCAAGTCAAAAAATGGGCAGAAGACATGAACAGACCCTTTTCCAAAGAAGACATACAAATGGCTAACAGACACATGAAAAAATGTTCATCATCATTAGCCATCAGGGAAATTCAAATCAAAACCACATTGAGATACCACCTTACACCACTTAGAATGGCAAAAATTGACAGGGCAAGAGACAACAAATGATGGAGAGGTTGTGGAGAAAGGGGAACCCTCTTACACTGTTGGTGGGAATGCAAGTTGGTAACCACTTGGAAAACAGTGTGGAGGTACCTCAAAA